>NC_143016.1:87285406-87613739 GCF_055824585.1 Amblyomma mixtum
GATGGACTGCCGTGCTTTGATACTTGTTTTATAAGCTTGATCTAAGACTTTCCAGTTTTGCTGTGCAAAAAATGGGCAGCTATGTTACCTTGAGATTCTTTGAGAATGGCATCATTGACTAGAATGTACCTCATTAGCACCGCATAACCGTAACTTGTGTGCAACTCACATTTGGTGGGCCCTCTGCCAGAACTTTAATTATATTCATCGAGCGATCAAAAGGCGTGCAATTTAGAGAAGTCTGATGTAGCTTCCTACAAATTACTTGTCTGGTTTCACTTTAATTTTAGTTGTTTCTTTAAATGTGAGCTACTTTTGTATTCCATCCTTTTTATATTTGGGAAGTTTTCTCTTTTGGTTATCACTAATACACATGCCTTACTGGCTATACTTTGCAGTGAGTCCACGGTTTTTGACCAGTGTACGAGCGATTAGTACACACATCATGGGTCATTTGCTTCATAATTGGTGGATTCAATCTCGAAGCTGAAATTATGTTCTATGACCCCGTGCTGGTTGGGGGGAATCACCCTACTCTGTCCTCCTTCGCAATGCTTCCCCGTGGTGCGTCTTCCCTAGTTACATTAACTATAACAAGGGAGAGCGACTGCTTTGCTGCACCACGGACGGCGTGATTGCTGCCCGCGCAGGGGAGACAGAGCTTTCTCTCTTCGGCTAGGGAACTGGACGCGAGCTGACATTCCGGAGAGCCGTTCCGCTCTCCGCGAGCAGGGAGAGGCCTCGTGAGAAAATTTTCACCCGAGCTCGACCCATCCGGCCTCGGAGTATCTCCCGTGCCGAAACGTGGACGAACATTGGCTCGTAACCTTGCTGATGAGTCCGACAACCTCGATTCCTTTGCGTATTTTCTTACTAGCCGGCGTTATTGTTGTTGCAGAAATAAATTCCATTATGTGTCAACCAGTATCGTTTTTCCTTTGTTTCCTCAGCCCTAGGCTCGTCGTGGTCGGCGTACGCTCCGAAGCGCTCGGGATCATGGGGTGGGGTCCATGGTTTGGACAGTCAGCCACGGACAATCGATGTGAACGTATCTGCCCCCTATTCAAACCCAACAAGGTGCCATTTGAAAGAAGTTGCTTCTTGAAGCCAAGTATCTACACACCTGCTTCACGAACCTCGTGTGCTAATTTCCATTTGAAGTGTGCTGCAAGGAATATGTAAAAATGTGGCCCTTCTTGAAGCTGCCATTTCAATAGCTCATTTGTCATTAGCACCAAAATCTTACTATGTGCATTAGGTGTCACATTTTGGGGGCCTATAGCTGTGTTAGAAATTCTGTTTACTTGAACACCTGCCCTTTTCTCTGCATTTCAGATTGTAGTTATGTTCTCTTCTATTTTAATGACACGTTGAAATGTGTGGCACTTTCGTATTCATTTTTCTTTGTTCAAAAGTGTATGTAGGCTGTATTGACGCTCATACTGGCATTTCGTGGAAAGTGTTCTTATTATCATTCCAGTGGTACAATTAATGTGTGCGCAACTAAACATTTAAACAGTTGCTGCCAGACTGCCTTGTTTTTTGAAAAGCAATGTTATGAAGCTGCTTACTATATCCTACTATAGTTCAAAGACAGGGTGCTCATAATTCATCATCGTCAGCAGCAGCCTGACTACACCCACTGCAGAGCAAAGACCTCTCCCATGTCTCTCCAATTAACCCTGTCTTTTGTCAGCTGCGGCCACCATATCACCGCAAACTTCTTAATCTCATCCACCCACCTAACTTTCTGGCGCCCCTTGTTACGCTTGCCTTCTCTTGGAATCCACTCTTTTGCCCTTAAGGATCACTGGTTATCTTGCCTTTGCATTACATGCCCTGCCCAAGCCCGTTTCTTCCTCTTGATTTCGACTAGGATGTCATTAACCCGCGTTTGTTTCCTCACCCACTCTATCTGCTTCCGGTCTCTTAACTTTACGCCTATCATTTTTCTTTCCATAGCTCGCTGCATTGTCCTTAACTTAAGCTGAACCCTTTTCGTTAGCCTCCACGTTTCTGCCCCATAGGTGAGTACCGGTGAGATAAAGCTGCTGTATGCTTTTCTCTTGATGGATATAGGTAAAGTGCAGTTCATGTTCTGAAGGAACCTGCAATATGCGCTCCACCTCATTCTTAATCTTTCAGTTATTTCCCTCTCATGATTCCTAATCAGCGGTCACTACCTGTTCTAAGTAGGCGTATCCCTTTACCGCATTCAGAACCTCGCTTCCAAATGTGAACTGCTGTGCCCTTGAGAGACTTTTGAACATTACTTCGGGTTTCTGCATGTTAATTTTTAGACCCACCGTTCTGCTCTGCCTAACTCATTGATCATGCTTTGGAGACCATCTCTTGAGTGACTTAGCAAGGCAATGTCATCAGTGACTCGCAGATTACTTACTTTCTCCATTAACTCTTATCCCCAACTGTTCCCAATCCAGGCCTCGGAATACCTCCGGCAAACAGGCGGCGAATAACATTGGCGAGATCTTTTCTCCCTGCCTGATGGCCTTTCGTATTGGAATTTTATTGCTGACTTTATGGAGGACTATGGTAGCTGTGTAGACGTCATAGATATGTTCCAGTATTTTCACATAAGACTCTTTTACACCCTGATTTCGCAATGCCTGCATGACTGTGAGCTTTCCACTGAGTCAAATGCTTTCTCGTAATTAATGAAGGCTATACATAGGGGCTGGTTATATTCAGCGCATTTCTATAAGACCTGATTGATAGTGTGAATATGATCTATGGTCGAGTGTCCTTTACGAAAGCTGGCCTGATCATTTGGTGTATTAAAGTCTAAGGCTGTTATGACTCTATTAGCGATTACCTTAGTAAATCGCATGTAGACAACAGACAGTAAGTTGATCGGTCTGTAATTTTCAAGTCCTTGACGTCTGCTACTTGCAAACAATGCGGCAAGATAGCCGGATATGACCACATTTTATGGTCAAATGTTTTAGGGGAATCCCCCAAGGTGGAGTAGATTTGTAATAAGGGAGTAATTACTCATTGGCATCCACCCAAGCGCAGCCATACGGCTACAAAGGAAAGCTATACAGCTTTCTCAGAAACTTCGTAATTAAAGAAAAATTCGTCCTGGTCCAGGGTTCGAACCCGGAACCACCGCCACACCGGAGCAGTCGCTCTACCAATTGAGCTAACCGGGACGGCAAGCTTATGGTAGGGCGAGAGCGAATTGATCAGTAACTCGAAGTGGGAAGAGTGTTGGTCAAATGTTTTAGGGGAATCCCCCAAGGTGGAGTAGATTTGTAATAAGGGAGTAATTACTCATTGGCATCCACCCAAGCGCAGCCATACGGCTACAAAGGAAAGCTATACAGCTTTCTCAGAAACTTCGTAATTAAAGAAAAATTCGTCCTGGTCCAGGGTTCGAACCCGGAACCACCGCCACACCGGAGCAGTCGCTCTACCAATTGAGCTAACCGGGACGGCAAGCTTATGGTAGGGCGAGAGCGAATTGATCAGTAACTCGAAGTGGGAAGAGTGTTGGTCAAATGTTTTAGGGGAATCCCCCAAGGTGGAGTAGATTTGTAATAAGGGAGTAATTACTCATTGGCATCCACCCAAGCGCAGCCATACGGCTACAAAGGAAAGCTATACAGCTTTCTCAGAAACTTCGTAATTAAAGAAAAATTCGTCCTGGTCCAGGGTTCGAACCCGGAACCACCGCCACACCGGAGCAGTCGCTCTACCAATTGAGCTAACCGGGACGGCAAGCTTATGGTAGGGCGAGAGCGAATTAATCAGTAACTCGAAGTGGGAAGAGTGTTGGTCAAATGTTTTAGGGGAATCCCCCAAGGTGGAGTAGATTTGTAATAAGGGAGTAATTACTCATTGGCATCCACCCAAGCGCAGCCATACGGCTACAAAGGAAAGCTATACAGCTTTCTCAGAAACTTCGTAATTAAAGAAAAATTCGTCCTGGTCCAGGGTTCGAACCCGGAACCACCGCCACACCGGAGCAGTCGCTCTACCAATTGAGCTAACCGGGACGGCAAGCTTATGGTAGGGCGAGAGCGAATTGATCAGTAACTCGAAGTGGGAAGAGTGTTGGTCAAATGTTTTAGGGGAATCCCCCAAGGTGGAGTAGATTTGTAATAAGGGAGTAATTACTCATTGGCATCCACCCAAGCGCAGCCATACGGCTACAAAGGAAAGCTATACAGCTTTCTCAGAAACTTCGTAATTAAAGAAAAATTCGTCCTGGTCCAGGGTTCGAACCCGGAACCACCGCCACACCGGAGCAGTCGCTCTACCAATTGAGCTAACCGGGACGGCAAGCTTATGGTAGGGCGAGAGCGAATTGATCAGTAACTCGAAGTGGGAAGAGTGTTGGTCAAATGTTTTAGGGGAATCCCCCAAGGTGGAGTAGATTTGTAATAAGGGAGTAATTACTCATTGGCATCCACCCATGCGCAGCCATACGGCTACAAAGGAAAGCTATACAGCTTTCTCAGAAACTTCGTAATTAAAGAAAAATTCGTCCTGGTCCAGGGTTCGAACCCGGAACCACCGCCACACCGGAGCAGTCGCTCTACCAATTGAGCTAACCGGGACGGCAAGCTTATGGTAGGGCGAGAGCGAATTGATCAGTAACTCGAAGTGGGAAGAGTGTTGGTCAAATGTTTTAGGGGAATCCCCCAAGGTGGAGTAGATTTGTAATAAGGGAGTAATTACTCATTGGCATCCACCCAAGCGCAGCCATACGGCTACAAAGGAAAGCTATACAGCTTTCTCAGAAACTTCGTAATTAAAGAAAAATTCGTCCTGGTCCAGGGTTCGAACCCGGAACCACCGCCACACCGGAGCAGTCGCTCTACCAATTGAGCTAACCGGGACGGCAAGCAACACTCTTCCCACTTCGAGTTACTGATCAATTCGCTCTCGCCCTACCATAAGCTTGCCGTCCCGGTTAGCTCAATTGGTAGAGCGACTGCTCCGGTGTGGCGGTGGTTCCGGGTTCGAACCCTGGACCAGGACGAATTTTTCTTTAATTACGAAGTTTCTGAGAAAGCTGTATAGCTTTCCTTTGTAGCCGTATGGCTGCGCTTGGGTGGATGCCAATGAGTAATTACTCCCTTATTACACATTTTATGGAGCTGCAAAAAGGCGCCGCCACCGGCGGACCTACTACCAGTCCCTTCTCTAGAGTGGTGGGTGGCCAGCTCAGACCCGTTGACGCAAGTCCGGGCCACTGAGTGGACTCACAAGGTCGCCAAGAGCCATGGGCTCGAAGCCACCTAGTATAATGCCCACTAGGGCTCAGTGCTGACAATAAACGTTTTCCAATCCAAAATCCTTTCTTATGAATTTAGATAATATTAGCGTTCTTCCAAGCTTCTGGTACGGTCTAGATCATAAGGCATTGCGTATGCAAGGAGGTTAGCTTTCCTAACGCAATCTCCCCTCCGTTCTTCAATACATCCGCTGATACCTAGCTGATCGTCACTAGCTCCTTTCCTCCTCTGCACTGCTCCTAAAACTTTCTTTACTTCCTCTTTCGTTACCGGCGGGATCTCCCATCGCTTTGCTCTACTGCCTCTCTAACGTTCTGATTACTTTGACTACTGCAGAGATTTGTATAGGCCTCTTCGGCGGCTTTAACTATTTTAACCATATTGCTAATTACATTGCCTTCTTTGTCTGCCCGCCGCGGTGGCTCAGTGGTAACGGCGCTCGGCTACTGACCCGAAAGACGCGGGTTCGATCCCGGCCGCGGCGGCTGAATTTCGATGAAGGCGAAATTCTAGAGGCCCGTGTGCTGTGCGATATCAGTGCACGTTAAAGAACTCCGGGTGGTCGAAATTTCCGGAGCCCTTCACTACGGCTTCCCTCATAGCCCTAGTTGCTTCGGGACGTTAAACCCGAATGAACCAATGAACCAACTTCTTTGTCTAAGTGCATACATCGGATTTTTACCTATACCTAATTTCATGTTCACCGTTTTTAGGCTACCTCCGTTGTTTAGAGTATACTCGATTCTCTCCGTATTAAACTTCCTCATGCCGGCTACCTTGCCTGTGTTAATTACGGTAATAGCTCTGCCAGTTTTATTCTATCTGTAGAGAGAGAGAGAGGTGGACTTTAATGCAGACCTCTCATTTATTCATTAAAGTCTCTCTCTCTCTGGAATTAGGGGCTTTCATTCTTTGGCATTTCTTAATCAGATCGTCTATCTCCTGAGACATATTGCCGGCATCCTGTCAAACCATCCTACCACCTACTTCCACTGCGCAATCCGTAATGATAGCTTTGAGATTATCGTTCACTGTTTGAACATTAAGGTCGTCTTCCTACACCTTCACAATTTGTTAAAGGGTAGCATATGCACATGAAAGATAAACCTATCTGTAAAATCAGCTTTCTGGTTCCAGTCATCATCTAGATTTTAAAAAGTGGCGGGCTATTTAGCGTTGTTAGTCCAAATGCGAATTAGGTGGGCTAGGACTTCATTTTTCACCTCAGTTTCGGTTCTAGTCTTAGTTTTCAAGATCAAGCAGGCTGCACATGCAGATAAAGATCCACGAAATCGTACTTAAGCTTCTCCTTGAGGGTATGACGCAATTGTGTTAATGGGTTAATAACGCCCATATACCGGGTGTTTCACCTAACACTTTCTGCAATTTTTAAAAATAAGCTATTTGAATTAGATGCGCGCTTTTTCTGGCATTGCATTGTCAGTGGTGTAGTACATCATAATTCAGCTAAGACGTGCTAACTAGCAGGCTTGTTAACCAATATTTAATAGTTAACTTTTAAACTATTACCGTTGGGCTCCTTAATTATTGAGAGGCATGCAGCCCACCGTAAGTAATGTCCATATCCGTTTTTAGAATTTCGAGAACGCGATTATCTTCGGCGCTGTGGCCCAACAAATTTCGCCTACATCGCGCCAACATACATGCGGTTTGAGAAGCTTGCAGGCAAAGCAACCTCTCCAGTGAACCTAACTCGTCAAAATAGCCAAAATTTGTTGGGCCACAGCGCCGAGGATAATCGCGTTCTCGAAATTTTAAAAACGGATATGGACATTACTTACGGTGGGCTACATGCCTCTCAATAACTAAGGAGCCCAACGGTAATAGTTTAAAAGTTAACTATTAAATATTGGTTAACAAGCCTGCTAGTTAGCACGTCTTAGCTGCATTATGATGTATTACGCCACTGACGATGCTATGCCAGAAAAAGCGCGCATCTAATTCAAATAGCTTATTTTTAAAAATTGCAGAAAATCTTAGGTGAAACACCCTGTATACGCAATTGTTAATTCTCTAGTTTACATTCAAAGATCGCTGGTAGTCCTTATAGCACTCCTGACGCAGTGTTGCAGCGGGAAAGCGTTGCGCCACTGCCTTGCAGTGTCAAATGCTGCCATTAGTCTGGCTTGTGTGACCCCGGTTGCTCTTCCCGAGCAACCTCAAGGTCAGGAAGAGAGGCTTCGGGCTAACATCGCGAAATCTGTGATGGGGATTATAGGGATAGCGCACTAAAATCGATAAATCATGTTTTAATCTCGTGTATTTTCTACATCATTAAGGTTTGTGGATTACAGCGGGGGCTTGTGCCAGTTTATGTGGATTTTCATTCCAATAGGCTAATAAAAACTCTTACAAAATGTGGCTCTGGACTTTTCATACAAAGTAACACTGTGTCTTTTCATTGTGCATTTCATTATTGTCATATAAAGAATTATGAACGTCCTCGGCAAGATGAAAAGACCAGTGATCATCATTCCTTCATTTACCTTTACATGACCTCTTAATTTTGAAAAGTAATGTCTCTGCTATTTTCCGTCAGCGCACCTGGGCTGCATAAGATCCGCGGCATGTTCCAAACATCCAGATGCAACATCTGAAGTACGTTCCTGTAACCTAGTGTGGAGGGGCACTTCGCTATTGTGGGCACGTTGATTCTAAGTTGACCCGAAATAAACGGATGTCTAATAGAGGTTTCTAATGTTCAGGCATTATGTATAATGGATATTTGGACGCCATATGTGGCTTACTGCGGTGTTTAGTAACTGGGAGTATAGGAGCGTAGGATAGGCGTGCCTCATGCAATCACGCACGATCCCTCATCCCTCCTTTCAAGGAAGGTGTCGGATGCTGCAGGGAGCATGAAGCGTAGCCATTGCATCATGCGTGACGCCATTTAATCTTGTCCAATCAACGGGAAGCGCTGCACCTGCTTTCTATTTTTCTCTCTCCACTTTTCTCGTGGCGCTCCTTCGTGTTATGCCTACACAGCAGAACCAAGGAAACGTGCTTTTAACAACTGTAAAAAAATGCTCAGTCTATTGGAGCTCGTTGATAAAGACGAACACATCAGATCGACGTTATAACTTCAGGTCGATACGTCACTGAGATTCGAAATTCAACCCGAACCTGATGGCGCCGGTCCAGAAGGAAAACCGTCGATAGCAACTACAGCCTGTCGGCGAGACTGGTGGGAGGGCTTAACTGGAGGGAGCTCAAGACCGTGATTTGCTGTACTTATTCGGTAAAAAAGCTTTCGGAAATCCGCTCATTCGTATGAAGACGTCCACCGAATCCACTGGCTCTCACGAATTCATCCACTGTAAGACTTAACTTTCGTTCGGTAATGATTATTAACTCCCTTATTTCAAGACTGTACCTTGTCCGCCTAAAAAACCCTGAATTTTCTTTTTTTCAGAGTCTAACTGTTGTTAGCTCATTGGCGGTCTTTCTCCCTCTTTATATTCGTTCAGCAGGGCGGCGATTGGCACCAAGCCTTTCAACATTTAAGTGTAACCCCGTTTTCCCGCTCGTTCGCGCTATGCAGAATGAGTGGTGGCATGCAAAGCGCCTTTCATTGCATAGTTTAGAATGAGCTGCCCTAACAACCACTTTGTATAGGAAATTTAAACATTCGGCATCAATGTTTTAGTGCGTGTCAGGTGTATTCAGGCCAGCAGCGCTCGAAACCTTGAGGCAAGTAAGATACATGATATTGTCTGCGAATTCAGTGTCAGAAAACATGTTCAACATTCTCGCACAAAAATTTCGGAAATTGGAATGTAATAAGACACCATTATTCAAATATTGAAGGTAATAGTCCATTTTTCTGTTTTGTAGCAAAATCTTTCTAGTAGATCGTCTTCATGGATCTCAGTGAACAGTTAAGACTGCCTTAGAAAACAAATGGGGAACGCTTTTGGCGATAGCGAAAACATTTATAGAAAAAAAAATACAAGGCTACTGTCGGCTGATCTGCGTATATATTGATTGTTATAGTGAAATATCTTACATTACATGAAAGAAATGAGTTTATAAACGGTTTCAAGCTCAAAAATACTCTTGTCCAGAATTGCTGGGTATGCGAAACACGTAGCAACGCGGGGCTATTGTCGACCAGCAAGCTAAGTTACTGGTCAGAGGCGAATGAAACCATGCAGCTGATTTCTGCTTCTGGAATAGACCTTCAAGCTTCGTCCGAGCAGCGGTCGCACTGAAACGTATACGGTGATTGCCGACAAATCAGGAAAACATCAGAACCATCAAAAGATTTTCATATTGCATGGCAGGGGGTTATAATCAACTTCATGAAAAGCGCTCTTTTTTTAATCTAGAAACCCAGTATGCAACGCTGGGCTAATCCTTTGAGGGTGGGGCATCATAAGTAAGCATGTGACTCAGACTGACTCTTCGTGCGGGGGCACATGGTGACATATCGAAGACGATCGAAGTTCTAATTTGTAAACGCATTTCATGTTGACTCTTTCAAAAGTGATGTTGAGGACGCCTACAATTTTTATTTGTTTCAATTTAATGGGTGCAGCAGAACACACTCTTCACCCGCCGCGGTGGCTCAGGGGTTACAGCGCTCGGCTGCTGACCCGAAAGACGCGGGTTCGATCCCGGCTGCGGCGGCCAAATTTCGATGAAGGCGAAATTCTAGAGGCCCGTGTGCTGTGCGATGTCAGTGCCCGTTAAAGAACCCCAGGTGGTCGAAATTTCCGGAGCCTTTCGCTACGGCGTCCCTCATAGCTTTAGTTGCTTCGGGACGTTAAACGCCAATAAACCAATAAACCAGATCACACTCTTCATTTATCGCTGTGACTTCTGGTGTCTTTGCAAATGCTGGATTAGTTGAATCACACAAAGCACTGTTAATGAAACGGTGGCCACTCACCGGTACAAATTACAGCACATTTCGTCCCTTCACAGTTGTGTATTTCACAGTTCACTCGTTTTAGTTTCTCCTATAGCATTTACTGGACACTAACTATACTGGCATCCTATGCAGTGCTCGGACAGTTGACGTTTTTCCTGCATGCATGGTGCTCGAAGGAAAAAAACACATAGAACAGAAGCGAAGAATGACCTGGATCGCTCGCATACCTCCGCATGGGTCGAATTGTGGGACAGAATAGGGGTGGGAACCGAACATTCAGGGCACGCGGTCGAAACTCCAAGTGCATAACAAAACAGACAACGAGAAGGACATTTTCCCACGGCGCCCAAGCCCCCAGGACCAGGCCAAGTCCAGTACTGCGCGCCGCATAGGCGACCTATAACAGTCGGACAGGAACGCAAAACATCCAAGAGGAAAAAGCAACAAGACAAGACTCGAAAGCGCTAGGGCCGCAGCGCTCCTCGGAGGAACCAGCGGCAGCGGCAGCGGCGGTGGCAGCGCGGCGACTGCGGCAAATCGTACACCGGCAATTTGGTTGGCTCGCACCTGCAATTTTCTTTACCGCAAGGAGCTGAATGGGGGGAACCCGCCATTGTTGTCCGTGCTCTCTCACGCCTCAGTGGGCGTCGCCGGTTCCCGGCCAGGACGCACCGCTCCGGCGCCGCAGCCTTGGCCGCGACGTCACTGCGATTGGCTGCCTTTATCGTTGGAAAGACACCCTCATTACCGTGACGTCACGAGTCAGGTGCGTTCCACATTGTCGCGAATGCCTGTGCAGGGTGCTTTGTCTTCGTGCCTTCATGCTTTTTTTGCTTGCATATATAACTTCGATACCGTTAGAAATACAATTTACTCTACAGTTACTTGCGCCTGAAGAGCGACCATCCGGCACCGCAAGAAAAGAAAGACCGACTGACGTTCCAGGAATTCCAAACATTTCAGTTTGAGTGTACTGTGAGTTTGCAAGGTATATGTCCCAGGGAAAATTCTAATACAAACCCGCATGGGTCTAACTGATATTTGTAGTTGCTGTATAGGTTCCCTCTTAATCTGGTACGAGTTCGTATCAGTCTAAGAAGGAGCACCATTTACTATCGCGATCAAAATTATAAGGGACATATGTGCACAGAAACATGTACGCCGGCTGGCCCGCCGCGTTGGCTCAGTGGTTATGGCGCTCGGCTGCTGACCCAAAAGACGCGGGTTCGATCCCCGCCATGGCTGTCGAATTTCGATGGAGGCGAAGTCCTAGAGGCCCGTGTACTTTGCGATGTCAGTGCACGTTAAAGAACCCCAGGTGGTCGAAACTTCCGGAGCTCTTCACTACGACGTCCCTCACAGCCTGAGTCGCTTTGGGACTATAAGCCCCATGAACTTAAACCTGAAATGTGTCAGGGTATGAGGAGACGCACATGTTCATCCAGTGGTAACAACATCTCTACAACAAACTTCTTTTCCGAGTACATGCGTTGCGGAAACATTGGATAGCGAGAGTACAATCTGAAACAAGATCACTTAATTGTTTGACGTCAGTAGCTACTGCGCTCTTCAATTAACAGAATGTCACAAATAGACATGCTCGGTTTTATACAACTAACGAATGTGTAGTCGTATTATTTATTTGGTTACGTTCACTGATCAACAACTCCCCACCAGTATATATGGCTGCGCTGTTCAGAGGAGCTACAGAAAGCCCAATGAAGGAAGCCTACATATATAGGGTAAGTGTAGAGATTGTAATAGGCTCGGCATATCCTTATGATGGTGCAGTACTCCCAAATGACATCAGCGTACGCGTGCTGCAAACGGCGACCTCGTCAGCCTGCAGATGCGACCTACCAGCTTCAGGGAATCTAACAGCCCATCAAATTTTCTATTTGACGCATACGTTATTCCAGCGACTGTATATTAGTATTTGAAAAGCAAAGAGGCTATTGGCTTTCTTATCAATATTTTCACTAGGGAAGCGGTCATGTGCTACCGCCGCCGAATTGTTCTTAATGAATTGCAGCAGTCAAGCAGGCCGCGAACCTACCGGTGGCGCAACACATCAGAAAATGGGATGCATTCCTTGAAATGGGATGCCTCCAGTGTCGACTGTGTACCCTACGACACAAATAAAGAGATTATTATTATTATTATTAAAAAAGAAAAGAAAGCGCAAGTAATTAAAAAAGTTGTCAATGCCCGGAGCATGAGTCGGCTGAGGCTTCTATTAGTATTTATTGCAGGGGTGGATTTAAGGGTCACTTTTGGAGGAGCGTTTGGTAGGGGGGGGGGGCCTTATCTGAAACATGTATTTTCCGACTTCTTTGGCCGAGAAGTGTGGTTTGGCGTGTTTTTTTTAATGTATAGTTTCTCGCTTGGCAGAAGCTGCCCCCCCCACCCCCCCCTCCGAATAAATCCGCCCCTGGTATGATGCGCCATTTTTCTTTTTTTTTTCTTTTTTGCTGACAGAGATATTTGCCATGGAACATTGGTTCCCATTTTTTTCGGCAACGGAAGTTACAGAAATTCCTAGTGTATAAAGGACGCGCCCGGCCCCTTTCAAAGTGCCCATAAAACCGCCCCTGTATCTGCGTTGTATTTGTGTTGCTTTGTAAGTAAACAAAAAACGAGAAAGGCCCTCGCGACTGCGGCTGGTACGAATGACACAAGCCATATAACCAAAGATGCTCCGCTGAGGTTAGGATGCCTTCCTGACTTTCCTGACATCGTGGCAGCCTGGAAGAAGTGGACGGCTGCCGCCATCTACCGACGCCCAACTCCACCAGAAAAACATGGCGTCCGACTTTGAGCCCAGGTGGCGCGCGAGCATGATTCAAATTTTCGTTTTCATGTTTGCAGCAAGGGCGCACTTTAGCAAATGCTGTTCCGGTTTGGGATCGCCGACGCAATTCGCCGCTGGCCGGCAGCGCAGTCAACCATTACAGCCAACAAGCGTGAATGGGCGGGGGCCGTCCCTTTTCTGCCGGCCCAATGCGACGGCTGGTTAAAACGCCGATACAGGCCAATGGGAGTACTCCCGGAAGTTGGACGAGCATCACGTGGCCTCGGCTACCACCACTGCACTCGTATAGCGTGACGCAGACATTAAAATGCGCTCCGTGCAACGGGAAAGAAGGGACTGCTCGGTTGGCGTCGCGATTACTCCGTCGTACACTGCAACGAAACCAGCTATTCTATTCATTACCAACGCGAGATTAGCGGCAAAAGTCCTTAGGCTCTCTGTTACATTGTCACATGCGCCTTGTCATGCAATGCTGTGTGATACTGTCACGGGCGTGAGCTTGATTAAGGGTTCAGTGCATCATTACCGCGTGCCTTGAAGAACTCCTTCGTCGTAGTATCCCAGGTAGTTGTTTTCATTCGCCAAACAAGGACAGGCGTCTTTCCGCCCAAGAGAAACTGCACCATGAAGAAAGTAGCTCAAACGACTAAATTGGACGAGAAAGTGGCTGTGCGCGTAAACAGCACGCGTAATTGAAGCCTTGAGATACGCAAGGACGGGCGGACTGAAGCCCCAGTAAAACTTGTATTTTTATGCTGACCATCCAAAACAAAAGGCCATGAGGAAGTAGCGCATAGGCACACGCTTCGCTTACAATTTTTCGCTGCGTGGAAAAGTAAACGCCGCGAGTGCTCACTGAAGGATAAAGAAATGTTGCAGCACCCAGGGAGAAAAATATAAAAGAGGGTGTACTATTATTTCGTAAGTTGCAGAATTCATGCTTAACACGTGCTGCCGAAAAATGTAGTTGGTTCGAAGTACTTGTAAAAAGCAGCGCACAGATGTAGACAAAGACGAAGGAAGGGGTGATGGCAGCTACAAGAGGTGGCGTCATTTATTGCGACATCCTGCACTTCTTAATGCGCCAAGACAGTGACAAAACGATGAAGAAACCATCGCTAAAAAATAGAGAATCTGTGGAAGGCCGTACAGGAATGATGGGTTTCTGCTTTTCTTTTTCTGACCTATCTCTTGCTGTAAGGCTGTAGCGAAGCCCACGGCACACTCACAACAGAAGTCTCTTCAAATCAAATTAAAGAGCGGTTTCTTCCAGAAATGTTGCGGAGACTTGAATAACGGATGCTTTTGAGTTACTTTCGACAAGTTGCCTTCGCCCTTGTATTTAGCCTGACAAGTTGCCTTCGCCCTTGTATTCAGCCTGCAGTTTTTTTTTTTTTTTTTGAGTGGAAACATAAAACATAAAAACATTAAAACGAATGCATAACCGATGCTTTAACATGAGACTGCGCATGTTGTACTTACAAAGACAAACTGCTCTGACAAGTTGACAAACTATAAAACGACAACAATTGGCACGTAACTGCCGACTTCAATGGGTGCTCTTTAAATGGAGACAAAATTATCGCGAACTACTTGTGAATACGAAATATAAGCGGGACACAAAACTTTGCCTGAAGTCGACGGTAACAAATTATTATCGCTATAACTGATTTGAAATGCGTACGCGGCCCTAGCTTGCATCTCTGAAATATTTAAAACAGGTACGCGGTGAACAGGCAAGGGAAATTTAACCATGATTGCGCACTTCTCTGACATGAAACGGTTGTAGCTGTGCTTCGTTGAGTGTTCTGTTGCCACTTCGAGTGTTTTTCTTTTGTTATGTGAAAACGAGTAGCGGGCGTCATAATCAGGCGCCAAAATCTCCTTTTGTGTCCATGTCAAAAAAAAAAAAATACAGGATCTGAAGGCAGCATCATGCATAGCCCACTGATAGACATCAACGTCAGGAATCGTTGTTTTCTTTAACAGGGTGAGTCAGTACATGATAAAAGATTGTTAAGCTGCTCTTAGTAATGATGAGGTACGTTTACTTTGTTGCAGTTCAATTAGCTCTACGTAGCTAATACGAAATAATAGTTTCGTCACATGATATCGTCTGCTTTGGACGCCCTTATATGCTCAGTGATGTCGCCAGTGCAAATAAGGTGTCAATAGATGTTCGAACTGTATTTGATATTCTTGTCGTCCACCCGAGGCTCTCAAAATGTGTTTTATCATTGCCTGAACATACCAAAAGGTACAGATTTCACGACGCTATTGGGAGACTGACGTAAAATAAATCATTTAATTCTTCGCTGAAGCAAGCAGAGCACTTCGTAGCACCGGTGATATTCATTTCCTCACCGAGAGCAATCTCATTGATCTGTGCAGTTCCAATTCTTGTCATGTTGAACTGGGCAAAGCTTTCCTTCGGCGCGCGAAGCAAGAATGAGCCAATTGAAACTGCATGGCAGGCATGACCACATGTGAGCTGTATTAAGATACAAATCAATTCTGAAATAGCAAAGTTCGGCCGACATCTATGACCGCCATCCGACGTTCCTCTGCGGCAAGCAAATAAATCCCTTGGTAAAGATTTTGTTGTTACCGAACAGTAACAACAAGGGCGAGATAAGGGCGAGAATATTTATGCCACTGACTTGTTTACCAGAGTGAGAAAAAAAAATCTTGATTGCGTTTACTGCTGTGATGGTCAGTGCAGTAACACAGCACCGCCTGGGCCATGCTCTGTTGGTGGCAAAAAGTAATTTCTTTAACTTGTATCATACACGCAGAAGTTGGAGTCTTCGGTTTAAACTGAAGGAAAAACTCTAAACATGTGCCGATTTTTTTGTTTGAAACTCGCTTTTAACGTAAAAAGTTCAGTCGCCTTCAGGTGTACTCCATCACTTGCTGGCTATTGAGTAAGAGTTAAATCGGTGTCAGAGAGTGAATTAAAAAAGTGCAGAAGCCAGGAGCGTGGTAAAGCAACCGTATCTTTGCAGTAAGCAGCGCAGATGTACGATTTTATGCATTGCTGCTACACTGCAGAAAAACGCCGGGTGCAGACTAAGGCGTCTCACTCCGTTACAAAGAAGGATTTCGCATTTCTGATCTCATGATGACATAATCATGGTGAGTCACAGAATTTAATCACGAAGGCAACCATCTGTTGTATTTTCGCATCAGACCGAGATCAGAAATCCTTTATGAATTTTTGCAATAACTTTTTTACATCAGACCAAGGTCATGCATTCTTGATAAATTTTCTCATTAAATTTTGTGATGGAAAATCTTCATTTCCCAGCACAAGTCATGCGGCATGAAGATATCAGAGCACTCTATTTTTAAGCGCCATCCCAGGCGTTTCCTTAATTGCTCGTGCAGTAATGATGCATATCAGGTAACGTAACTGTGCGATTAAATATCATGATTTGTAACTGCTTTCGATGGATAACCATGACGCCTGAATTGAGAAAAAAATCTTTTGCTTATTCCCAGTTCCCAACTAACAAATATCGGAAGGCCTTTTATTGCCATACAGGTAAGCCTGAACCTGCGGTATCGGAAAGTTACGCTCATGCAAGTGTATCGGTACGGCATGCATTTCCACTGCACTGTAGTGCCCTATTTAGGCGAAAGACTTTAATGCCTCATCGTTGTCGACAGAAGGTTGTCAGCAGAAGTGTCACGCTTTTTCTAGTCAGAGCAGAAAAGAAGTCTGTGCACGATGGGATTCGAACCACCATCCTTCCGTTCCGCAGTCGAGCGTGTTAATGGCTACGCTACTTCCTGCCAACGGATATGTAGTTCTCCTTGTCTAGGACGTTGGAGGGTGTTTGCAGAAAGGCGTCGAATCAGACGGATGCCTCCCAAACGCCCTCCAGTGTATCCAGCTTTTAGGATTTGCAAACAATTGAGTACTTAATTAACCCATTAGCGCCCAGCGTACTTTTAAAAGTACAGTTAATTTTTTTATAATTTCACCACCAAAGACTGGAATTTTCTTTTCAAGTAGGGCATGCTTTTTTCAACAGGGGATTGTCCAACCACCCTTAACTAATTTGGCGCACTTCCTCTGTTCAGTATGTCAGCTTTCCGAGGTGAAACTTCAGGATGTTTGTTTCCCACGAAATGCACCGGTAGTTGCTTGCTTATAATTTTCTCACGGCCGCATTTATGTACATATTACGCTAGTTTCAAGTATAGAGCAGCACGAAAGACGAAAGTAAACAACGGATGCTTTGAATGTCCCGCACCTTTGGTGTTTTTTGCTCTGTGATGATTTATATACTGCTGTACTTTCTATAGTACACTGGGTCTTCCTGTGTGCAGAACGGCGCCTATTTATTCCAGTTCATAGATCTTATTGTTCCTTCCAATTTTTCGGAAAAAATCACTTTGTCTACTCAGCAAGGCCTCGGAGGCTGCTGTACTTGCCTCTAGCGGTCTTGAGTATGATGATGGTATGATTTTAATTGGTTGTTATAAAGTTTGGTTATAAGAACTGAAGGTTCTGCAGAGCAGACAGTTACTGTTATGTCATTCACACAGTCTGCGGAAAGTACTTGAGTTCAGAAATGAAACTTTTGCAAGCGCGTGTTGTCCTGTCGTCACCTGAGGTGATTTCAACGCTTAGTGACCATTTAATCTTTTTTTTGTAATTTTTTTACTTCTCAAGACATTCTTGTAACGCTCCACTGGGAGGAATTTGGGGCTAGAGGAACCGTTCGCCAAAACGGGTTTAGGAAGTGTCCACTCGGGCCAAAGAAAGCGATGAAATAGAAGCAGCCATGAAACATCGATTCTTGCTTCAGTAGTATAGGTTACATGCTTTTATTGAAGTCTACGATCAACAGTATAGTAACTATGGGTTGCAACTAAAACAGCAGTGAGCCTACGTGTTTTGTAGAGTGGTGGTTGCCTATAGCACAAGAAAAACAGATTTTTTTAAAGCCAAAACTCCTTTCCTTTGACAACAGTGGTATGGCAGATGTTGACCTTTCGCATAAAGCCATCTACTGCCAGTATATCAGCATCAGGGACAAAAAGTGATAGTGGTTGTTGACACCAAAGCTCAACTTTGCAATTGTGAAAGCCTGAACAATCTACGAAATTGCTAGAGATGAGCCTGCTGACTATTTTTGCTTTGGTAAGAACGTTACTCATTATTATCTACACCTTGACATGCAGTAACCAGCGGTTCGCAGGCACTCTGGCTCAATCGTATCTAATGCTTCTTTGAAAAGGAGAAAGCTTTCCGTGCAAAGTAGGATAACTGCGGTGCCAGTATAGCCAGAAAATATTCATGAGGGCCTGCAAGAAGTGTTATATCATCCTGCGTAAAAATCGCGGACATAATAGCAAACTTCATGCCACCAGTAGGAAATCAGTGAAGTAACCACATGTGCTATTGGGAAGACCCAATGTACTATAAAAAGTACACCTGTGTAACCTATGGAAGGAATGAAGCAATCGTGACGAAATTTCAGCAATCTCTTTTTCTTTATATGAGAGTATTATGTGCTAAAAATGAAGAAAATTCCTCTGAAAGCTTTTTCTTGGTCCCTAATGGGTTAACATCTTAGCACATCAGTGACACAAGCAGCAACACCGCGCTAAAGCCCGGGATACATGCGACGTTTTTTTTTTTTTTGTTTGTTTCGACGATATTCGCGCGGCAGAAAACGTCGCTGCGGCGCGACGCCCGGCTGTAGATACACGGAGCGTTGAAGCGGCGGCGCGCCGCCGCGTATCCCTCGACACGAAAGCAAACGTGATCAACAAGTGGCAAACACCACTGAGCAAGGAGGTCTCTGAGAGTGCGACGCTGACCCTTCTGTTAAAATCACGAAAGTGTTCACTTCGACACCACTGTACGAATTTTAGCACGCGTGCATACGTATCTTTAAGAATTTGCGTGCTAGTATGCATGGCGTCCCGTATTTTTCGATGTGATCAGAAATGCCTGATCAGTATTCTGTCGAAGGTCATTGACTGTACATCAGAAACTCATTACACCTTTTTGTAAGTTATACCTCGTCTCGTGGGCTCAAGACGTCGGCCCCGCCTGGGGGCCACACTCGGCCCACGTGCCCTAACTCCCAACCCTCAAGTGGCAAATAAAGTTTTTTCTCTCTTTATCTCGTCTAGCTTCGTCTATACTGTCTCAGCGTCCTCTGCTCAGTCTGTCATCACCTTAGGAGAGCCTTTACTTATTTAAGAATTTTCTGCATGGCATGCAAGGACACTGGCAATGTTTGTAAGCATAGCAAGCTGCCATCAACTCGAAACTATGCACAAGCGTCACGAAAGGTGTCGTGTTCTGGAGTCCCCGCCGGTTCAGCGGTACTTTCATCGCTGCCGTTATGGTGCCGACCACGTGGTCGGAGGCCCTGTGGTTCCTTGTGGATTCCGGCCTCGGTCAGTTTCTTTCCTTCGATCCTAAAATTTGTTCTAATGAAGAGTATATGCATTTATCATGCATTTATCAAAACCAGATAAAGCTGTTCCGACATGAACGGGAGCCTGGTTTCACTTAGCTAAGCGAGGCAAGTGTACTTGTGTGCTGCTCCCCAGTTAGTGCCGCATGTTCTGTTTCTTAGCATGACCATTTTTACATTAAATAATAGCCCATAAACTACTCTTGCCAACAAACAAAGATAAACTATATGTGTCCTTAGAGTGCAGATGAGTGCCACATATGTCATCGAAAAAAAAGGTAATTCGTACCTGGGAAATATTATTAAAAAACCGAAAAGGAATACTTAAGTAAACACCGAAAGAAAGTCTGCCAAGTTTTCAAAAAATCAGAATCAAAAAGTCCAACCCGTGCAGGGTGTACGAAAGCACTTGATTTACAACAGATATAAAAACATAGTTCAGTGATCGCAGGAATGCTGTTGCGCATAGATATTCCTTGCTTCACCAAGGTTTAACAAAATCAGTCGAAATTCAGAGTACCACGGCCCTTTGTAATCTGTTCACTCACACAATTTTCTTCATAAGTTTTGCCCATTTTTGCCCACAATCTACTGCAGGCTTGTCCGCTCGAAGCGATTTATGTACCTTGGCAGACCGTGTTAAACCGAGTAGACCAAAATGTGGTTCGTTATGCCCGACAGCGGGCTGTATTCCAGTGCGTTGTAAAACGGCTCCGCACCGGAGTCTGTACTTGGGGAAGAGCAGTTCGTAGCTAAAAACTGCTGTCGTTGACTGGAGAGACCGGCGATAACTTTCATTTGCATTAATTGTTTTGCGACAGCGTCATTACACATGCGCAAACACTTTAATCATATCGGTTTTCTTGGATCGGAGCGATCAATAGGCTGTAATGCACATTAAAATTCGCCATACCTCTTTTATTTATTAGCTTGCTGGATTCCCGGCCCGCACTCGGAGCGACGTGGAGGCTCGTCGTCTTCCTGGAGCCTTTTCTGCACCACTCAATGAATTGCGTGATGCACTTTTTTTCGTAGTGATGTGCAGCAATGTGCCTGTACATGTTCGCTGATTGTTTCCAGAAATTTTGTTGTTAAATAGATTTCCTATTGCTTTCTGGATGCTTTGTGAAAGCTAATGTACACAGAACATCGTTTCACTATATTACAGAGAGCTACGCTGCAAGAAGTGTAGTTCTCTGTCGATAGGTGTTAGATATAGTAATAACTTTTACTGGCGCTTGAATCTCATATTTTGTAACTGAAATATTTAGAAAAACTGAAATTTTCTAAATATTTACAAAACAGGATTGTAATTGATTTCTTATTGTTCTGTTCTTGCCATTTTATTTTGCGCTCTTAGGAATGTATGTACCTCCACTTCGCGTCGTTAAACGCAGTTTGGTAAGGAACAAACACACAGCTGGTTTCCTCCTTGTCCAAACGTTCGTTTATGAATATCCTCTCCTCGCACAGTAGCTCCTACAAGTGAAACGACTAAAACATGATAGAAACTAAAACAAGATAGAATTTCCGCTTGTTCGTTATGTCACGCGTTTTTCTTGTGGTGTTGCATGCTGCCAATAAAAGCTCCCCATCTCTCACACTACACAATCTAAGATGTGCGCGTGGCGTCTTCAGCTGCAACGACTGCCACTATTTGGCCCACACCTGCGTAACAAGTGTTATGAAGTCGTAAATCGGATGGCTTTATGCGGTCATAGAAGCTGGACAAATGCACCGAACTTCAACTATACGAAGGGCATATCAAGCGTTTGCTCTTTCATGTTGTCCATTTCTTACACAGTTATAAACATCGATCTGAAGTGGCGCTAGATATATATTATTACGATTCCAAACCTAGGGCTAGTGAAAATTAGCGAGACTAAGAATGACACAGTCTGGCATTAGCGTACATGACTGCTTGGTTACAGGATGCCGAAGGTGGGTTAATTCGTGATGTTCGTACAACTCCTCCTTCTGAACGACAAAGATTCTACCTTAATCGCATCAGTGTTCCTGATTGTTTCAGCTGGTCTTCAAGATGTAATAATACCCCAAGCAGTGTTGAGCCGCAGGTTGTGAACTGTATAGACGGCATTAGCCATTCACTACTCAAGATGCTGGTGACAAATGAAAGTTTGCTCTCTGAGATGAAGGAAGTACCTGTAGTGTTGCCTTTTCTGAGGGCGTGACGGGCTCGCGTTCTGCTGCTTAGCCTACAGAAGCTTGTGTTCAGAATTGTATGAATGGTTGCTGAGAGCTGTATCTTACAGTTTCCAAAACTGAGTGCAAACCGTCGTGTAAAAGAGTGAAACCTGATGCGTGTAAGGCACTTCCTCGTAATGACTTGGTCGTCAGCAATGCGTTTTCATCTCCTGCTGACACTAACTTTGGTTCTTGTGTGTCTAAGACGTAAAGTACGCTGAGACTGTCAATTATGTCCACTAGTCATCGTCGGCGAGCGGAAACGCATACTTACCTCTTCGAATTGGCAGAAAATGTGTTTTGACAATCACTGCACCTTCGCTTCCGCTGCGCAGACTGTTGGAAAAAATTAGGCTTCGCGGGTGTCATTACACACGCAGACGCTCACCGCAGCTCTGCAACGACCTTGTGTGTCCAATACAGGAGGCACGGGTACGCTTACGTCAGCAGGCCGGCCGCAGGCGAAATACGAAACACTCGTTTCGGTCGCGCTGGCTACCACCCAACACGAAGGCTTTCTGAATGAATGCGTGGGCTGAGTTTGCAACCTTGAGTAGTACACACGTACTCATTCATAAATCTGCTTTTTCTTGTCAATTTCTTCGTCATACCTCCTTCTTTATATGACTAAGCTTCTTCACGTCCCAACCTTCAGATCGGGCTTCCGTTAAGCGCGTGTCCCTGCAGTCGGTCAATATATGGTAAAGGAATCATAAGATGTCATCGGCACAAGCAGGAAACGCTGTTGAGTTTCAATTAAAGTCACTCTTGGCTACGCTCAGTTTAACCTTGCTAAAAGCATCACCGCTGTCGTTCATACAAGCTATCTGCCCGGTCCGAGAAAATTTTCGTGTAATGCCAGGAACGAAAAAAGATGCAGTTTTATTCAACTGTGTTCGTAATCACATAAACATACATATTACTTACTGACAACCTTTACTGACTGTTGTAAGGCACTCATCTGGTAACCATGTTGTAACTAAAGTTCTTCGTTTCCGGCTAAAACCCAGTTTCGCCCGATTCTTTGCTCCCGAGTTGAATTCTTAATAATCGAGTTAAACTCGATTTCTGCTAGCAAATGCGAAATAAAGTTTGTTGTATCAATGCACAAAGGTGAAGGCACCTCACAGAAATTACAGGATGCCATTTACTTTCTCTAGGGCGGCGTTTTCTGTTAACTCATGGCAACTTTAAACGTCTTTAAACTCTTGCTATCCACGACATGATTTAACCTGTGAATAAGTTCGTAAACTATGTCACGAACGAATCAAACATCAACATACCACGCTCTGTCAGATAGGCCCGAATGACACCACATTGCTCTTGCAGGCCACTGCGTGCCGTAACATTTACAAGCTAACCCTATCCGACAGGTGAATTCTTAAATTCAAAGCACGTGCTGAAAAGCAGCTGATATTAAAGCGTAGTACAGCATCGTAATACAGTATTGTGCGATTCAAGGATTCCAAGAAGTCCCATTGCAGAGTCCCGTCTTTCGGGACATTTCCCTACTTTTGTACATTTGAACGTCACTGCAATGATTTAACGAAAACGGTATGAAAAAAGTTTAAGACGTTTCTTTTCTTATTTTTATTTTTATATTTATTTTTCATGATTTTTTTATATTTATTTTTCACGTTTTGTTTTTTTTTCTACTTTATTTTTGTTTCTTTTTATTTTTGTTTTAATTTTTTTTACTGAAGTGGCAGTGAAAGAAGAAAGAGGGGCCGTAATGAAGAAACTGAAAACTGTATTTGAGGAAAGGAAATTACGCAGTAACTGTCTCACATATCTCGGTGGACACCCATCAAAACGCGGACACATCTGTCGACACGGCTGCCGACACGGACGCAGACACGGCTGCCGACACTGATTGCTAACGACAGCATGAGGCATTAAAGGCTTTCGCCTTAATAAGAGCCAGAGCCTCTTCAGGTTCATGCATGACAATAGCCTCCACTACTAGCTATAGTATACAAGTAGTCCTTATGTCATATGGTGAGTCATCAAAAAAAAATGCTTTAGTTCTGCGTCAGTTGTCTGTCAATTGTGCGTCAAAAGTGCGTCAATTGTATTGTAAACTCCTATAGATGGCGTGCCGCCTAATAATGTAAGAATGATAAAGGCTGTACGATCCCGCATACACGCGCGCTACACGCGCGGGAACTGGGTCCACATGTTAAAAGGTTGTATCTCCCTCGCTCTTCTGTCCCGCTCACCCTCCCTCTCTGCGACGATGTATTTGCACCACCAGCTTCGCAGAGTATTCACGCAAGTGCACCACCACTGCCGCCGCTGCCGCCGTCGCTCTGCGCACGCAGACACGCCCCGAATAGGTGGAGACGCCCCACCTCGGTCCAACCTCAAACCTGCGGTCTCCGCGCGGAGGCAGCAGCGTCGCAATTATTGTAATTAGTTTCGATATTTCCGCGCGCAGTGACGCCGTGCCCGCAGTCGCACTCGCTTCTGCCGCGCGGGAGAGGGCGGGCTGACCCCTCCTGCTCCTTTCCTTCTTTTTCGTTTTCTCCACTCCGTTATCACTTGTCTCTTATTTTTGTCGGCATTTTTCTGTTCGCCTACTCTTCCCGCCGACACACGCTCATATGCTTTGGCTATGTCCATAGTTTGCGTGCAGTTCGGCTGGACAGGCAGCGATCCTTAGTCTACTAAATTGTGACGCACACATCCAGGCTCTATCTTAAGGAGCTTAAGCACCTGATTATACAAATGTTTTTTTTTTCCTATTCTTCTTCCAATGCCGTTTCACTACCGTGAGGTACCGATTAGAAAGAGGGCAAACATGTTATGAATTTTTAATATACTGAGATGATCGCTGCTCGACTGATCGGGATCGGGATCAATGCGGCTCGGCATGCTGCCTCGCCCGGAAACTTTTACGCCTCACACGCAGCCTCAGCTTGGTGGGTGCTGCACACAACTTTTTTGGAACAGAGTTCACGTACATACGTACGCAGCGCCGCCCGCCGGCCGTATTGGGCTTCGCAGACTACCACTTTGCCCTGTTGTTATTTAGGTATTCCCCCCCTGTCTACTATTGAATGTTATTAGTGCCTTGGCGTCACTGTCATTATGGTTCTCGGGGGAAGGCATGGGAGCAAAAGAGGGGGCAAGGTGAAGGGGGGAGGGGAAGGGGAAGGGGGGAGGGAACTGCACGCTTCCGCCCAGTACAGGCGGCGCCGGTGGCAGCTTCTATCAGTGCACCCAGCATCTACGCCTGTGTCTCGTGCAGAAAGCGGCGTCAGAAGCCAGTCAGTCGGAAACAATTTTCGAAGTCTGCTTTGTTACCTTATTGTTTACAGTAGAACGGCAAAACAAGCGAATGAAAATACATAGAGATTTTGGATGGAGAAGCAACTGAATGGGGCGTTTGAAGCGGGTACGCAAGACGCTTGGCACAGGGTTCCTGAACAGAGAACCCTCCATCTCTGGAGTGTTCAGTGTTGGAACACTTCACTTTTCAGTGTTGGAGAACATCTCTAACACTGAAAAGCAAAGCTTAATATGGCTAGCAAAAATTAACTGGATAGTTGTGCGCGCAAATACAATTACTTCTGCGCAGTCAGCAAAGCAGACCAGTAGCCCGAAATACCTGCTAATATGAGAGGATGTTCATGCTCTATCGCCACATGGTATTGATACCAGTTGATTGGATTGCGTGGTAACGCTACGAGGAGTTTCTTCCATGAGTACACGCATACTGTAAACCTTTGTTCCCGACTGCCCGTTGACCTGTAATGACGTTCTGCAGATGGCCTAAATCTGATAAGTCAGTGTTGTTAGAGAAAATGAATTTCGTTAATGCATAGCTGGCGATCGGCTGGAAATGCTAATTCTGTTGTACGTTCTTGCAACAGCACCAGTGAGAACGCCATTAGATCTGTCGTTCTCGCTTCACGAACCGTTGCTTCGTGAATTTCTTCTGCCCAGCGCAGCACATACGGAAATAAAATCGATGTCATAAAAGTCAATGGCCGTTTTAACGAAAAGTACAGGAAAGGTTACGTTTGATATTTAAGGCATATATGTTATGACACCTGCCGCATGCTTGTGTATATATACCCTGTCGTATTTTCCAGACTATAAGTAAATAAAATACTTCACTAAGCGCGCATTGTTCCTAGAAGTTTTTGTTCTTGAATAAAGTATGCACGCAATAAACTCTTATTTCATGAACAAAAAAAATTGAAGCGAAAACTTAAGCTGCGCCTTAAGGGCATGATACCACAGCTTAATAGGTTAATCCCCATATATGCAGAATATCATTCACTACTTTACATTCATAGATCCCTTGGAGTCCTCATACCCATTCCTGGCGCAGTGGTGCAGCGGATAAGCGATGCGCCACTGCCCTGCGATGGCAGGAGATCCCGGGCCTCGTGCGGCCAAGGTTGCCCTTCCCGAGCGACCAATCCCTAATTTAACTGTCTATCCAGTGGGCAGGTTGCAATGGCGCCGCAGTGTCACGTGACCTAGGAGGCCCACCTGCCTCCTACGTTGCTCTCTGGGGACCATAGAGTTTCTTACTACTACCTAGAGGGAAAGCTGGCGGCGCTGCACTTCAGCCACCATGGACGCTCAAAGCATCATGGGGCGGTGAGCTACTTGTTGCGGCACAGTCGTAGTTTTTCGGGAACACGGAGTGGCAGTACTAAGGCGTTTCATTCCGAAAACGTAGTTCGTCTGTGCGCAGACGACTTTCGCGCGAACGAAAGTCGTCTTGCGTTTTTGCGAAGTGTGCAAAAGCCATAGTAGTGAAAACGCGACGACACACGACGCCAATAAAAGGTTTTACTCTTCCGAAATGCCATTAAAAAACCTCTTAAAGTATCTAAACAACATTTTTTTTTTTTGAAAACATATTTACTTTTAAAAGTGCGCCTGTTAATTACGAAATATTAGCTTTTTTAGTGTTCATCACTTGGCCAATAGGAAAGCTAGTCATCTCTTATTTTAGGCGAACTTTGCACTTAAATGCTTTTCTGCTCGGTTGTTGTAATCATTAGACAAGATATTGAATGTTAGGACGTTTGTAGCTATCAAACAGCTTTATTTTTTTATTATTTTTTGGCCAAAAGTTGCAGTTCCGCAACAAGTAGCTCACCGCCCCATGATGCTTTGAGCGCCCATGGTGGCTGAGGTGGTCACGTGGGGTCTCCATGCAAACTCCCATAGACGGGCTGCTAGCTTTCCCTCTAGGTAATAAAGAAACTCTATGCTGGGGACCACCTGCCAAAGCCATGCCCTATAATTTTTCGCTCACAACGTTGACATCGGATTTTATGGTGAACGGGGTCTTTAACGCTATCGCGTTAAAAACGACTGAAATCGCAGTATTTTAATTTCATACTTCCCAGGTGCGTCACGCATCCAAAAACAACACAGTCTAAATATTAATCCCACTGACGCCGGGTCTGAGCGTCTGCGCTGTATTGACAGTGTTAGGAATAGTCAGTGGCTGCAAGTTGTTTCTTAATTTCAGTCTTTTTACCGACTTCGCCGCCGCGGTGGCTCAGTGGCTATGGTGCTCGGCTGCTGACCCGAAAGACGCGGGTCCGATCCCGGCCGCGGCGGCTGGAATTTCTTTGGAGGAGAAATTCTAGAGGCCCGTGTACTGTGCGATGTCAGTGCACGTTAAAGAACCCCAGGTGGTCGAAATTTCCGGAGCCCTCCACTACGGCGTCTCTCATAGCCTCAGTCGCTTTGGGACGTTAAACCCCATAAACTAAACTAAACTATACTTTTTACCGACTTCCAGCCCCGTTTTCTTCTGTTGCCATAACTCCTATATTTATGGACAACATTGGAAGTCTATGAGTCTACATGAGGTGCAGCCTACTTTAGGACGCAAAAATTCGGACCTCGTACGATGCACTGTGTCACTACTACCAAGAAATTCAGCCAAAAGATAATCTAAACAAAATTGCACCCACATGCGCGAAATGCTGGATTGAATTGCTATATAGAGAAGCATTTCCATTAATTGCCCATAGCAGCGCACGTATCCTATCTAGGCTATTCTGTGCGAAAGCACTACTTCGCGAGGTCTAACTGGCTCACCGATTTTGTGTCAAGCTTGACTTGAAGAGGGTGAGCTCACGGGCTAGTTGGTTATTCATAATAATTTTTCAACAGCGCATGCTACACAAGGACACAAGACGAGGAAACACACACACGAGCGCTGAACTGCAACTTTATTTAAGAAAAGGCGCCAACCTCTACATATATACTTTTCACTTTCAAACAAAGAGACA
Source organism: Amblyomma mixtum (assembly GCF_055824585.1). Taxonomy (NCBI): domain Eukaryota; kingdom Metazoa; phylum Arthropoda; class Arachnida; order Ixodida; family Ixodidae; genus Amblyomma; species Amblyomma mixtum. The sequence continues at coordinate 87,313,300 of NC_143016.1, forward strand.
GCGTTCCTGTCTGGTTTTATGTTATTTTGACCTGGTTTTTTCCGGTAGTTCTTCCTTCGTTTTTACTTTTCTTTTTACTCTCCTTTTTGTACCTCTGTTCTATCTCTTTTAGTCTTCGTGTTAGCACTTTTTACATCTCATTTGCCATCACTTTTTTAGCCGTGTTAGTTGTTGGCTCTCATGCACTTCAGATGTTTTTCGCCTCGGTCATCATCATGCTTAGTTACCGCGATTTGTGCTTTTACCACTTTTAACAACGATTTCTGCCCACTGTTTGTTACGCAGAAAAAAAGGGCAAGTGAAAGAATTTCTTCTCGCTGCTTCTTGTAATCTTTCTCCTTTTTGCGGTCTTGGTCACCTGTCTACTGTATGCTTAACTCTTGAATATTTTTTCTTGCTTGTGGCTTGACACGTGCAGTGATTTTAGGTTTTACCCTAGTGGGCGGTTCCTTGAAGGTATATATGTAGAGGTGGCATGTTCTCTCAGATTGTGGCTGGCAGTTTACCAATATCCCTCAAAAGAAAAGCTTATAACAGCTCTATTTTACCGGTACTCATATATGGGGCAGAAACGTGGAAACTAACGAAAAGTGGTTTGGTTTATAGTTTATGGGGGTTTAACGTCCCAAAGCTGCTCAGGCTATGAGGCACGCCGTAGTGAAGGGCTCAGGAAATTTCAACCACCTGGGGTTCTTTAACGTGCAATGACATCGCACAGTACACGGGCCTCTAGAATTTCGCCTCCATCGGAATTCGGCCGCCGCGGCCGGTATCGAACCCGCGTCTTTCGGGTCAGCAGCCGAGCGCCATAACCACTAAGCCGCCGCGGCGGGGCTAACGAAAAGTGACCAACTTAATTAAATTCAAGACAAATCAGCGAGGTATGGAAAGAATAATTATTGGTGTGACGTAAGAGACAGGAAGAGGGCAGTGTGAGTGAGCGAACAAACACGGCTTAATGACATCCTAGTCGAAATCAAGGGGAAGAAATGAGTTTGGGCAAGGCATGTCATGCGAAAGCAAAATAACCGGTGGTCTTTAAACAGACTGGATTCCAAGAGAAGGCAAGCGTAGCAGGGGGCGGCAGAAAGTTACGTGGGTGGAAGAGATTAACAAGTTTGCGAGGATCGGGTCGAAGCAGCTAGCACGGGACTGGGTTAATTCTAGAGATATGGGGGAAGTCTTTGCCCTGCATTGGGCGTAGCCAGGCTGATGATGATGATGAAAATCTGTCGTGCCAACCTCATAATGCATTTCTGTATTTAAAAAAGAAGAAGCTTAATGACCGCCTTCCTTATTCGCTCAAAGTATGGATGACGTCACACAACACATAATTCACTCACGAGGTTACGCTGAATTAAAACTCCTTACGCTGAGACTTCCTTTGCATTGATGTGCATGACTAAATGCCAAAGAAAGTAAACTTCGTGTTAAGGACATGGTATCAATATTACTTTCTTGAGAACGTCTTCAGGCTTTTCTCTGACTATTGTCATCATTATCATCCTAGCATGAATCCGCCTAATCCGTTCTTCCCTTCCCTTCTTCGTCAACTCGGCGGCAGTGACTTCGCGACGCCGACGACAACGCCCCGATACGGCTCCACAAAATGACGCCCCCCCCCCCCCCCCCCCTGAAAAAAAAAATCATCCTTTGTGTTCTCAGGCAAAAGTCGTGACGACTAACGCCTCGTACCCGCACAAAGCCTGCGCACGTCAACCCCGTTATTACGCATTGCAGGAGCTTTATATGTATACAGGGCTGGCGAGAGAAAGCCTTTCTACTCGGGAGTAAAGTTCTTCGTCGACGATGACGCTGGGACACCATTCCGAGACACGCCTGCGGGTACAGAGAGTGACGCGCGCTCGTAAATCCACCCCCGCCACCATCGCGCCAACACGTAACGCCAGAAGCCGAGCTATCCGCGCCCAGCACCGTGCGCGGATTCCGGGCAGCGCTTGAAAGGGGTCGTCGTGTGCGTGGCGTCGTTTACGCAATAACAAATACGTCCACGCGCCACCCTTCCGTTCCCCATCGCTCTGCCCTTCGATAATTATAGGGGCAACGCTGATGCGTGCATCTAGCATACACCCGTGACGTCGTATGTAGGACAGCGCCGATGTCCCTCCGGAGGGCAAAAGTTTTTCGGGCGAGCGCGTTGAAAACTGGGCGCTTTTGTTGCGATGACGCGCGTAAGGGGTTCTTCGCACGCGCGTGAGCGTGTTCGTACGCGCGCATTATTTTCGACGCGCCGGACTCGTTGGCGGGAAAATGGCTCATTTTTCATCAGTATACTCTCCCGCGATGCCTGGACACTATGTACGAGAGAAAATTCTTTTTCGAAAGACCCCGCTTGCAGTGCACGTGGGATATACTTTTGCAACGCTGGAGAGGGGAAAAGGGTCGCAAATTATTGTCGTCGAAGGACCCCATTTTGTCCGGGCGTCGCGGGGATTTATTGAGTCAGCGGACGGGCATCGCTGGCCCGTTATGTATTGCCGAGGCGATTTTGTAGCGATGTTTTGTTCCAACGGAGTCTCGGACATGGCCTGTACACAAGTCTGGAGAGCGTGAATTGATTCTCTTAATAAGGAGGCGCGGTTGTTCCCGGGGTGAAAATTTCGGAGCACAAAGTCCTCCTTACCAGTGAAGGCCAAGATAATGGAGCCATGGATCATGGCAGTACCTTGCAGAAAGCCTTGCTTCTTTATGTTCCTCGGATTTACCCAAGTCCGCTGGTCACATGCCACTTATTTGCTACAAGTGCTTCAGGCCCGGTAATGAGGTTTTAGAACGACCCAGCATCTTCCTATCGCCATATCCTTCCCTCCTAGCTCTTGTAAGTACGCGCCATGGCTGTAAGAAGAACTCTGTTCTGTCGTGTGATCAAACTTCCGAAGGATCGTGAACTGGGAGCTTTTGGACTCTGCACAGCTGGGATGTTTCGTCCAAGTGAGAAAGTGGCCAACATTTTACCGAATAACACCCGTATCGTATTCCGGCTGATAACGTCCAACAGGCTGTCATGTTTCACATATGGATCACAGTTCTGATCAGATAATACTGTGATACAACGGGGATTCTTCATATAGTTAGTGTTGACACAGTCCGTGCCGTTGAGCATTGGGTTCTGCAAGGACGTGCAAAACACTCCTTCCTTGCCTCCATGCGTAACTGATGCCACAGCGTTGAGGAGCGTGCACTGTTCGGGTAATGTCGGAACGCGAATTTTATCGATTAAATTCATATGAGAGATTAATTAGAAGAAAGGGCAAGAAAACACACACCCCCACAAGTCGGTGTAGGATGCTTCACATTTGCATGTCCTGCGCGACCAGTGCTCTTACTTTGATCTTCAGCGATGGGTACTTTCGTCCCCTGTCGAAGGTATTTGTATCAGGGGTGCTCGCACAAAGCAATCATCTTTTAGGTTTTGCTCATCCCATTAGGTTTATGTGAGGTGGCTGTTTCTATTGAATGCACTGCACTTCTTCCTGACCTGAGCGGTCACTACGGACCGCTTCCTCTCACAAACATCTTTCTTTACCTGCACTCGTCTCCTCCTCTTTGGTCTTCCCCGTGTCCTCCTCTTCTCTTCGTCCATCTCCGATGTACGCTTCGATGTCGAACAGAAAGTATTGCTCCTTTTCTTTTTTTTCCCTCGTTCTCAGAACAAGGTTTTCTAATGAAATTTCCCAGATTAAAGATATAATGCCTTCTGTGTATATCAAAGCGAACAATTCTGTACAGAAGCAATTTTGACCGGGAAACAGTTCATAAACGCAGTTTTTTCATATAACAGAAGATTTAAACTACAATAAGCACTATATCATCGGATCACCCGACGGCAGTCTTATATTTTTTTTATTGAAGTTCTTGCTTTTGTCAAAAGCATTCCCCACTGGTTTTCTATGGCATTCTTAACTGTTCGATGCGATTGATGGAAACACTTTTCAGAAAGATTTTGCTGCATACCAGAATAATGGATCATTACCTTCAATATTTTCATAAGAGTGCGTTACAATTTTCCAGTTTTCAAAACATTTGGCCTAGAATGTTGGACATGGTGGGAATTTTTGCTCCTGTCGCACAGATGGCACCACAATACGAGACCACAAAAATAGATATAGGTAAAATGATCAAGGGAATCCTCCCGAAGGTTGAGTAGATTTGTAGTAAGGGAGTAATTATTCCTTGGCCTCCGCCCAAGCGCAGCCTTACGGCTACAAAGGAGGGTTATATAGCTTACACAGAAACTTCGTAGGGAAGCGTAGGTCACGGGCTCGAACGCCGGACGAAGACAAACTTTTCTTTAACTACGAAGTTTCTGTGAAAGTTGTAAAGATTTTCTTTGCAGCTGTAATGGCTGTGCTTGGGTGGATGCCAATAAGTAATTACTCCCTCATTAAAAATAGTAACTGGGTCTGATGCGTGTTACAAAGAATGAGCTGTGATTGTACTCCCTGTGGTAGAGAAGCGATCTGTGAGCCACACTGTCGATTTTTTTCTATATGTTAAGTACACAATTCCTGCAATCAATAGCAGCCCTGTTGAAGAGAGAGAGTAACAGATCTGTGCTACAATCTTCGCTAACGCTACAACGCCTAGCGTCATGCCAGACTTAAAACAAAAGAACTGACTGCCGAATTCGACGGGATTGTACTTGTTCATGCTACCTACACTCCTGACTTGACACCGTTACCTTCTCATCTTCACGGGGTAGTGAGTAATGCGCTCCACGGATGCAGATTTCAGAGCGAGAGATTCATTGGTTCTACGAAGAAATACCCCAAGCAGCACAGATCGATAATCGGCCCAATATTGGAAATGTATTGGCAAAGACTGATCCTACAAAGGACCACAGTGAAATCATTTATTTCCAATATTGGGCCGATTACACGTGCTGATTGGGATCTCTCTAGAAGAACGCAGTTTGTCACAAAGAACACATACATTTCTCTGTTTTGCGCTGACGTGAATCCGTAAGATTTGGCGGAGATTGCATCAAAAAGGAAGCCACGTCCGGGAGATATGTGGCAACACTTCATGCGAATTTTATGAATTTTGAATGAACAGTGCTACGGAAAAAAAAAATTCAGGACTTTACTTGCTGCTCACTCCTTTTGTGTGTAAATATAACCAGTAGGTTTAAAATTGCTAAACGCCGCCACTCCTGACTGCAACGGTGCATATGAAGTACCTATGAGACCGCAATCGGAATAGGGATCATTTGTTAGGTCTGGGCAGGTTGCGTGCTGTCCGTTAATTTGTACTTTATTCCAGTCGACACAAGTAATATTAATAATAATCATAATAATATAAATTCATTATGCGAATGGGAAAGATGTGAGAACCGTCTCACTAAGGATGGACACACGAACCGCGCAGTCAAGGAGGGGCTGACGTTGGGAATGACAGGAGGGGGAGAGAAAAAGCCGCCGCTGTGAAGGGCTACCGATTAATTTCCAGCACCTGTCGTTCCTTAATTAGCATGCCCTGACAGCGCACAGCACACTGGTTTATTTTGCAACACCAGAGAAAAAGAGGAAGCCAGAAATTTACAACAAAGATGGAGAAACTACCTTCTCCAACAAAACACGGGCATCTCAATTTCGCTATGTTCTCCTTCCTTAAAATGTCCACTGGGTTGATCAGTTTATGCTGTCGTAATAAGCTTCCGAATGCTTCCAGTTCCAGGCTTCTTCGTTCTGCAAAATCTCGTCTACTGCGGCCAATAGAAGCTCCTCTCAGACAAGCACAGACTGAAAAGAAACCATCTGTCATTCCTACGCGCACTCCTGAGAAGCATACCTTTACAGCGTGCTTCTTCGCGCGCGCCGTAATGAAGTAGCAGGCGGGGACGGCATGAATGCGTCACCTGCCGTGTCGCATGCGACTCACGTGGCTGCGGCAAGTCAAGCTTCGGACAAACGCGCAATGGCAACACCCTCTGCCTTCCCTCTCCCTTTTTCTCCTGAACTGCTTCCCGCGCCTTGCACTGCGGCGATCATTGTTGTCAGCCGCGCACACGAAGCGCTTGAGGTGTTCAAACCGCGCTGTGATCGTCCCGAGACACGCGATACCTCACAGATGGCGGGAGGACAGCATCTCTGAGCTCATGCAGATTGTTCACTTGCCTTCTTCAAGGAGGAAAAGCTGCTCTCCACCCTCCTCTCTCCTTCTTCCGTGGTCATATTTTATTTCTTTTGTCTGCTTTTCAAGTGCTTATGGGCTTGAATTATTGCTTGCTTGTTGCTTCGCACACATTTCTTTCTCTCATTTTTTATTCACGGACATTTCTGTGAGTTTTGTTTGAATTTCACTCCGTTTACGAAAGCGCGCACGTTGGCTTGGTGATCAAATACACGAACTGTGAGAGACGGTTTCTCGCATGACCGTTAGTGATGGAAATAAAAAAAAAAGTGGAAGGGGGCGGTGCTGAATTGTTGTTTATCTTTATTACTTAATATTTTCGTTTTACATGGCACAGAAAAATAAATGTCGGCAGCAAAGGTTCACGACAATGTTTCACAGGGTCCCCGGCCTTAACTGAACGACCATGGATTTCTACAACGCGCAGAACCACTATAACACAGCATTCAGAACTTCAGTTGACCGAAGTACTGATTAAAAATTTTTTTGTTTTGACCAATGCCCTCGATGCAACGTAAAGTTAAAAATGCAATGCCATTCATTATTAACGGTATGAATCATGGATATGCATCAACACTTCTTGACAAAAGTGCGTTTTGAAACTGCTTTCTGCAGCCCGACTTTGGGTAAGCGGTGAGATCAAATATAAGAGAAATAAGGAATGTCCACGTTAGCCAGATGCAGTAAAAAAAGAACTCGGGTTTTGGAGTCACTAGTATATGTTCTCTTGTATAAGACACCTCTAGCTTTCGATACAAACAGTGCACAAATGCGGCACCTGTTAATTATCTTGTTTATTTATTCTTTTACGCTCAGAGCTGAAGAATTACAAACAGGAATGCACAAGTAATACTCTTGTTTGGGCGAGTTGGTTGATCTTTGAACGGGTGCGTACATGCGCGAAGAAGACGGGACACAACAAAGGAACACACACATGTACGGAGCGCTCCGTACATGTCGTGTGTGTTCCTTTGTTGTGCCCCGTCTTCTTAGCTCAAGTACGCACCCGTTCAAACAGGAGTGAGTAAAACGACAAATAATACAACATAACGACAACAGAAATAGTATAGCAGGGTTATGAATATATAATCGTTAACCGCCTAGGTTAAACAGGTCACCGTTCGCTTTGCGGATGAAGAAGGCGGGCATATGGTTCCAGCACTTTGATGGCTTGGCGATGAACGAACCGTAAAGTAAGTTGTTGCGACTGTTGGGCGTCTCAAACTTGAACCGGCGGTCGCTGTGGGATGATATGTGCTACGGCGGCACAATTAACAAGCCTCTGAGGTTAGAATTGCAGATTTTGGAGAAAAAAACGTATGTGTGAAATTTCGCGACAAAGTGATGGATCAGGCAACATTAGATTTCATTTCATGAGAATTACGCTTGCTGTTAGATAAGGGTTAGAAATATTTAAGCGGACAGCATGATAATGAATGGCTTCAACACTTAGAATTAGCGAGTTAAGTGGGGGTCCCATATTCCTTACACATATTAGAGATTTGATTTGAGTGGTGTGTAAAGTAGGCGCTTCGAGTTAGAGGGCACCGGAAAAAAAAATCCTCCCTAAATAACCACCAGTATGATTAGCGTTACTTGTCAACGTTAGCCGCCGCGGTGGCTCAGCGGCTATGGTGCTCGGCTGCTGACCCAAAAGACGCGGGTTCGATCCCGGCCGCGGCGGCTAGAATTTCTTTGGAGGAGAAATTCTAGAGGCCCGTGTACTGTGCGATGTCAGTGCACGTTAAAGAACCCCAGGTGGTCGAAATTTCCGGAGCCCTTCACTACGGCGTCTCTCATAGCCTTAGTCGCTTTGGGACGTTAAACCCCATAAACTAACTAACTTGTCAACGTTAGCTTGCCATGAAAAGTTATCCGAAATCTGCGCACAAAATACTGGTAACAAGAAACTTTGGTCAGTCGTGTGTCATTAGTCTAGTAATCACAAGGTCCGCCTACCTCTTTAGATGCATGAAGGGAACATCTCATGAACTTGCATTTAGTGACATCAGACATCATTAACTAATTGTAATATCAAGAAGAAAATTAATTCAGGCAAGAATGAAGGGTAGGGAGGTCTGCAGAGCTTGTAATTTGATGGTAAATAACACAATCATCTGCAAAAATTTAAAGTTTTATGTAGGAACCTGTGCCATTAGTTCAATATTAAATGTAAGCAATGATGATGTTTATTAATTTTACATTTAATGGCTCAAGTGCAACTTTGGCCACTGAGCGCTGGCATTAAGGTATCTTTTTTTTGTTGTTACATTTTCCAAACATTGCACCACAGAGAAGCCGCGCACCACGACGGAAGGAAGCTTGGACGGATTGCATCACCAGTGGTAACGCGAGGCTCCTCAAACTAATAGGACACCGGTGCGGTTTTAATATAGTTGAGGAAAGACAAGGATTCACAGATCTGATCCCCAAGGAGCTCAAGGCGTTACAGAGCAACGGTGAGCTAGGGGTGTCAGTGGTTATTAACTGCACCCGGTTAGACAAGGAGCTTTCAGTCTATCTTAATATATTCGGGTTAAGATTAGGCTCACTTAGTTCGAGAAGCAGTTGTCACTGACAAAGTATCAAGCACAAACCGCCGCGGTGGCTGAGTGGCTTTGGCGTTCGGCTGCTCGCAGGATCGAATCCTGGCTGCGGCGGCTGCATTTTGATGGAGCCGAAATGTAAAAAGCTTGTGGCCTTGTTAGCCACCTTCTTAAAGAAGAAACTGCGGTTAGCATTTGGAAGTTGGTCCACCACTGTATATTACAAAGGACACCCAAAGTTTTGAAGTAGTCCCACAACATAAAATGGATGAAGGTGGATTCGTGGGGATTAGTGGGTGGATTAGGGTAGATTAATGCAGATTAGTGGGCAATTAAAGTGCATAATTGAGGATTAACTGATGGATTTAGATGAAAAAGTGGGTCGGGTTATAATTTCACATGATAATCGAATTGAAGGTACTCAAACATTCTAGCACTCAGATCTTCAAATTTGGCGGAGTTGATCCCGTCACGATCATCTCCACCAATCAGGGAGCTTTATTATGGAGAAATATGATGGTTTTTGTAAGACGACAACCTGAATGCTATGGCATTAAAGCGCCTGTGTGCTGTGCGGGTTCAGAGCACCTTAAAGACACCCAGGTGGTCTAAGTAATTAAGGAGTCCATGACGCCTCCGGGCGTTCAAACCTCTAATTTATTTAGTACACAATTCCTTGCCAATGTCAATGAAACTGCAGTCAGTCATGAATTAAGAATCAATACAAGAAAACCGCATTTGTGAGGGTTAAAAAGCTTGACTTGAAAAGCTTGAGCATGCTGCGTAATAATAAAGAAGTAGTTACTTTCAAGGAAACATATAATATTCCTAGAGGTAAAATGCTCGAGAAATTTTGAAAGTCATGCTCTTATTTAAATGAGATGGATATGTAACTGGCAAGAGAATGAGTGTAACCTGAGCTGAACAGAGGATCCACCGTCCTCACCTTCCAGTCTTCAGGAAGTGAACCACATTCCAAGGAATGTGAAAAACATAATGCGAACAATGTTGAAGAATACGCTTCTGTGTTTTTCGCGAAATTTAAATACCGTGTTCGCCTTGTGGAGAAGCGAGCTTAATTTCACGAGTTAATTTGCATATTCCAGTCCAGTTTATAATCACAGGATCCATAGAAGTGCAAATAAAATGGGGAAACGTAAATAAGAATAGACCAAACATTATTTTTTTTGAAAGGATAAAGAAAATACAGAGTTCAACATACTACAACTTTCCTGGCGGACATCTGTTTTGTCATAACGAATAAATTAATCTGCTTCTTGTCCTGACTGAGAGCCACATTACAAAGTTCTAGGAGAGGGGGGGAGGCTAGCAACGACGACAACATTCTTTCATAAAATACGTGTTAGGCCATTTAAAGTGCGTTAGCGTACGCTGCTGCAGCACTATAATAAGCCGCCCACCTTTCTTCGCTGATAGATATTTCGTAACTCTTCCTCTACGACGCTCTTAAGGTCTTACTTTTATCCTGTGCGACGGAGTAAAAATAGAAAAATTGCTGTTTGCGAGAGAGCATCCGAGCTGTAGGTAAAGCGACGCCTGAAGAGACCACAGAAGTTCGTTGACCGAGTGACGCAAAGTCTCACTGCTTCATCAACCAAAAAAAAGCGAACATCAAGGTCGCCCGAAGAGAAACCGTTGCGCCGGTATCATCGGCATGCCTCAGAAGTGATCGCTGAGGTGTAACGACGACGAGCACCGATTATAGGTGCGCTGAAGAGGAATCTGAACTCGTATTTTTACCGCCGGAACTCGATCTACACTTTCCGAGCGTTCTTAGAAACTTCGAATTTGCCCTGTGCGGCCGATTTCCCTCATTAAAATCCGATTAAACGTTCCGGCTCCCACCTTTCTTTTTTTTAATTCCCCGCAGACAATGGGAGGAGTCGACCAACCTTTCAACCAGTCCCGTGGCGGCTTGCGGCTCTGTCACCGGCGGAGTGATACTTAGCGATCGGCGAAAGCAAAGAGTCCAAGCGTATTTATATTTCCATGGGCCTAATTTGCAGCTATGTAGTCTCTGACTAGATTTATTTATTCATGGAAACCTAAAAAAAACAAAATAAAAGCGAAAGCAAAGCCGCCACGCGACTGCCTGAAAGGCATTCACTCCATGCACTCACCGTCTGCGGGGAATTCGAAAAAAAAAAAAACACGGGAGCCAGACGTTAATTCGATTTAAATTAGAGAATTCGGCCTCACAGGGCAATAATTTGAAGTTTCTCAGAATGCTCGGAACGTGTAGATCGAGTTCCCACGGCAAAAAGACGAGTTCAGATTCCTCTTCAGTGCACCTTTAACATGCCTCCTTCCTACGCGCGAGCATTTGCCGGGTGCAGAGGTTCTCGACCGCATGCGCAAAGCGTAAACCGGTATAGAGGTGCATGCATTGCTACCTGCATTTGTGTCTGAACATCATGCAGCACTTCCCAACAAAAATGTTTTCCATAACGACGCCGAGAGTATAGGCTTAGCGACGCTCTCTGCTGCCTTCGGACCTACGTATGCAGCGGTCGCATAAAGTAGCAGTTGCTGCTTTATGCGACCATTTGTTACTTTTGACGAAGACAATACAGGTCCACAGAACTAACTTGTCAGAAATGGAGGGTGACTCACGACTATTATTATGAAGACTTGTGCTTTCCGATTTGCGTATTCGCGCAAGGCGTAACCACCAGTGTTTTGAAGCAGTCACTCCCTACCAGCTCCCTTGTGGTTGTTCCATCTCAGTGCTCGCGCCTAGTGTCTAACAAATGGAGTGGTTAATGTTGCCAGTGCCATTTACAAACTCTCCTTGTAAACACAGTTGGAGCAATGGTCGAGTGGTTGAAGGCGTCAGAGCACCCTGTCGCCTCGCGCCGGCATTGGTTCGAATCTGCTTCGAGCCATTCGAAAATTCGGTCCCTCGTTCGAAGTCGCTTTCGACACTACTTTGGACATTGGTTACTGTGTCAACTTGGCAACTGTATCGGGGCTGATTATGGTTTCTATAGCCGACAATGGGAACTAACACAATTTTTTTATGAATGCCTTAACAAACACAGTGCTCAACCAGCACAGGCGCAAGTATGCGTGAGCAGACCTGCTATGGCCCGTCTTTTAAGACCACTCAAGTCCAGGATTCTTGAGCACCAATTTCAAGTGTGAGACAACTGTAGAATATCATAAGGTATTATTATGACAATATTGAAGGTAATGGTCTAATCTTTCGATGCGTCGCACAATATTTCTTTTAAAGTTGGCCCACCGCTCTTTTTCTGACTGCCATTGAAAAGCAACGGGGAACGTTTTTGACGATAGCAAGAACATTAATGGCAAAAAAAATGAAGTCCTGCAGAGGGGAGATCTGGGGATATATTTATTGTTATGCTGAAGTCGTCCCAATAGCGCCTCTAATTTGTTACACTGATAATGCCCCGTCTTGTTTATTTACTATTTTCAAAGCAGGTACTTCAACTATTTAGGTTGTGGAAAGTACGCTCGGTGAAACAGAAAACCCCGCCATTATATTCAGCTGGGAAAGTGATGTTTCTCCTTAACCCACGCATGAAAGAACTCGCGGCAGCATCGGCGCCTGATCACGTGACCGAGGCTGCATATCACTACTGCCAAACCATGCTTGAACATATATGTGTCTTTCTTCAATGAAGATCCGTCAACAAAGGAGGCCGACTACATGTATTCTCGGGAAAATTGCGTCCCTTTCTAGAGCAAAAACGGTCATGCCTTAAAGTTACAGTGAAGAAGAATCTGAACTCGTCTTTTTGCCGCGGGAACTTTATCTACACGTTCCGAGCATTCTTAGAAGCTTCGACTTATTGCCTTGTGTGGCCGATTTCCCTTATTAAATCGAATTAACGTCTGGCTCCCGCCTTTTTTTTTTTTTTGAATTCTCCCGTACGATGGGCGGAGTCGACCAACGCGGGGAGTGCCTTTGCTTTGCTTTCGCTTTATTTTGTTTTTTAGGTTTCCGTGAATAAATAGTTTCATTCGCAGATAATATAGCCGCAAAACAAGCCCGCAGAAATAAAAATAGCCGCGGTCTATTTGCTTTCGCATATTACTATGTATTACTCCGCCGATGGCAGAGCGGCGAGCCTCCACAGAGCTGGCTGAAAGGCACTCCACGCTTTGGTCGACTCCGCCCACCGTGCGGGGAGATTTCAAAAAATAATGGTGGGAGCCGGACGTTAATTCGATTTAATTAGGAAAATCGGCCACACAGCGCAATAAGTCGACGTTTCTAAGAATGCCTGGAACGTGTAGATTGAGTTTCCGCGGCAGAAAGACGAGTTCAGATTCCTTTTCACTGCACCTTTAACTGCAGTTTCCGAGACCACGGAGGTTGAACTCCCTCACCTTTCAGTCGTGACTTGTATCCCAGAGATCACTTCTTGCTGGACCGACTTTCTCAATCTCTGAAGATGCTGTTCACACCTTTATACGAGTTTGCATCGCTGTAATAAAAGCAGCGGAATGAGTGTTTTCAAAAATAATTTACAAAACTGAAAAGTTTGCAGAATACCATTATTACGTAGTAGTTCGAGAATTGCAGTTGTGAAAAAAATTTCGCGTTCCTTCATTTCCGTGCATATCAGAACATTTTTTAGTGCTTATCGAATGTGATAACATTTTGGAACAGCTAGCGATCTGTTCGACAGTAACAGCAGCAATGATTGATGAAATAAATAGCGAAAGAGAGGAAACAAGGAACGACCGGCTCCTTGTGCTCCAGAAACGCATTCTGCGTATATTTGAGAGCTGTAAAGGAAGAATAAATATACTGCCAACCCAGCCAGTCTTCTTAAAATATAATCTACTACAGGCCAAAAGTTATATTACTTTAAACTGATGCAATTAATTTACAAAATAAAGCTGTACAATAGACATACAGATGTCTATTGTACCGCTACAGACATACAGACATAAAATGCAGATTTCGAACCAATGCACATAGAGCAAGAATGGTCAAATCTAATTATGGTAAACAGGAACATGATTACCGGGCAATAATGTTACTTAATCATCATAAATGCCACTTTGATCTACGCTACCATTTAAGCCTTTCAAATTGCAGCATACATCGCTTTTAATGACCACAGAACATATTTTATGTATACATCATACTCATCTGAGCCAGCTAAAAGGTTTTATACAAAATTTTCCAGGTTTCTGTCATGACTTTATCAGCTTCAAACTTTTTGCACATCCACATAGACAGATAGATCCTTCTTCTCACCCATATGTTGTTGCGCACTGTATTATGTGTTTGTTTCACCCTATAAGTTGTATTAATCCCTAGGCTGCACTGTGTTTTCATGTGTTCCTTATATTTAATGTTTTATATTGTACTGTTACCAGGACTATTCCATGTCACTCTATTTCAAAGTTGTACCTGCTGTACATTTCAGACAGGAGACAAGGCCTTTTCAACCTTCAGGCCTTTTGCCTTGTATGCCACTTTGCTTTGGAAGAAAAATCAAGTGAATTAAAACTGCAGCGACCGACGTGGAGATATGGCGGGCTAAGGAAACGGCAGAAAAGAATCAGGCGCAATTCGAATTACGAGAGGCTACCTGTGCATGCACATGAGTGATAGCTAATGCCATTCCTGGCGCATTGGTGCATGCGTTCAAGCAATGCGCCACTGCCCTGCGATGGCAGGTGCTGCAACCGGTGGGACTTGTGCTGATATATTTGTCGATGCTAGAAGCGTGTCCCACCAGGCATCGGGTCCAGGAGCACCGCCGCAATGCCGAAGGAGGAAGGAAACGTGGGCCGGAGACGGGGAGTAGGGGAAGTGAAGGAAAAACTGTATTTACATTAATTACATTATTTACATAGAGCGGGACTGAGAATGGCTCTCAGTGGAAGGGCAACGTCTTCGTCAACCGTAGCCGACTGGAGCTAGCAGGCTTCTCTCGGCCACACTCACGGCCGAGTTAAATATCGTCCGGTTTCCCCAGATCCCTGGCTGGGGAAAAATGGTCGACGAGCACTGTCCAATCGGATGGACCGAAGGGGACCTCCTTGTTACCGCCCACGGCTGGGCAGGTGCGAGCTTGTCCACTCTGTCGCAGCTGGGTCGAAGAGAGGGGAAGATTGCGGACTCATCCAGCCCCGCGGGGAAAGGAATCTCCTGAAGTCTTTCAGCAGGGGAATGAACTTGCCTCCCCGCCGATTGCCCAGAACGCGAGTCGGGGACACAGAATTCTTCAATTATCCGCCAGCGTGACGGCGCCGCCAGGTCGCCTCCGCATTCACGGTGGTTGCTCGGACAATAGCTCCTGGGCCTCGCCTGCCTTCGTCGCCGCTGCACTCCGTTCAAGGAATTTCGCTGGGGTTTTGGCTGACAATGGCCTTTGACATCCCTGCCACACTAATCCGCTGAGGCTCGGAGGGGCATTCCAAGCTTCTCACTTCCCATGGTCGTCGCGAGGTTGTCGACCTTGGCGATTGTTCACGGTAGCGGCTTGATCGGGCCCACGTGGTCCGAAGTGGACACAGGTGTGACGGGAACACACAAAGAGAACCGTCATTTTTCATTTCTTGACTTGGTCAGTGACCCAATTTTCCTTTGTGAATAAATAACACAAAGGGAGTTAAAGGGGGGGGGGGGGGGGGGGGGGGGGGGGTAGAAACACAACAGCACGTCCGCCGCCCGAAGAGGTCTCGTAGTGGTTGCAGCCAACGCTGCTGCGCGCAGAGACCTGGAGTTGTGTCCGTTCGGCCTTTGGTCACAGCTGGGCCCAAAGGTTCTTCTTGCTTCGTTGACAGCTGTAACGAGCTCAACCAGCAAAGTCCAAAGCCCAACAAGCAGAAAGCGCCAAACTGACTTCAAGAACTGCCAAGCTGTTTTCGGTCAACAAAATCTCTTTAGAGAAAATGAGCTGTAGCGTGAAATTGACGTCCTCCTCCGAAAGTTGACATGTTTGACCAAACCAGAATACACAGAGCTTGTTTAGCCAAAAGGGAGGAAAATTTTCTAAAATTTTGGGGGGGTGCCGTAGCACGGTTTATGTCACAGAAAGCCACCGCCCGTGAGAGCACGAAGGGAAGGTGGAGCTGCTGAACACACATACAAAACAGACAAAAATGATTCCCGCTAAAGCAAAAAAAAAAAAACAAAATACAAATTTGCATAGCGGATTAACGTCTGGAGAGTCAGGAAAGGGCATTACACGGGAGAGCTTCGGCTGAGGCCATCAGCGTTGTCATTACCTCGCAATTTTCTGAAACGCATGTAAACTGAGTCCCGCAATGCCAAGCTCCAAAATTTCGCTCTCATTTTTGTATCAGAGTTAAATGAACAAAAAAAAACAAAAAACAAGCATTAAACTCAATATGAGATTATGCGTCATATCCGCCCCTTGCGCAGCCGCGGTCCGACAGCTGCTTTAGCAGATGAGACATTGCATAATGCTAGGAATTTCAGCTTGCATTTCTGTACAGGAGAGTTAAATGAACAAAAAGAAACAAGCATTCAACTCAAGACGGGATTATTCCTCGAATCCGTCTGCAAACAGCGTTGCGATCAGAGGAATTTACTGCTTCCTATTTTTCAGCCGCCCCCTACGCGGCCGCGGTCCGATAGCTGCTCTAGCAGGTGCAACAGGACACAAGGCTAGGAATTTCAGCTTGGGACCCTTAACTGTTCTTCGTCCAAGTCTCGCGGTTCTGAAGTTTAGCTGACGCTCAGAAAGCAGAATGCGAGAAGGGAGCGAACGAGTGCGAATGCCGTGCCAGCGTATCCGTCTCTCTCGGATTGGGTGCGCGCGTTGCGTTCTCTTGGCTTGTGTTCCCACGGGGCGGGTGCGAACTCTTGAGCACCGAGGCGCCAAATTGGGGCGGCTACGCGGTTTGGATTTCAGTCGAGCATTCAACAAGGGCCGCACTTTCCCCTTAATTAACTCTTCCCGTTTGGCCACCTCTGTGCGCTGCCGCTCCGTGGAAACCTTCGCAGGTGGTTTGCGTGGCGCGTCACTAGCAATCGCTGAACCATTACAGGTAAAGTCGCTGGCGTTCGCCTCATGATCAGTTTGTAAAATTGCCTGTTCTAGCTCACCACCGTGAGAATTTATCAGGCTTACTGGGTCATGTTTGCCCTCGTCACCCGCGTGCTCTGCTGGCGCTGCGAAGTCTGGAGCCTTCGAAATGGTAAGGACCTGCGCAGCATCATCTCCAAAACAAAGGCCTTTTTCTTTGGGCAGCCTATCCAGGCGATTTGGGAAAATCGAGGGATGCTGCATAGGCAGGTCTTGGGAGACGGCTGCCTCGGTCAGACGCAGCTCGAGTGGGCTCTCGATCGCGACGCGGGCAGTAAGGTGGTCGTGTTGGATACCTTTCCTATCCTTATACTGGCGGTACAGCAGGTCAGAACGGAGCTGGAAAGGTATGTTCTTCCGTGACACACCTATGTCACTTTGGTGACTGAAGTTGCGTAGAGATTGGTCTTTCTCTTGCTCAGCGGTGAACGTTTCCCTGTCCACACGAAGGAGTTCGAGAAAGCCATCTGAGTGGGGCAACACTAGATTCGTTTTCAGTTTCTCACCTAGCCCCAGCTCATCACTTGCGCCTGCTTCGGAAGACTCACTATAGCTTGCACTACTATCGGTGCTCTTTACCCCTGTGCTAGAAGTGAGTAAGTCCTGGGCTGGCTCGTCATTAGGTAGCGCGGAGCCGTCACAGCTTAAGTCGCCGGCGTTCGTCTCATCGTCAGTCTTTACTAGAGATTGCTCTGGCTCGTCACCGCGAGAATTTACAGGCTTCGGGCTTACAGGTTCAGGTTTGCCCTCTTCAACCACGTGCTCTGCTGGCGCTGCGACCTCACGAGCCTTCGAAATGGTAAGGACCTTCGCAGCGTTATCTCCAAAACAAAGGCCTTTTTCTTGGGGCAGCATATCCAAGCGATTTGAGAAAATCGAGGGATGCTGCTTAGGCAGGTTTTGGGAGACGGCTGCCTCGGTCAGACGCACCTCGAGCGGGCTCTCGATCGCGACGCAGGCAATTGGCAAAGACACGCAGTTTTCATTGACGATTTTAATTTCACTTCGCGCCGAAACCTCCTGATTTAATGTCGAATTCCTCTCGGCGCGCTTCGCCAGTAAATTTTGCAACTCCAAACGCATTAAAGCAAGTTGCCTTTCATCGGCTTCCTTGAGACGAAGATATTCTTTTTCTATCCTGTCAGCCTCTTCCTTAGCGGCTTCCTTGCGGTAAAGGCGTTCTTTTTCTATCCTGTCAGCCTCCTTTTTAGCGGCTTCCCTGCGGTAAAGGCGTTCTTTTTCAACCCTGACGGCCTTCTCCTTGCGTTCATTTTCAACCCTGTCGGCCTCCTCCTTAGCGTTCCTGATTCCCTCCTGAATGACTTCCCAGGTCTCCCAAATTTTGTCACCCTCCTCCTTAGCACCACATTCCTTAATAGCCTCAATCAGCTGCGGCTTTCTGTGACTCTTCCTGGCCTCAATACCCAGCTTTTCACACAGCAACATCAACTCTGGCTTCTTTAGCTTGCTCAAATCCATGGCAATTCTCGAACGAGGACTTTCAAAAAATAAGCTGCTACGTGAAATGCTTAAGCGAGCACGTGCAGAAAAACAATCTACAGGAAGTGATAAATTTCCAGAGTTATCAAGCCTGGCAGATTCTTAAAGAAAGTCAAGCGCTCACCACTGCTGAAGCCAGGACCAAGCGTGGAAGATCCCGCCGCTGCCAACCAGTTGATATATTTGTCGATGCTAGAAGCGTGTCCCACCAGGCATCGGGTCCAGGAGCACCGCCGCAATGCCGAAGGAGGAAGGAAACGTGGGCCGGAGACGGGGAGTAGGGGAAGTGAAGGAAAAACTGTATTTACATTAATTACATTATTTACATAGAGCGGGACTGAGAATGGCTCTCAGTGGAAGGGCAACGTCTTCGTCAACCGTAGCCGACTGGAGCTAGCAGGCTTCTCTCGGCCACACTCACGGCCGAGTTAAATATCGTCCGGTTTCCCCAGATCCCTGGCTGGGGAAAAATGGTCGACGAGCACTGTCCAATCGGATGGACCGAAGGGGACCTCCTTGTTACCGCCCACGGCTGGGCAGGTGCGAGCTTGTCCACTCTGTCGCAGCTGGGTCGAAGAGAGGGGAAGATTGCGGACTCATCCAGCCCCGCGGGGAAAGGAATCTCCTGAAGTCTTTCAGCAGGGGAATGAACTTGCCTCCCCGCCGATTGCCCAGAACGCGAGTCGGGGACACAGAATTCTTCAATTATCCGCCAGCGTGACGGCGCCGCCAGGTCGCCTCCGCATTCACGGTGGTTGCTCGGACAATAGCTCCTGGGCCTCGCCTGCCTTCGTCGCCGCTGCACTCCGTTCAAGGAATTTCGCTGGGGTTTTGGCTGACAATGGCCTTTGACATCCCTGCCACACTAATCCGCTGAGGCTCGGAGGGGCATTCCAAGCTTCTCACTTCCCATGGTCGTCGCGAGGTTGTCGACCTTGGCGATTGTTCACGGTAGCGGCTTGATCGGGCCCACGTGGTCCGAAGTGGACACAGGTGTGACGGGAACACACAAAGAGAACCGTCATTTTTCATTTCTTGACTTGGTCAGTGACCCAATTTTCCTTTGTGAATAAATAACACAAAGGGAGTTAAAGGGGGGGGGGGGGGGGGGGTAGAAACACAACAGTGCGAACCAGGTTTCTCTTCCCAGCAATCTTTCGCGTCCAGTCATTAATTTAACAGCCACCTGCCACAGTGGGCAGGTTGTGATGACGTCACAAGGTCACGTGACCTAGCTGGCCCACCAACCTGCTTGGTTGCTTCTCTGGGAATTTTTCGCTCATAGTCAATGACGCCGACGCCGGGATTTTGCGACATGATCTCCCTAACGCTATTGCGTTAAAACGAATTATTCGATACAGTGTGCAGAGCCCTAATGAACTTTTTGTGAGCCGTAATGACCAGCAATGTCAGCCGCAAAAACGTTCAAGAACCTTGCTGACCACCTGTAATCTCATCCGCACCTTTTATCGAGGGGCTGTGAGTTTTCTTTTGGGTAATGTCTAATCGCCAAGCGTTGCAACGCTAACGAGACCGTGCAGAAATATATTTGAAAATTAAAACTTCAAAAGGTACTTGCGTACATCAGTATTATAAAATATGTGAAGTTTTAATTCTATTACTTGTATGCAGCAGAGAAAAGAAGGGAAAAGAATGGCTCGATCGTTACGACATACATAACGGAAGCTAACAGTCACGGAAACCAAGCAGCATACGGATGTCCTTTATTTTTAATTTGTGATGTTTATCAAAGCGAGATTAATAGGCCAATCATTGTTTAAAGAGAACTGATTAGAAATCTCAAGAAAAAACAACCACAATCATTGTTTAAAGAGAACTGATTAGAAATCTCAAGAAAAAACAACCACATGCATCCGGTGGGATCCGAACCTACAACCTCCGAATTACGCGTCCGGTGCTCTACCAACTGAGCTACGGCGACCGCTGTCCAATGTTGTGCTTTCTACTCAATTTTCTGCTAAAAAGATTATTATTCTATTAGTTTCCCATTGATAAGCACCACAATATAAAAAAACAGCCTCTGTGCACCTTGGTTTGGGTGACTGTCGGCTTCCGTCAACTCGTACGCAGTTCATTAAGTTCTTTTACAAATATTGTGCTTTTTGTCACTACTTAACAGACAGTTGGCGCTCCGTGAAGCATGAGCTATGGTGACATATAAAAAAAGCTTCGAAAATGAAGCGCCACCGGCGATCAAAACCAACCGCCCGGACTCGCCTACGATGCCAACAAAAGACGGAAGCAGTTGTGCTTGACCTTCGAAACGGACATCCCCGAGGCCATCCGGGATACGCGATGCGTCGGCGCCAACCGTTCCTGCTGCACATCTTTTGTCTTGGACACCACCGTCCGCTTTGTCTTTAGAGAGTCAAGACCCTGCATGCATTGTGTGAGGGGACGGGTCTGTTCTGAAAGCGCCTCGTTAGCCACCGAGCCCCTGTTCTATCGCGAGCAGTGAGGGCGATACTATATACTTCACTTCGGCTGACGCACCGATTGTGCACACGCGGACATGCTCTGTTATCCTTTTTTTTCTTCTTCTTAATCTCCCTGTGTAGCGCGTCCCATTGTGCTTGAGCGAAGTCCCGTCGCTTCAAGCTACTTTAAGCACGCGAACTACCTGCATGCATAGGGCACGATGCGCACTACGTACGGCCTCGTATTGTCTTCGAGGCGCAAGGCAAACAGTTCGAGCACCCAAAACTGGCGCATCGGCTCCTTGGCGTTGTCGTTGAGCATTTCTGCTCGAGAGAGCACCTACCGTATCTTCCAGTCGGGCAGCAAGCCTATGGGATACGGCGGACAAGCGAACGTGGCAGCTCGGTGGCTGAGAAAGACACATGTGACTGTCCATGCAGAGATTATTTCAAGAGAGAAGGCATTGACGTAAATATGTGTTGTTCTTAGACATGAGCTGGCACGCAATTCAAGCTTGCGAACAGTGGCTGATGGCTTTTTTTAATCTTTCATCATTATTGCAACAGGCAGTTACAAACGCTGTGTGAATTCCACTCGTATGTGTGCTTATCTTTCCAAGAAATCACATTAATCCGGCACGCATTCACACTGCACGGCCGAGTGTCGTGCAGTGTTCTCATTGTTGCTGAGAAGCGTTGCTGGTTCCAAAGGCACCTGTTCAAGACGAACAGGATCAAATACTGAATCAAAGCGAGGAAAACTAAATTTCGAGTAATAGATTTCATATCATCGGCGTATACAGCTTTTTCCCGATTTCATGAACTCAGTGCTGTGGATAGCTTCTTTATGATCCATTACCATTCGCAGAATTTTCCACTTAAGGCAGATATTTTGGCCCGCACTCAGAAAGATCCTCGTAATTTTTCAGCGTTAACCTCAGTTCGTCATTTGTAAGTCTCTCTGCCTAACTGTGTACACTTTTGTCTGTACTCAATGTGTAATCACCCGTCCAGATGACACGGAACAGCACTGTTGTTAAGTAGGTGGCATATCAGCAATCTGATGTTCGGCATAGTGTGAGACAAATTTTGGTGCATAGATGTTGAATTAAGCTCGCGTACAGTTTTCGAAATGCCTAAACTCGCTTACTAACACCGAAAGATCCTGGTTGTCAAACCTCGCTAGCCACAAGAAAGTATGGACATCAGACAATTGCAGACAATGTCAGTCTCATAAACTTGCCTTCGAAAGGCAAGAACCATAGACGACAGTTGCAAGGAGGCCTGTGAGAACGCCACACACCAAAGTCCTGCTCTGATTTAATTACTTACAAAAAGCAAGTCTCAGGCCGTATGCATCGCATTTTTCATTCAACTCTTTTGTGCAGTGGTACTTGAGGCCAACTCTAAGCATGTGGTAACTTCGCGAGATGATGCTACAGCTCATCAGTGACTGCGTAGACGTCTTCTCATCGGACAGCGACGGCACAGCAAGAGGCCTGCTCAACCATCTTCAGCTCTGCTGCCGCCGTGTCTCTGCAACTCCGCTATCGACACTTTCCGCGACTATACATGGAAAGCTAGCACGATTCCGCGTTCTCGATATCCTGTATTTTCTTGCACTTGCACGCCCAACGTTTTCCAACTGAGCGCACCTAGCTCTCTAACTACATGTGACTAAGACTTCCCTTTCTGGCCTGGCCAACTGCTATTGGTTATCACTGACGTGCTCAAGGTTTTTACATCGGATGTTCTCGATGGCGCGTCTTCTCAGAAATCCATCACTAGACGACGTCAGCCTGAAAACACGTATGCCTCGCTATACCCACTTCGGAGTGCACATCTAGCAACGATTCTCGCATTTTCAAGCAACGTAAACTGCAGTTTCTCAGAACACCGGGTGCGCCGGACTCTGCGCTCTACGCTAAAGGTGGACTCACACCTTCCCTCTCCATCGGCTTTTCCCTGTGCTCTCTCCTCGCCCCCTGCCAATCCCTCGTTTCGCGCCGTGCAGCAGAGTTCCAGGACGGCTGGCCCGTCTTTGTTTCCCCCAGTACGAGTGTGGGGAGGAGGTGGCGGCCTCGGCGCGAGCACAACTGTCCGACGGGGCCCCGACACGGATGTGAGCGGCGCAGAGACACCGGGCCGCTGCCGCCGCTGCGCAATCGTACACAAACGTAGCGGCAGCCCGGTTTTTCTCTTTGTGTCCGAGGCTATAGGCGGCCGGCGTTTATTCTCTTATTATCCCTCCCTTCTTCTTTTTCTCTTCTTTCTCTCTTCGTGGCAGAGCCAGAAAGAGAGGCGGGAGGACCTTGATAGCGGACTCTATTTCTCCAGCCGCGTCCCGTGGGCGTTTCGCCCGGTGCCCGGGGGAAGGAAGCCGAGGGAGGGCTCCAGTCGACAAGGGGGCCGGCGCAAGAAACCGCAGCCGCCGTCGCCGCCGGCGCGCCTTTAAGTGGTAAATAATAACAGTATTGGCGAGGCCCCGCCGAGTCACGACCGCTGGTGGGACGCCTTTCGTCGGCTCTGTACTATGCCTCTGTGTGTGTGAGTGTGTGCGTATGCAGCGTCTTTTTCGTTTCTTCTTTCCCGTTCTTCCGGCCGTTCTGTCGACGCATGCAGACGGACGGACGGACCGGACGGACGGACGTCAACAATGCCACTCTGGCAGCGCGGCTGCCCCTAGTCTTGAGTTGGCGATGCCTTTTTCGGCGCTCTATTTGCCGCGCCGATCGAACTGCTCGCGTCAGGGTCTCTCTTCTCGGCCGGTGTTGGACCGCGCGCCGCCGCCGCCGCCACTTGGTTGGTCGGTCCGTCTGTCCGTCGGCGGCGACGGCAGGCGCGCAGCTGACGTCCGGGCCCTTCCTCGTTGCGGGTCGAGTGGCGGGAACCCCCCTATTTGGGAGAGCGCGCTGACCACCGGGCAGCGCAGAAGAGCCCGGCTTGGCCCTCATTTTACGCCCCTTTCCAAATGGCATTGTCTGTCCCCTCCGCCTTTTCCCGCAAGCGCGCGACCGCGCGGTCTTTCTCCCCCCCTGCGGCTGTCTTTCGGGTTCCCTCCTCTCTCCTTCCTTCTTGGTCGCGATTACGTTTCATCCGCCGCTGCCACCATGCCTGCGAGACGCATGCACGCGGTCCTGGGCGCTCACGTAGCACTGTCATGCGAGCCCCGGCGCCATCCTGTCATTAGGTACCAACTCGGGCCATCCCACTGCCGCCGACGGCGTCTGCTGCCCGCTGCTGCTGCTACGCATGCCGCCGCCGCCGAAGATTTCTTCGGCGCCGGCAGTCGACAAGCGAGCGCCGGCGAGACGCCGGCGCCGAACACCCGCGCCCGAAACCGAACGCATGCGTGACAGCCGCCTTGCGTTTGGCTGAGTGCGGCGCCGTCACCGTCTGAGCATACGCGGTCGCGGAGAGAGGCTGCGCATAGCCCGGAGCTGCTTTGCATTCCGCGTACCGGAACGATGGAGAAAAACAGAACAGCTACAGGCGACGCTTGGTTCGGAAAGCTGAAGATTATAGCTCGTGAGTGTGGAATCCTCGCGGATTCCGAAAGTGAACGCGTCGGGCGACGATTGCTGCGATTACAGGGCGCTTCTTTTCATTGTAGACCTAGAGGACAAAACTCGGTGGCGTCAAGTCTGCACCTTGCGAGTACGTTGTTTCTTCTCGTTGGTCAGAAATATTAATTTGTGATGAATTTTATGAACGCTCACTCAGTGTAGTACTCATTGCACACATTGAGCAACCGGCAAGCACTTCTCGCCCCCCCCCCCCCCCCCCCCCCGCCTGCTCCCCATTCCCCAATTTCGACGCCTCCATCCCTACCGCATATTCCTTTACAGAGCTGCATACAAAAAGCTTCAAAGACGAGAACTGCAATCATCAAGAGCCAGCTCAATAAAGTGCTTGCTTCTTCAAGGCAGAGCAATCATAGGCGAACTCGTGGTTCGAGGCCTTCTCCAAACAATAGCAAGGTCGATCCATTGATTGCCTTTGCAATCTTCTCCATGAACTAGCCATTTTCTTCCTTTCATTGCTTCCGCAAATCTTCATTTTGCCAACCTTCGAACCCCATCTGTACAGCCATAAACTTTCCTTGCCCTTGAATAATGGAGTTCATATGTCAGAGTGCATGCTTTATTCTTATCCGCATTTTCCTACGAGTGCTTCAGCGTTGTTTGCTTGCGCAATGTGCGGTGACTTTCACCGGATGTCCGTTTTCTTTTTCCACATTTGTGAAAGTTAAGCATTTTAGTTGGCCTTGCTATTAGACACCTTTGGTCACATATAGTATGCCCCATATGATCATAAAAGAAATGGAAATATTGTTCAGTTGAATGCATCGCAGCTGCACATCAATTTATACTGTATGCTAAGCCCAGTACAGAAATTAAACATTATGTGTACCTCTACATGTAGCATATTTTCCTCACGCTGTGTCTCCGCTCGCATTCTGACGAGCTATTAAACATCATGCGCTGCGCATTTCTACACATTTATATCATCATCATCATCATCATCATCATCCTGACTACGCCTACTGCAGCCTTTGCCCTGCAGTAGGCGTGTAGCCTCTCCAGTGTAGCCTGTCTTGTGCCAGCCACGGCCACCCTATCCCCGAAACTTCTGAAAGTCAGCCGCCCACCTAGCATACGTTTCTTAAGTTTTTGGCAACATAGCGAACGTTGTTGAAACCGAGAAAGACTGCAGGAAAAAAAATACGGAGGCTCGAGGTTTCAACAAACTGTGTCATTTCATTTCTGAATTTAAGATAACAACAACAAAACGCAGGAAAACGCTCGAGTCCAAAGCCAAACACCAGTAGCGAGGAAAAACAGAACGTCCGTCCAGCGCCTGTGAAACGGGTCGTAGTCGCGGCGGCGTTCACGTGTTGGAAAGAAACGACGACGACGTCATTTGATGCGCCGATTCGGCACGTCCCCCAAGTCGTCTTCCAGTCACGAATGCCGAGGAGCGCTACGATGCGGCGACGAAAAACGAAAGCTGCAGCAAGCAACGAGAGGATAACGGGTGCCGGACTGACTGACCGCGCACTGGACAGGCGAACGAGAAAAAGAAATTGGCGGACAGCGGCCTTGAAAGAAACGACCGGGACCAGAAAAACAAAGAAGAACAAAAGAAGGAGACGAGCTGAGAAGCAAAAAAGAAAGCAGAAGGAAATGACAAGGTAGAAGGAAACAACGGAGAAAGCGGAGATTCGCGTAAGGGTCTAAATCGTGAAGAGTGGAAAAGCAGAAAAAAAGAAAAATAGGAAAGGAGGGCGACACAAAAGGAATTCGTTCTGAGACACACATACACGAAGAGCTAGATGGCACCGCAAAGAGAAGAGAAAGGAACGGAAAGAACAGGAGAAGAGGCAAGATGGCGCTTGGTAATTCCCGGTTTCCGTCGGCAAACGTCCTTCCTCCCCTTTGTTATGGGCCGCGGCGCCATGGCCTCCTCGTGGTTGTCCTAATGGCGATGTCGGCCAGTTCTTTCTCTTCTCGTCCGTGGCTTTTTGCAGAGCCATTGCGAGTTTCAGGGCTGGCTATAGCCGTCGCCGTCTGAGACTGTCTTCGGGTCTTCAAGACGGGAAAGGAGACAGGCACCACAACTACGTCGACCAGACGTCGCGCTGTTCCCCTTGCCTCGGTTTGTGCTAAGTAGGGGGGCAGATGGTCGCCTTCTTTATATACGTACCCTGGAACCACCACCAGGCCAATGTTTCGAAAGTGAGCCGCTTACATTCTTTCGGATGTGGGTGAAAGGAACGAAATGGTGCAGCTGTCCTTCAACCTTTGTCTGCGTCGCAGGTTCCTGGAATATTGTCACCGGGTGTTCTGTTGTTCGATCATGGTGCCAGCCCTCGGCTTCGAGAAACTGGGCCTGCAATGCAATCTTCGTTCGTATTCCTAGGAAAGGAAACAAATAAGCAGAGATCCATCTCTTGGTCCATGTGTGCCACACCTTACAGAGGCTCCAGGACCTTATGACGCCCAGCGAAATTCGAGCGACTTTCACTAGCGACCTATTCGTTTCACATATATCTAATGTTCGCGAAGCTGAGCTTTCCGAGGTTGGAGTGACTCCGCTACGATTCAAATTTTTGAGACACTGTTTTTCCAAGCGCTAGTTAATAGCTCAGCCCGGACTCCATGAGTGTCACCGTTGTCTCTGGACCACTGTAGTTGCTGAGATGGTTATGTGGTATTCGGCTCCTGGGCTCGGATTCGACCCAGCGGTCTCATTTCGGGAGAGGTGGGGGGGGGGGGGGGCTGGGTGAGCTTGCGATATCAGTTGACATTAAAAAAAGAACTGATAGAAACTGTTCTAGATCTCTCTGCAAGAAGAGCCCTAGATAAATCCAGAGCTGCTACCTCCAAACTGCTATCAATGGCATGCAAGGAACAACCACTTTTTCAACTCATAATGCGCTCCTCGAAAGCTTCCTATTTGCTATTCATGGCGGAGATGGAGGGTTACGTCACGCTTCAAGAGCACCTCCAGGGTGCGCACTGCAGATTTGCAGCGAGGTTCGGGTGGCGCAGCAAACCATTCCATCTAAAGTGAACCCAATAAAGTACACATTGCTTCGTCGGCGACCGTCTATCGTGCCTTGAACCCAAAACCGACAACTTTCTATCCTTTTCGCAATTCGAAACCGCCCAAAAGCTTGTCGGGATCAGTTGTATGACATATGAAATATATTTAGAGCCATACTGGCGAGAGCGAAATTTCGTTTTACTTGGTCTTCAACCACCACTACAGCCTCTGAAAACTTAGGTTTCAGAATGCAAGTATTCTGACTGTAATTTGGAAACTTGTGTTCAAAATTCTTGGACAAAAATTTTGAATACTGTAATATTGTAAGGTACTGTTATGGAAATATTGAAGGTAATAATCCGTAGTTGCGATGCGTAGCAAAATCTTTCTTCTAAGGTTTTTCCCTCGCTCGCATAGAGCAGTTAGGTCTCCCATAAGAAACTAATGGAGAATGTTTTTGAGGACTGCAAAGATGTTATTATAAAAAAATTCAAGCCTGCCGAGGGGATATCTGCGGATACATTAATTGTTAAAGTGAAATTTTATGCTATATGAAAAAATGGCTTTCATAAACTATTTGCGGCTGAAAAATGCTTTTGTCCAGAATTGCTGGGTTTCACTCGATCGCACATTCTGCGCGGTGCATGGCATGTTTGATGGCATATGCCACGTGTTAAAGCTCCCTCTGTAAGGGCAAAGTGAACCAAATTGGACACACGAAAGGCTTTGAGAAGTCTTTGTGGCTCCGAATACGCTATAGTAATTTTCTTGCCTTGCTGAACGGAGTCAGTTCACTTCTTCTCTTCTGATATTGAATAAAAGCGAGGTTTAAAGTAAAATTAATGGCCTCTGAGTAACTTCATCTAACTTGGCCTCAGCTGTAGTCCGATGATTCTTTTTATTATTCTTTTTATTTTATTATGGCAGTAAAAGCCCATCAGGGTTTAACATAAGGCAGTGTAGTGAGAAGTCTGTCTAAATACAATACCTTGGTTAGCGATTTAACGGTTTTTAACGAAACAAATACCATTGTGTTCACACTTGGCAAGATGTTTATCATTTTCAATATAGCTTCGAAAAGCATTCTGTTATTTCGAATATAGTGTAACAAATAACATAACGACGAAACAGATCCCGACGAATCTTCCTTCATATGTTTGACTTTTGGTGCGTCAAACATTCGCAGGGGGCGTTTTACGAGTAGTTTTACCGCAGGTTTCACTCCGAGTGTTACGGCCCTACAGTTGCCAGAAATAGTGCGATAAGTCGCTCGCAGTTAACTTGAGGTAGAGCCCGAGGCAGCAGCAGTGTGACACGTCAGAAATGTACTCATTCGCAAGCGTCGGTGGCTCCCGGAGATTTGGGAACTTCGTTTTGTACTGACCTTGGAATGACGTCAACACGACGTCAGCAATGAGTCATACGTGAGCTTTCTATGTTGTACTTTTCCGCCGTTCGATACCGTCATCCAACTCGCTTCGCTCTAGCCAACCGCCACAGAAGACTAACCGGGCTCAACTAAGCCAGCCTTTACAACTGATAATATATGGGCGCAGACATCAAACCACCAGTTTCGTTCGTCCTGTATATAGTGCAAACAGATACGAACGCATATGCCCGCAACGTCTCTTGGCAAGCTGAAAGCAATGGATATCCCGCTAAACGCAAGGGATACAAAAGCAGGAACTCGAGAATTAATAAAACATAAGCGAAAAAAACGCAGAAAGACTCGTGACTGCTGTTTCGTCCTGCGGAATCTGTCGTCAGCTTCGGGCGCGCTTGGACAAAAGGCGGACAGGCGAATTGGGTGCGGGCCAAACAGGATGCGGCGAGAATAGCCTCGGCCCCAGGCGACGACAGCAACTCGAATGTATCCCCGATTACGAGTTCCATGCGAAACGAATCGTGCTCACGCCGCGAGCGTCGTTTCGGCGACGGAAGCGAGATCCATGGCTCGTCTGTGAATGCGCACGTACGACTACGCATACACCCTATGCAGCCACGGCGCTCGACACCCATGCGGAGAGGGTTCGAGGGAGAGAGAGAGAGCGAGGCCGAAGACCATTCTTCCTGCCATTAAGGAGTCCTTGTATATGAGGTGCACCAATACAGAACAGCAGTTGCCATCACGAAGCAGTCAAGTGTTTTTCTCTTTATGCGCATGAGCTATGCTTTTGTTGTCGTCAGGTGGCCGTTGTCTTGATAATAATGAGTGCACGCAGTTACATATCGGGTAGGGCTGTATCGAATGCGCACTAATGTTTGCCTTGGAGGATAGGGAAAACGAAGTAAGCATGAGAAGTAGAACTCGCTGCTGGTCTGCCGTGGCATGCATTTGCTTCTTGCTGGGTATAAGCTGCGCCTCTATAGAAGGCGAGCCCATCGAGAGGTGTGCATGTGGGGCAAGACCTACATTAGCGCCAAAGCACTATTGCGGTGGGTAAACTGGGAGCAAGATCTCGCGATATTTGTATGCTTGCGGTGTTTGTGGGTTTCTGCCAAATGAAATAAGTAAATGAAAATAAATGAAATAAATGTCCGCGACCGGAGTTCGAACCCGCGGAAGTGCAAACAGGTCAGCTTCGCTGGCAGGATGTGGCTGCAGCGGAACGTGCCTCGTGTTAAACTTCAATGGACTCTCGCGCTCTGCATTGCAGATCTTATTCTTCATCCGCTAATAATCAACAAAAATTAGCGTTTTGAGCTATGCAGCGGTAGTGACAGGGAGATGTGCGCTGCTCGCGTTGCCGTGGACAACGCTGCGGCAGAACGGCAGAAACACGGCGCTAGAGCAGTAGGCGTTGGCAACATTGCTGCAGAAACGCGGCACTGAAGCATAGGCCACCGGCATACACGCTAAAAAACTTCAGGTGGTCAAAATTTCCGGAGCCCTTCACTACGGCGTCCCTCATAGCCTCAGTTGCTTCGGGACGTTAAAACCCAATAAACCAATAAACCAATATACTGCTATTAACGATGAAAAGTTGAAGACACGCATAACTGGATCTCTTGGTGAGTGGACACCTCAATCGCGCTCTCAGGTGCCTGGCGGTGCTGTCCACCTGCAAAAAAACTGTGCTTTCGTACAATATTTCGGGCTTAGCGATACTAAACCTCCATCCATTCTTTGGGTTTGATTTCTTTGACCCAACGGCACATACGCATTTAGCAGTAAGCACAGACACGCTGAGTCAGACACAAGACCCGAACCTAAAGGGGAGAGTAAACTTTAAAAAAAAAACGAAGAACGCAGTGCCCTTTACACAAGCTGCTTTTCAATAAAATTGTAATAGTTATAAAAAAACTCCCGATTTTTCTGTTCCTCAACAAACATTTGGATAGGCTAATCTTAATGCGTATCATTAAAAAAAAGGGGAGGGGGGGGGGGGGGGGAGACAGGCTCAGAGCTACACCATGAGAGAAATGGAAGTTAAGAGTTCACTGGAGCGAGGACTAGCTCTTCTCTTTACAACAAAATTACATTACCCGCAGTCGAATCAAAGGGCCAAGACAATTGAGCAATTTTCAGGAAATAATTCAGATATACGCTTTCTTTAACAAATAATATAACACGGTTAAAAATACCCCGTTTACCCCAGTACGCGGGATACGACGTTAGAGTGTGGAGGAGGTGGCTGGTGAGTGGTTCTACTGCGGGGATAAGGCTTCACCCTGCGAGGCCTGACACAGGCAGCGCTGCCATTTTTTCGCCAAGTGCCACTGACACTGCTATCGGGTCAGGTTCGGGGTATTAATTGGCTTTTACTGCAAGACAGACGCAAATACCTTAGACTTAAGCTATTTCACAATATTTTTATAGGCTCAACAGGTTTGTCTTAAGATTCATACATGAAAGCTCCCAGCTACATATCCTCCCGTTTAGATCATTCTTGAAAGGTTCAAGAATACCAGTGCCGTATAAATGTCTTTCAAAACTCATTTTTTCCCAGAACAGTGCATGACTGGAATAAATTGCCGGAATAAGTTGTCTTAGCCCCGCAATCTTCTTTTGAAATTGCTCTGTCGCGACTTTTGTTGAATGAACTTTTTTTTTTGCGTCTTTCTTATTTTCATAATTATTTTGTTATAAGTTTGCTCAGTATTGGAATGCGTTGTATTTTTTATTGTTTGTTTGTTTGTTTTGTGCACAGTGTCATCTGCATGACAATGTGTGCTTTGCAACTGTATTCTCCCTACAAAAATGCCCTCAACGGGCGCTGTAGGTACCTGAATAAATAAATAAATAATTGACAACAACGCACTCACTTCCGGATTAGAGTAGTGGTTTGGGCTTGTTCGGTCTGGATTTATGACTAGCGGAAGCAGCGCGAAAAGAAGAGGACGAACACAGAAGCTGACAGGACACGCGCCAAACTACCAACGATTTATTGATAGCAACGAGCACCTTTTTAAGTGCTAGCTAGGACTCACATGACACCAAGTGTGTCGTCACCATGTCAGTTTTAATCACTGACAAGGAACATGGTTTCCTAAAACGATGTTAATTTTGACGCATCTTGTACGTTTAGCTTATGTAATGGCTTTGTCTATGCGTTATTCATTTTTGCTCGTTTTGTGGTTGAAACTGCCCCGTGTTCGTTGTTCTAATTGCGCAGTTCTGACTCGGCCTTCGCTCCGTTCGTTATCCTTGTTAGAAATGCTTTCGTTCTGCTATCGTATACTTTTGAATTTATGCTACGTTTTTGTTCCTATTAACTTCTGATTTCAACTGTAGGTTGTTGTTTTTTTTACACTACTTTGGCTTGCGCTTTTAATTTTACCCGTTTTCACTGTTTTTTACTGGTCTTGGTTTCGGCTCCACGGGCTTGCTGCGTGTTAAATTCTTGCTGTACACGTGTCAAACGTTTGATAAGGCTATTTGATGGATGCTGTCTTGATATTAAGATTTGTTTGCTTCGTTTGCTTTTGCTGTTTTTTCTTATATCCCGTGGATCCTGGCTTGCATTTAAAAAGCTGCTCGTTGCTCTCAATAAATTTTTTGTAGTTTGGCGCCTGTCCTATCAGCTTCTGTGTCCTCGTATTTTCGCGTGCTTCCTCTAGTCACTTCTAGATGTACGAGTATTACAGGGCTTCAAAGCATATTCACAAGAAAGCAGAGGTGACCTAAGGTGGACCAAGTTTGTTTTTTTTTTGTTTTCTATGCATTCATCGTTTACACGACCGGTCAATAATTGCACAAAAAAATTTGGTTATTAAAAATGGAGAAGAAATGGAGAAAGCTAAATGCCTGATGTAAATGTTAACCTTCTTGTTGCCCTCCGAACAGAAATCTGAACGTTGGTCTTTAGTTCGGTTTCCGTCGATATACTGCGGGACCGGAAAGAAAAAGAAAGGAATCGAGAAACAGAAAACAAGCAGACGAAATTATCGTTTTGCAAGTACCCCGTACGAATCCAACGATGTGCCGACCATTATGGAAAAGAGGAAACTGCCCTACATAATTCACCGAGCACCGCTTATCGTCCAAACCGCGCAAAACACTGCTCCTTCGTGTATACGACGGGCCGAAAATATCAACTCCCGCGTAAGCAGCCCAACGCGGTTCTGTCGTTTTCCTTCTGGGAAGCAGCAATCACGAAAGACACATATCGAACAGCATCGATGCGCGCGTGTGCATCCGCTTATGCAGACCACACACAACCACACGCTACATGGTCTCTAAATGGTATAGCGCAGGACGTCGCGAACGGAAGACCTCGACGTCCAAAGCAAACAATACACGGACTTAAGGAGGGGAGGGGGGGGGGGGGGGAGAGAGAATGGAGAGTCACGGAGGTGAAGGATGGGGGGAAGGTAAGCAGGTAAAGAGACGCACCTGCGCGGATTTGCATCGGCGGCGGCCGCGCTGACCGCGCGACGCAGTGCGCGAGCTTTTAGCAGAACAAAGCCGGAAAACAAAAGTATATAAAAAAGAAGCATCCTCACGCACACAAGGCGCCCTACCGGCCGGCGGCGCAGCTCGCTCCACCGCGTGTTCGTCGCCACTGCAGATAAACAAGGTACACACCGAGATACGGGCGGGCGTGGTCTCTTTGCATAATGTGCGGTCGTTCGGAAACTGCCGAGCGTAACTTGGGGGCGTTCCTCTTTGCGTTTTTGCTGATCGCGCACTGTCTTTCTTGGGGGGGACCGAGCACGCGGGAAGAGAGAATAAGGAGAAAAAAAAAAGAAATAGGAGAGAACTAGGGGCACTTCTGTGCGCTGTCATTGGCGTCGATTAATGGTTCCACATTTCTGCGTGCGGGCTTTTGCCGAATTTGCGGCGAACGCCATTCTCGTGCAACTGACGCCAGCTTCTGCGCACTGTGGCTTTGGCATACGACGTCACATGCGGCCTTTTAGTTTTCTTATGAATAATGCATGAACCGTATGGGTTGACTTACTCTATATCAGCCTTATTTTTATTGCTTTGTTTGTTTCCCCACTCTACTAACTTATACTCGATATGTTGCTTATCTCGATTATCGATGGGAGCTTCCTGTCTGGAAACATGGAAACAGGTGAGGAATTTGTGTTGTTCCCCCTTAAGCAGAAGTCATATAAGCAACCTTAAGGTAAACTGGCTTTCGAGGCAAGGAAATGGCGCAGTATCTGTCTCACATATCTCGGCGGACACCTGAACCGCACCGTAAGGGAAGGAGGGAAGGTGGGAATTAAAGAAGAAAGAGAGAAAGAGGTACCGTAGGGGAGTTCTCCGTAATGATTTCGACCACCTGGAGATCTTTAGCGTGCACTGACATCGCACGGCACACGGGCTCCTTCTGCGTTCCGCCTCTATCGAAACGCGGCCGCCGCGGTCGGGTTCGAACTGTTTACTACCCAATACGTGCCCATTTGAGAACGTATTTATTCCTGCTTATAATTTCCCGAGTTTTGAAAGGAAAGCCTTCAGCACAAGATTAACATTTCGTTGTCTCAAATGCACAGTTGTGTTCACGCATAAATCACTCGAACAGAAAACGAGAGTTACTATTTCAAAAAACAAACACCAGAGCATCACTCTCACCCGTCATACACCATATACGATCTATGGTTCCTCGCGGAGCCAACTTCGAACAAGCAAACTTTGCAGTGCGCTACTCTGCTCCTCGTAAACTTTACAGCATTGAACAAAATGAGAGAATTTGATCGCCAAAATCAAGAACAGGAAACCTGTCCCTGCCTTCGGACTTGTATGCCTGAGTGTATATGTAACGTTAGCAGACCACAAAATTTAAGGTTAACTTATAACACGAGCATTGAAACTGCACCAATATGCAGCTCATTATTCAGCTACTGTATAGTCATGTTTCCTTCTCCTGCTTTTTTACTATGTGAAATGCACAATACAGGCACAAGTCATCGTTCGGTTTGTGCGAAAAAGAAAAGGAGAACTCTTGTAGCGAAAGATGCTCAGCGGGGCTTTTATTGCGCATTTTGAGGAAGTAAGCGGAAGGTGTTCATGTAAACCACTGCACAAATTATATTGGGTGATTTTCGCCGGCATCTTACTTATTGCACGATGGTTTAACGTTGACATATAGAAAGGATGTAGTTCACTGTTTTGATTCTGAAAACCTATATACAGCAGTGCACTTTTCACCACAAGCCATGCTGTGAATGTACAAATAGATGAACGAGATGGCTGTTACTGCGATCGCCGTCTAAGTTTATTACGCTAAGAAAAATGGACAAAATTATATTTTAGCATCAAAAGTATAACTCTATAAGAACAGCGCTGGAAGAGAGAGAGAGAAAGAACACTTTTATTAAGTAAAGATTGGTCCGAACTCCTAGGGAAAGAAGATTGCAACTCCTTGAGGACGAACTATGCCAGGAGGGAAAGTAGGCATGATTCTGTCATCAGAGCGATCACAAGGTGGGCGACCGAAATTAGCCTGCCGTGGGTGACCGAAATGCGCAACTTAGTCGCTTTAATGCAAAATTCTATTTTCGCTTCAAAATCAGAAAATGCCGAAATAAAATTGAAACGAGCTTGCCAGAGGTAGCCTGTACGAATAACATATTCCTCCCTAAAGCTGCCGCGTATTCATTCACTTCTGTTATATGTTTGCTTCGTTATGTATATAGCACGATTAAAATTTAATCCATTAGTTTTCTTTGCAACCAAAGCCCGACTATATTCAGCGGGCTGGACAAACTCCTTGGTTTTCATTAGGCGTCTTATAATGTTAAGCGACCGTCACGAAAAACACGATCTCCAAATCGTAACAGAAATAGTTTGAATCAGCAGGGAGTTTATTTTTTTGAACAAAGTACTTTATTGAACAAATATATTCTCTAGCAATGCTACACTAGCTGGAAACGGCTTTTCCAGTAAACTGTCATGCCAGGTAGAGTTCCTGCGTAGATTTAGGTAAAAAACACTATTATCAAACACATTCTATTATACTTTCGAATTCCGCTTTATTCGGCCTGATATCTATTGATTAAAATGAAGCACCCTGCATACATCTGTAGATACAGCCTTGTGGCAAGTACACGGTACCAATCGTTGTCGCGAGTACACCAGATGCCCGAATCCCGTGTAGTCCACTCTCGGCGGCAGCCCACAGGCGCACGCACAAGCTGCGGGCGGAGCGCGCGCCATCCGCGGAACCTCCGCCTCCGTCTTGCATCCGTGCTCGGCCCGCTGCCGTGACTCTTCGGGGCGTCGACGCTCTTGACACCAGCGGCCGCGGAAACGTCGCTGCGTGCCGCAGCAGCCGCTCACATCACGCGAGTTGTACGGGCGGCCCACGTTGGTCGCCCGCCGGGCTCACGGACGTTCTTCAATTAGCCGCCTCCTGCTGCTGTGGAGCAGTCGCCTGTCTCGTTCGAACGAATTTTTTGTTACTTTTTTCATTTCTGTCGCTCGAAAGGAAACGTTTCTCCGGTTTGGCAACACTTCCACCAGTTTCGGGGGTTGCTTCATTGTTTCCGGTGGCGCAAAATGCGGCGGAACAACTGGCGGACACCTAACGACGAGGTATCGCTCGTACTCGAGCAACGTTGCACTCCGGATGAGGACTACGAGAAGATCAGGCAGTGAGGAACCGTTCTTTGCGGTGAGTGTAAATCTCTTAAACTTCGCTGTTTCTACATATATGTAGGTACCTCATGTCGAACGTTCTGACGCTTTCCTGGACGGATGTTTGGGCTTAATTAATGTTCGCTTGGTACTTGTGGTTCTTTTGCGAAAGGGCAGTGACCAGTTTTTAGTTGCTACGTTTTCCTTGTGGCGACATTGCTTACAGATAAGGTTACGCAGGTTAAAGGCGATAGCGTAGGGCGATAGCGCGGGCGATAGCGCGGGCGATAGCGCGGGCGATAGCGCGGGCGATAGCGCGGGCGATAGCGTATGGCTCAGACATGGAGAACCGGCACTTAACGAACCGCGTGCGCCGTGGAGAGCGAAACGAAATTAACGCGGCTTAAACAGCCGGGCCTCACCTAAGCTTTGGTTTTGTTTAAAGTTCAGCTGAAAGTTCATCGATAGCTAGGTTCCATTAGCTTGAGAGAGACGATTCGAGTAAGAGGCAGACAAGTATGTAAACTTCTCATGGTGTGCAAGTGAGTGAGAATTTTTAAGACACAGCGGGCAAGCGAAAATTCCATTGCCAGTTCTGAAATCATAATTGTTGATATTTATGTAGCTAGTCCAGCCAATACTAATGAGGGTAGCATTTTTTTTCGGAGAATTCGGATTGTATACGCCGGCTTTCCAGCGCTATTGTCATCAGCTGCAGAGCTTTCAGACAAAGTAGAACTGCATATACAGGAAAACGTCCAGTTTCTACGAATAAGCGTTGAGTGCATCCTTATTCGAAGAGGATCGCGCATTGCACTAAATCACCATGCCCATGAGCTTCGATGAACGAGTGCTCCAGTATGTGTTTAGATTACCACCTCTGTATAGAGAAAGAAAAAGGTGGGCGCTATTCACCGCAAGATTAGCATGAGCGCGAATTGCGGCAAACAAGAGTAAACATTCTTTAGATACATTTCCTGTGCAACGAGAGAAACAAACCGCTAAGCGGGTATAACCACACGGGTTCTCCTCACCCACGAAGTTAGAAAGGACTGAATGTTATAAGGGTTATTCCTTTACCGAAATCATTTGTCCCCAAAAGAGCAACCATTACTCGCTCAGAGACTCACTGCAGAGGGCCACCAGCCAAAATTCGCCTTTCCATGGAGTCATGAACTAACCATTTCGCCGCCGCGGTGGCTCAGCGGTTATGGTGCTCGGCTGCTGACCCAAAAGACGCGGGTTCGATCCCGGCCGCGGCGGCTAGAATTTCTTTGGAGGAGAAATTCTAGAGGCACGTGTACTGTGCGATGTCAGTGCACGTGAAAGAACCCCAGGTGGTCGAAATTTCCGGAGCCCTTTACTACGGCGTCTCTCATAGCCTTAGTCGCTTTGGGACGTTAAACCCCATAAACCAAACCAAACTGAACTAACCATTTCTCGGGAGAATTCAAGCCATTTTTTGCTTCAAGCGCACCACAGACCTTCGCTGCCACTGTGAATGGCAGTTAGTCCCCCCCTTCATGGCACCGTGCGCAGTATACAACGTCAACTCTTCCATGCACCTATGTGTGGTTTATGATTAGTCAAGGAAAATATGACGTCAAACCTCAACACGCATTGCATTGGACTTTTGTGATAACGTATTACCTGTCATAGCCTCGCTGCATATGACGCACCCGGACAGATAATGAAGGTTCGCTGAGCGACAGCTGCAAAAGTGCTATTTTATTTTTATTGCTACGCGAAAACGTACACCAGCTGACTGACTGGCAGGAAACTGCTAGTCAACTGGCAGCAGCATTAAAACACAGTGGTAGGGCTTGAAAGCGCAGAAAGAAATTGGGGACGCTAACTGCTGGCAAGGTTTCACAGAAATGTTTGAAGCATATCATGCAATTGGTTAACGGTATTCGCGCTGAGGCGACCTATATGTGTGCCCCTGTCTTGGAGCCGCCCAAACGCAAGCGAGTTCCAGTATCTCCCATTGCAGACGTTTAATATCAGCAAGAAAGACGACCCTATTGGTCAAAAGTGAGGGTTCCGCAGTTTGAAGAAAAATGAAACGGGAAACCAAGTTTGTGAATAATGGCCTCGGCCCTTTATTATGGCATGAGAAGCCTCTACATAGTAAAAACAAACAAGCGCTTCATGCTCGCAGCAGACTTCATAGAACGCTGACCGCACCGAAGAGCATTTAGAAGATCAGGCGGTTGAAAAGCTGCTTATGATCAATTGAGCTGATTCAGGGCCTCATCACGTGTGAGGAAAAAAAAATTGCGAGAAGTAGCACAGAAGTGTTCGACTATTATTACATTTTATCAAGAAAATATCGAAACAGAGTCCGCGGACCGTCTCGCAGCGAAGTCATCTCTTTTCGCTCAGCAACACATACGTGGTCTCCGCACGCTAAACGTAAAGTCCCAATTGCCATCGTCATTCTCTTTATATGAACCAACTGTCCATTCAGTGGGAAGAATTTATTACGCGCTACAAGATGGTATTTCTCGCTAAAACACTGTAAAGCGGTCACTTGTATTTATTTATCAATCCAAATCATCTTTTTAAATAGCCGCTACTATTAAAGATCCTAAGAGTGATAGTCAATGGCACTCTCAGGGTCGTCCCTTACTCAAATTAGTAGCAAATTTTACAAAATATGTTTTTGCATACTATTTGCGTCATGACGGAAGTACGAAACCTTTGTTACTTTCGCAATGCATTTTATTTATGTTGCTTGTTGCGCTATGCAACAGAGTGGTTGTGTTGGCTTGTAGAGGCACATCATCTCGATCTTAGTCACAGCGCTTAGAATTCTTTTTCGCCTGATCAGTTTACAACTACAACTGCGCTCTTTCTAATGTATAATTAAAGAGATCGCTATCCAGGGCTATAGCTGATGTTATTTGTCCTGGACGCCTTCTGTATGATGCGTATTCAAAGTCGCACTTTAGCATTTTAATAAAAGATTCTCTCGGTTGCTGCAAGAAACACGGGCCTGAAACCTTTCGCTGGTCAACGCAGACCTGCTCTCCGTCAGCGATCAAACAATGGCTTGTAAAATTGCTACTTCTGCCTGGCTGCTACATTGTCCCATGCTTTCTCGGGGATAAGCACTGTAGTGACTGTAATGGACGTCCCACCGGCCTTGCCACTTTACAGTATAAATTTTGTGGTAGTGTGCAAATAACCGAAAATAAGGAAGAGTGATCGAATATTCTTCTATTCTATTCTCTGAAAGAATGAAATAATGTGTGTTCAAAGTTATCGACATGAATGGGATGAATTCTAGAGTTTTTGAAAACTTTTCTAATAGCTGGCACGAAATTCATATAAGGCCCGCCGCATTTTTCTGCGACAGCTATTCGAAAATCAGACACCACACACGTCGCGTATCATGCTGCCGCGATCGCTATTCGCCGGATGAATGGTTTCAAAGCACAATGGAATTCAAAGCACATAAATACAAAAGGAGAATTCAGGAATTCACTGAGGCGTGGGTAG
The DNA here is from genome assembly GCF_055824585.1 of Amblyomma mixtum. Lineage (NCBI taxonomy): Eukaryota > Metazoa > Arthropoda > Arachnida > Ixodida > Ixodidae > Amblyomma > Amblyomma mixtum. Next base: position 87,353,084 of record NC_143016.1, read on the forward strand.
CTAAAGAAAATGACGGCGCATAGGAAGTGGCTTGTAGGATCTTCAGCATACAACAAAGTCGGGTTTATCATTCTCAGACTAAAATTATAAAAATGAGGAAATTTTGCTACACTGCTATGGAAATATTGAAGGTAATGGTTCATTATTCTCATATGTAGCAAAATCTTTCTTTTAGAATGTTTCCATCGATTGCATCGAGCAGTTCATATTGCTATAAAAGCCAATGGGGAACGTTTTTGATAATACCAAAAACGTTAATAGAAAAGAAGTACAAGACTTCCGTCGGGTAATAAGCGGATATATTGATTGTTACAGTGCAATCTTACATTTTATGAAAAATCGCGTTCATAAACGGTTTCCAGCTCAAAAATCTTTTGTGCAGAGAGTTGTTGGGAATGTCACAGACAAGTTATTCAAAAGCATCAAGCGGAGAACCCACTATGACTTGTAATGCGTAAATGACTCCAATAGATTCGCGTCCAATAACTTGATCGTTATGCGTAAACAAAGCTGCGGGAGGGATTAATTCGTTTATAAACAAGCCTGCATGTTAGTAGTTAGGCCCGAATTGCAGTCTCAAGTTTTTTTTGGTCGAGCTTACAAGTTTACCGCTGTTACAGGGTCAGCGATATCGATGACCCCGTGTTGTTTTAAATACTACATGCACACGACTGGTCCACATTTTCCAAGCGTATTCTGACAATTTACAGTACCCCGCCTCAAGCAGTTATGTTGAACTAGCATTTCCGAGGTTGCGGGCTACTGAAAAACGCAATCCTTTTGTGAGTTAGGCAGTGCGGGCTGAGCAATATTATTTTGACTTATTTTTGAGCACCCACTGCAATTTATGTCAACAAACACAGGAGCCCATGGTATGGCTATATGTGTGCATGTGTACTAGTAAGGTGCTTAAAATTTGTTAGTACTGATGCTTGGCCGAGTAGGTATGCCATTTTCAAGAACAGCGCGATATAGACAAGGATGGAAGGAAGACACACACAGACAGGCGCTGTGTGTTCCGTTTTGACGGCTTCATTTGCATGCTTTAGGACTTTATTCGCCAATATTCTACGCTTTTAGCGTTCCGACCATGCGAAAAGTTAAAAAAAAAATGGCGAGTTTCCTAAGAAAAATAAGCGACGAAAAATATCTTGTTATTCTCAGATAAACACCGGAAAATCCGCAGACAACTATTATAACTTAACATACATCTTTCATCAGCGCACACATGCGGACACATTGCATTACAAAAATAATACGATCTGAAATAGGCTCGAATAAAGGCATTGCTCTCGCTAAATACCATGGTTCTTCTCACATTTTGGTGCAGCGTATGAAAATTTTAGCCACAGCTGTAAAAAATTCACTGTTTTATTTTAAGGGTGTGCCAGCCTGCGCTCCTCAAAACAGGAAACACATAACAGGTAACGATATCTCATCTTCACGCGCACACCCACGCGCCCGCAAAAATACCCATGAAAGTTCGTGCCATTGTGAGAGCAAAAGCAAACAGCAAAGCGAGGAGTGTATCTACAGCCCTGTTGCACTGCGGTCCGTTGTCAGTATACGGCTACGCGCATACAGGATCGATCCTATACCGCATTTGCGAGGGCTGGGACAACTCCGCGTCAGGGTTGTTCACTTTTGGCGGAGCCCCGCACGCGCACCGGTCGGTGGCGCAGCGGTCGATGGCGTTACCATGGCGAAAAATCCGCCACCACACACAACAAGGCAGCCGCCGTGGCAATACCCGTCTCGCAGCCGAACCTGCCCATGCAGGCAGTTCTCACAGAGAACCGTGTGACGCCAGAGAGACGAGGCACCAATCAGCGAATCGGCCCTGCACACGACGTGCCGCGGTAGACAGACCCTTCCTCCCTCTCACGCGGAGCCTGCTATGGACAGAGGGAGAGGAAGCCCTTTATTCTTTTTTTTTCTATCTCTCTGTAGGTTACTAATCGCCAGCAAAACGCTTAAGCTTACCGTTACTGTATTTGCCACTACCGTCACCGCTTCCGTCAGGTCCTAGCTTGGCGCTTCTGAGTGCATCTGCAGTTGGTGGAACGCTTTGGTTCGCCGTTGCCACACTACCAATACCATTACTGTGACAGGAACTCACTACGGATACCGGCGTTACACTTGCATTGCCAGCATCCGAAGGTGTACTGTATACAAAAACATGATCAGAGTTACCATACATGGCAATCAAAGCTCCGTGTTCTTGATTCTTTTCTTTTGGGGGGGCTGGTTAAGGAAAAAAATGGGCGGAAGAGGGGGGGGGGGGGGGGGGCAATTCATGGCGTTTTTATACCTTCCTACGTTCGTCGTGATATGAAGAAGCTATCTGCAGGGAAGGTCGCGGAGAAGATATTGAAGTGGCCTACGTTTTTTCATGATTCACAAACAAGCCGCAGAGGTGGCTAAGTGGTTATAGTGCACGGCCGCGGACCCGAAAGACGCGGGTTCGATACCGGCCGGGGCGGCCGAATTTCGATTGAGGCTAAATTCTAGAGGCCCGTGTACTGTGCGATATCAGTGCACGTTAAAGAACCCCGGGTGGTCGAAATTTCCGGAGCCCTTCACTACGGCGTCCCTCATAGCCTGAGTCGCTTTGGGACGTTAAAAACCATCAAACCAATCACGATTCACAAACGTAAGGAGCCAGAGTACATGTGAGACTGTAGGTACCAGCGAGTCACTTTGCTGCGGTGCGATTAACATTGCGTCGGCTGCGCAAATCTGCGACTGTGTTTCACCTTGCAGCGCAAACGTTCGCAGTCTCGACACCTGTATGTCTAATAGCATGGGTTTTATTATACGTTGGCAGAAATGTTTAGAGCTAACCCTCTCGCTGCCCTACTTTGATCCTATTGTTTAGTTCCCTTGCTTGTTTGTCCTATTTCCTGCTGAAGAGTCGCAGCGTTTCGGCATTGTTTACTTGTTTACTGAGCCTGGATGCAATGCGCAATTAAAAAAATTCAGTGTGGCGCTAGATTCTTTGTTCTTTCTACCTAGCCAGAACTGCGCTTTCACAGAGACTCATTCCTAACGATTACCGCTGTAGAGGTCACTCGGAAACCTTTGACTGCCTTATCACCTGTATTAGTATATTTTTTTTTCAAAAGCGGTAAGTATAAGTATTGCGCGATATTGTTCTCCGTGTAGTGTACACATTGGCATGTGTCAGCTACGCACACGTTGTTGCGCATATACTGCGCAGGAGCAGGACTTCCACATCATATAATGGTTAGCCAACGGGCAACAGAGTCGCACACGTACAGCAACGACTCATTACGATTCTCAGCTACCGCCATCTCGCGTTCTTTTTGTTGTTTCAATGCGCCCGGCTACTGTTTTGCTTCTCTCGTGCCTCGGCTCGGCAGCGCGCAGAAAAACAGAGGCTCTTCTCGTCTCTTTTCCGCCTCGCTTTTCTTATTTTCTCCCCCGGTTACGTGCGGCGCGAATTCTTTGTCTCCTTCGCGAGGGACCGTATCACTTAGCGAAATGAGCTAGCAGCGCTGCTGGAGCGAAGCCGTGCTGCGCCCATATAGTTTCCAAGGCCGCGGCCACTGCGTGCATTGTGAATGGCGCACACGGAGCAGAGGAGACCTGCTGCGCACACTCGGCCTACCAGCAGTTTGTACACAGTGCGTTGCTATGCACAGCTGAGATGGACGCATCAACTGAGAAAGGAGCGCCACAGAACAGACGACGACCGATGGACCACACACGCGGGGAAGAGATGGGGGGGGTGACGCAGTTTTAAGCGCTTAACAATAAAAGTAAAAGACCTATTCAAGTAGAACGACGTTTCTCTTTAGCTGCGACAAGTTTCTTGCTGTTTTTTTTTTTAATTTTCCTGTTTGCATTGGCAAGCTCGGAGTGACGAGGAGTAGTGGGGGAGGGGGAGAGTAGAGGTCCATATATTCATCTATACCTAGTGCACACACTTTAGAGCGTTGTTCTTGAATGGGATGGAATGAGCCCGCCGATAAACTGGCTGCAAATGCTGGTCCTCAAGTTGTAATGCATTGAAAATTGGTACGATCTGCAACGGCATCGACAAACTTCCTTTGAAAAACGGCCCTTGGAATGCGCTGGCGGTATCGCACAGTGTCAATCTCTCGCGGCGCACGCGTACAAGATCGCCGCTCTCAAGAACCAGTCTGCCACGCTGGAACGAAGCTGGAACTCAGGACGCCTTCCATAAAGCGCACATAAAGCTTGACTCGACCACCTGGTCCTCGGCAGGGAACATGAAGTCTCATATGAATAGAGGCGTACTAAACATTCGGGTCAGTAAGCAATTTCAATTCGATTGCAGTAGCGCAAAAGCCGCCAACCACGTTCAACTCTTTTCGTGCAGTTTCATATGGACACTACTATATGTGACTCTTAGTAACATCTCGGAACATCTAGTCATGTGCACATACTTGAATAAATGCCAAAGCAAATCATAAATAAGTTTATTTGTATCAGTTAATGCAGACCTCACGAAACCGTCTTGGCTTGTCGGATTCCACAAATTCCTTCTTTTATTTGTTTGTATCCAATAATTCTGATCTTTTGCCTTTGGTGCGAATAGAGTTGCTTCGTTCCACTGAACCGGGGGAGGAGGAGAAATGGTTTCATTTTTTCGCTTTTATCGTCTGTTTTCTATTTCTTTGGGTAGGTATGTAGTTCTTGGTAACCACCGTCTTTAAGCAACTAGGTGATCTTGTTTTTAAATCACTGAGAGTCTGCGTCCATGAACAGCCATATAGAAATTATGACTACCTTAAGTAACACGTAACAAATGTGACATCTTGCATATTAGTGGTATAATTTTCAGTTTAGAAGAGTTTTTGATATCTATAGCACTTAGTGGCGCATTCGACAGGATCAGAAGTAGGTGTGCTTCAGTGGCACATGCGACAGGGTCAAAACCCCATATTTTATAAGCATGGCGTAAAAGAAGCAACTACTGCGATCTACTGACGCTCTTTGCATGTACAGTCGGGGACAAAAGTCTCCGGACCATGTGTTCCTCAAACGAAGCTTATAGCTCTACTATCAGACAGCGGCTGGAGACCGCACTTGTGGAGATGAAAGAACAAAAAATTAACTTTTACCTCCACAAGTGTGGTCTCCAGCCGCCGACTAATAGCAGAGCTATCGGCTTCGTTAGAGGAACGCGTGGTCCGGAGACTTTTGTCCCTGACTGTACGCTAAGTATAGTTACATCGACTAAATAGAAGTTTGAAGTTTGAAGTTTGAAGTTTATTTCCTTTGTTACGAAGCAGGAACCGGGACTAAAATCTGTGGTGACAGCTTGTCCCGGCTCCTTTACATTCCCGACAGTACAGGAGGAAGACGATGGCTATACTCATACATACGTACATACATACATAAAAAATATATTAGCAAGATGAATACATCACTCACTGCTGAAAAAAAAAATAAATCAGCATTTTACAGACCACTTATGCACATCATGCACTAACGAACACACAAAAAAAAAGATAATGTCATAAATCATCACAAAAGAACACCGCAAATAAAATTAAATAAAAATAATAAACGGCACCTGAAATTCAAGGAAAACAGTTTGTCCGGCAATATTCCAGAATTTCAAGTTTTGATTTGTTGGTTATATCAAAATTTTCTTGGATTAATTTGTTCAGCAGAGTTGGAAGGTTATAACACACGGATTCATTCACATAGTGGGCTCTTGGTGTTGGGGCAAACCAGGTTCAGGAACAGAGTTCACAGTTCCCTTATTGTGACTGTACCGCAGCTGGAATCTCTCCCTTTCATCATCGAATGTTTACTGAGAGTCACGTACTTTTATTGCTGCCATGGGTTCAGTGTGTTGTACTTATTCTCGTAGAAGTCGTTTACTTGATTTCTTCACATCGTGGTTTTTAGGCATCTTTCTGTGTTTGAGAACTTCACCTCTCCACATCTTCTTGACATTATTTCGCTCTCTTCTTGTCGTGTCAGCCCTTCCGTTTTTATTGATATTTCTAACTTTTTCTAGCAACTGAGCATTTCCTGTCCCTCTTTTAACACGGCTTTCATTCCGCAATTCGCCCAGACTCTGAAAGATGTCTAATGCTATGCCTCGTTTTGGTATTACCCGGGCTAACGTGTTTCGTCAGAATTGATAGATAAGAACCGCAGTGATGGACTAGAGGTTGCGCATCCGCCTCACATGCGAGAGGTGCTGGGTTCGATCCTCAGTGCCGGCGAGTACCTACCGGCGATACAACAGGTACAAGCTTTCCTCTAGCCTGGTGCTCGGTTTAATCGGGGTGAAATGCTTGGGAAATGGGTCTTTGAACCCGCCTTGAGCAAACGAAAATACTTGAGCCATGGCGCTCTTTGGCCGCAGATGAAATTGCGCCATAAAAATTCACTATCATCATCATCATCAGACTTGTGTCATAAGCGAGGCAAATCAATTTTAAATTCATATACTAATTCGTTAAAACGAATACTATTATCATATAACTAATAAAAGACTGATAATGGATTCACCGCGAATGGAAGCGTCTCTTTCATTTCTCTTCTTTCTTTTTGCGCATAACACACAAAGCTCCGCATGTGCGAGATCATTTCGCGCACATCCACACATATAGTCTGGCAATTCAACGCGTCTCCTGACCTCAACCAACCAAGCAACGCAACGTGGCCAAACAGAGACGTGCGTGCCTGGATGGCAGTATTGAAGCAGGGGGTGACAGCCTGTATCGCCTCGGCCAGCTCGACAGAGCACGGACGAGGGCATCCATTTGGTGACGCTCGCGCCTCGCTCCCTTCGCCGACGTCCCCATTGGCCGCGCGACTGCGTAATCACGTGACAGGCGGTACCCGCGGCCCGTTAACTTCGCCTCGCCGCCGCCCCTTAGTTTGCGATATGGATCACCCGTGTGTCGTTTCTATGCCAACTGCATGTCAACAGGAAAGCCGCAGTGCCCCCCCTCCCATTCGAGTCTGTCTGTCCTGTTGGTCGTTTGTTTGCCGTCGACGCGTTGTCTGCTGCAGTGGCACAACGTACGTCGCAAAAACGACATTCTTTCCCTTTCACTGTCTTTCTCTCTGACGCACTATCCTTTTTTTTTTTCGCCTAAAATACCGAGCTCAATACCTTCATTGAAAATATTCTTTTCGGTTCCCATGCGTCCTTAGTTTTATGGGGTTATTTAATACAGTCGACCACAGGAAAGCAGTTATTGAAATTTCTTGGTGTAGGCATTGCTCAAGTATCTTTAATCATAAAAATCGTTAAAATGCGGGTGTGTACTGCACGCGTCTCGGACATTAGCGGAAGCGGTCATCCCGTACCAGCAATAGATCTGCCTTGAACAACTGGCGGCGTGTACGATTTACTAGGCAATTCTAATCAGTTTTACCGTCTGGCTGCATATAACGCGATTATTTATCGATTGCCAAATCGTGAAGTGAATCAGCGTGCCGTGGTATTTAGCATGAAGGGCTTAAAGAACTAATGATTCAGATTTTAATAAGTCTTTCGCGCGGATGCAGCACAGGCTTGTAGGATAGTCTCAAGCCATTTTCGCCGTTTCTTGTCTCACTGATCTTGAACAACAATATTCCCTTACCTTCTCAAGCATTTGTTGTTGATTGTTGTTAAGGGATGCTGTGCATACAACTGTATACGGAGTGAATAATTTTTTCGAACAACGGCAAACGTGAACAGCTATGATTTCCTCCTTAAATCGTTTGCTTTGCAGTGACCTGCCAGTCGTTAAGAAAAAAGGCTAGCACTCTTTAGGACGAAAGGGGTTTTAGAAGAACGTTGGAACTACAGGCACTGACCGGAATTATATCAGGGATATCTTGCTTTAAACGATCCCCTGCGGGAATGCTAGTTAAGGAATCCTGGAATGATTTCGATGGGAATATTATAGTGCAACCGATCTGTAGAGGTGGTCTTTTGGGGTATTCGAGTCAAATTTGAAAGTTCTGCATGGACCCTAATGTTAGAAATAATTTCTAAAAATCGCTGCTTGCAGTAGTTCGTAACCTATTAGGGCGAAACCACACCACCGCGTCCCCTACCCCGATGACGTCAGTGGGCAGCCTGGAGGATCCTTGAAAGCTCGGCCATATACTGCCCACTCACGCCATCGCTCGACCTGCATTCAAACCGAGTGAACAGAGATGCGGCTATAGACGATATAGTTTCGGTGCCTGGTCGCCACCACCTTATTTTGCTGGTGGCGCCCCGTATGAGCCAAACCACCGGCCGTGTCTTGGGCTGTGCGAACGGAGGTGATGCAGAGGCTACTGCGCGGTGCTTGTGAACGCTTATCGGCAGTTTGATGTTGTGCGATGAAACTGAACTGAGAATACGGTTGGTTTTGTTTAAGTGAGCCAACAAACCACACAATCCGAGTAAGAGATCATCATTGCTGCACGGTGAAAGCTGTTATAAGCAGCAGTAGCGGCCATAGTGACACCGAAGGGCAGCGCTCTGTTTACTACACAGATGCCTATGTTTTATCTTCTGTGCAGCCCATATTTCGAGTTGTGAATTGTATCTGTAACTGTAATTGCAACTGCGCTCACAACCACACAAACAAGGAGCCGCATGGACAGCTATACTGATCGCGCGGTGCTGGCGTGCTACGGCTCACCACAGTACACCTTTTCGGGCTCTGATAATCGCGCAGTGCGGCCTCTTTCTTGTACATATCTCCTGATAGTGCCTGTTAGGGGACTTAAACATGAGCTACCTTCACATCGCATGAAATTATTTAAAGTTAAGCAGGTCAAGTCACATGCGTATCGTTTACTGTTGTTTCTCGGGTTTTCCGTCCTGTCCCGTTGGTCTCAAAACCAGGCATCGTGCTTTTTACCGCCTCAGCTATCCCATAGCACTGGGCTGCCGATCTAGCTTGTCCATCTTGGCGTATTGAATGTGCGCTGACAGGCATTTCTGTTTGCATCTCGTCCTGATTGAATTCGAAGATAGCGCTTTGCGGCAGCCGCAGAGGGTCTCCTATTTAACGGTAGTTGGTGAGAAACGAACTCTGGGATTGGGTGCCGAAGTCAGGGCGAATGTTTGAGTAGGCTGTGGGAACGATCGCAAGTTTCAAGATGTTACGTGTGTTGTCTCGTCTAGAAAGTTATTGCTATATTTACTGCGCTATCCACTTTCTTTCATTTTTTTTTCTTTGATTACTCATCATACACGCCTGCTGGAAGACGTCGAATATCTGGATAACGTCAAGAAGTAGCCAGAAGTTTGCAATGCCCAGATTGTTCCCATATTGCTATTGCAACGTACAAACCGAGTTCGCGTTGTCGGATCTGCCCGCAATGCGTTAAAATCATGATACGGCATCGCGATCATACAAGTAATAACCAGGTCAAATATAATTCCAAACAGAGGACAATTTTGCCATCTCTGTTACGACATAGTCTGAGTAATTTTACGTCTACGAAAACAACTTTTTAATCATTGCGCGACGCGAAAAAGTAGAAAAATCACTAGTCCTGAACTTGTATCCCGGGTTCAACATCGGTACCGGACTTTCTTCCGTGCGCCTACCATCCACGAAATGGGTTGAACATATCCGAGAGTTCGTAATTGGTATGAAGGCTTTCCTGTTTACGCAAGACGTCTACTAGCAATTTAATTCTAGATAGGCGGCAAAGCGGTGTAACAGAAACTTGCGACCGCATTGGGACTGTCTTTGCATGCTTCCCGAACGCACTCTCTGCGATCCGCTTCTGATTTTTTTTATTATTTTAGCAGTCTATCATCTCGCAGTGCTGTCGCGATGACCTTGCAGCCGTGGACGGCATTGACAAAGGGGTAAATATCTTTAAAACGGCTGAAGTCTCAAGAAAAAGGCGGCGTTGCAATCCATAAAGCGTGCGACTGCACAGCCCACTCGAGACTGGCCACAATGGACCGGCAGAAGCGGAAATGGTTTCTGACGCCGAATGCATGCGGTTAGAGAGTATTTTCCTCCTTCATAGCTTGCCTTCAGTAAAATGGTGAGGAGGACACAATCACTTCGTGGCACCGGTACAACATATGTGCTTTCGGCAGGATTAGAAGGCCATATCAAATGAAAGCATTATGAAAGGCACATCAGCTGAACAGAGTGCTAATACACAGATTATAAGTAAGTAAGTAAGTATAAGTATGTGTTAACCTTTTCGGCTTAAACAAAAGAAGACAAGAATCTAAAAGAATCCAGAATTCAGTTCTCAAAATTCGGTTTTAACCGAAAACGGTCAGTATTCTTAGCATGACAGGCATAGCTAGCTGGCTGTTAAGTAGGACTACGCTCTCTCGGATTTGAAAATTAACCAAGTATGGAAGCCAAGGGCGTGATGAGATGGTCACATGTTTAAATAAGCAGCGCGGCTGTGTGATTTGAGGTATTGCTCCGCTTGCTTACACGCTTTTCCACACCGGGAAGTACCACTTCCTCGCTGCTGGCTGTCTAAGAACATTTTGCTAGCCATAATCATCTACCTGGAACAGTTAACCTCTTGTAAGTTAATGAAATCAAATATAACTAATCTATATTCCGCATTATTTCGCCTATAACCAAAGAAATTTCAAGGACAAGGACAAAAAAGTCGCTACGAGTTGCTTGACGAGGTTCTCACCCTGTCCTGTTTGAGAGCACGGAGTTTCTGTACACATGCTAAACATAGGTGTGCGCAGAGGTCTCCATTAGAGGGAGCAAAGTTTAAGAAACCACAGTCTCGTTCTCTATTAAAATATGTTTCCATTATTTTTAGACATACTATCCAAATCAATCTGTCGTTGCGTGACATGTGCTCATGTACTAGTCTAATATTCCTCCACCACGGTTATTGGATTTATTTAAGAACAATCTTCCAAAATCGGACAGCCAAAATACTTCCTCTTCAGATTCGTTCCGCGTTCCTGTGAACATGATGATGTAATATTTAAAGCTATTCATGCTTGTTCCTGGCTGATTGCGCATTACAGTGCAAGATTGAGATATAAGCAACAGCACTTGAGCAGACAACGTCATGTGGTATTGTCATTGGAGTAAAAGAAACGGTAAGGACATGAGCCGATACATACGAAAGAACTAAAATACCTGTATCTTTGACAAGTCAGCTTCGCATGTTACCTATACGAGAGGTTTTCATTTTACGTGCAAAAAATTTGCTTCCCTTCGCCCAAGCACAGCGCCAGTTCATTTCCTTTTCTTTGATAAAGCCATTCCGTGTAGCTTCTTTAGTTGAGCAGTCAGGTGCTCATTCTCAAATACAGGTTTCACAGTGGCAAATCCTAGCTGAGCTGTGGTGAACATCGTCTTTGGTGCTTTTTCAACAAGTGAATTGCATGTAAGACACAGGACAACACAGACATGAAATCAAGCATGGGCGGCACAGAAAAGTATTGTGTTCTGGTTATCGCGACGGTTCTACGGCAGTTGCACCGCTGTAGTTCAACACGAAAAACGTCATACGTACTTGCGCCTTGTCGCTCAACCCAGCGTGACAATCCAACGGTAACATGTCAACCTAGTTCTTAGAAACAAACTTCCACTTGCATTCTTGCCTGTGGCTGTTTAATTTCACTTGAGTTACTTTTTAACTGATGATAGCAATTCCTTCTGCAAACAAAGCTTCAAATACTGCCATTTTCGATTACTGGTAAATAAACTGTTCCTGCTGACAAAACTCCGAGGTAGACTCAAATTGACTTTTGAACACACCGGACTGCCACTCTAAATCATCGAGAGTCAGTAATTCACTCGTCAAAATAATATTCGCGAGAAAAAGAAACGAAGCTTGCGTTCTCAAATAAATGTCGAACCCCTTAGTATGATTGCGATCGAATCGATGTTTTGCTTCAGTTTGGAGGGCATCCTAAAATGAGATGGCCCTCTACAGCGCTGAGAATACTGCGTCTTGTTCGAAACGTTAAACGAGCACCTATAAATTGTGAGATTGAATATATTGTGTGATTGAGCATAGTGGACGTGAGCCAATAGTAATAAGGCTTTAATTTACCACACCCAATTATTTTTCAAGGACCTTAAGCTTACCTTACATGTTCAGTCCGCTTTCTGTCTATGCGGGATACACTGTAACTTATGCTCCATATGCTGTTATTGCTCTTCCAAATAGTGTTTTCATAAATGTCTGAACTTCCTATGTGTTTCGCTAGTCGACATCTGTCTTTTACGTTTACTCCAAAAAACGAAGTCATGAACTAGTAATAGGTTACTTCGGATTTCGTAAACCTTGTAAAAGTTGCCTGCATGCATATAAAGGGTGCTGTTGTGCAGTGTGTTTCCGGTATGCGTTTTCTGTAGTTAAGTTGAGTGAAATCATTTTTAAACCAAAGCTACAACGCCAGTTCTCTCACAATACTTGTTAATGACCTTTAAGTCCCGCTGATACAAAAAAAAAAGGCTTCTCCTGTCGCCTGGCTCTGCTCCTTTAGGATTAAGTCACTTAAGCACACCAGAATTTGCCCGCAGAGAAGACTTCTGTATTATGCCGTCAGTCATTCGTTTCGGAGACCACAAAACATGTGGTTAACACCTGGCGGTTACTGTTTTCTAGTTTTCCCGACTACTGCTGAAACCCGAAATAACAGACGGCGAAAAATCCACAGCGACTAACATGCAATTTGAAAGCACGTGCGGCCTTCACACGTGTTGGCTTCCAGCAAGCAGGAAACGAAGAAAGCATGCTCTATAGCTGCCCCTGTTTTCCACGGTAAGTGGAGCCACCTTTTATCGCAACGCAGAGCTCGGAAACAAGGGCCGCATTTCGCGAGTCTCTACACCGGCTCTCCATTCGGAACGACACATCGAACAAACAGAAATACATATTCTAGATACAGTGCATATGCAGCTTGCTTCTAAAAGGGCCGGACGGCATATCTGAAAACAAAGACTCGCTCCACCCCCCCGTAACCACGCAGTGTGCTTCACAACAAAGACGCTTGCTTTGTGAGTGCGCACCATGGAAGCGATCTCGACGCTAATGCGGTTCGGTATAGAGCTGAATGAAGCGGTGGAGCTGGATGAATGGGGCTCGGGGAGACCACAAGGGGTCGCATAATGAAGAGTCCTCCACTCACCCATCTCCCGCTGTTGCGCATCTCTCCTCTTGAAAAGGCCGACCAGATGTTCCTTAATCAACGCACGTATGGAGCTTTCAAGAGCGCCCCGTATCACTCAGCTCCCCCCGCTGGGATACGCATGGGTGTATAAGCACACAAAGTGCGTAGTATATGCATCACTGTGGGACAAAGCAGTGTGTACACATAACTGACCGTCACGCACACACCTGCCTTTCCTTTGTCTTGTGCGCGCGAAGATCCCAAAGCGATGTCACAAGTAAACTAAACGTAAAATACTAACGCACGTGAGAGTGAGCGTAATCTATGCTTCCAGTCGCGTTTCGATTATCGACTGAAAGAACAATACACTAAAAGGTGCTACGCTACTGAAAGCAGAGAAAAAATCGGCGCAGGTGTAGCTCAACCAAGTGTACCATTAGTGAGCGACTTCGGATTTACAAAAACTAATAAGTTTTCTGCATTGCATGTAAGCATGCTAGGAAGCCGCCCCCTGAACAGGAGTGAATGTGCGTCTGCGATTCGTATACCGAGGAACTGAGTATAACTGCGCCAGTCCTGCAATCACTTCTTGTGGCGAGGAGGACATGTTACCTTGCCGGTGTCAGGTGCATAAATGGAGATACGTAAACCAGAGAGAACTTTTAGGGACAAGTCGGCGGTGAGCGACGGACATCAAGAGCTTTATCTGCAGCGTGATGCTCTTATCACATACACGTGAGCCATTTTTGGGTTCCGCGTAATGTGAAAATACGCAAATCACAGTGTACAATAAGTGAATTACAGTATCAGCCCGCATCAGCCTTAGTTATCAATATAGAGATAGCGAAAAGATTTAAATACGGCACTGGGAAGTTACGCTTGCCTAATTACCACATCATGGCATGTACTGTTCGGCGGCATATACTGTAAGATAAAATTCTGGCAATTTGTATTCACCAACGCATGCATGATTTCGTGCTTTTTCGCGGTGGCATACACGGGCAACTGACGCTTTGAAGCAATAATCCGTGCCTGTATGCATAAGAAGATCACGCATCACGAACTGGAGTTATTCGTATACTCTCGGGTGTGTATTCAGATCATCCGCTCGAATCTCGACTCACGCGCCGCATTCATTATAGACGTCTATGTACTCCTGCGGACGAATGCATCCTTGTTTTATACTAGACCATCGTAGATTTCTTAGAAACACCTTCAGCAGCAACATCGTCGTCAACGTCGGCCGCGGTGGAAGTCGGCGAAGCGGCGGAGCGTCCAATGTTGAGACTCCAGCACATCGCTTGAAAACCGAGCTAGCTCACCAACTACGACGTTCTGTTGAAGGCGCATCTGCGCCTGTCGCCAAGCAAGCTGGAGTCTAAGCAACATTTTCCGCTTTGCTTTTTAGCCTCGCGTCCGTGATTAATCTCACCCGAATGCGACACCTCCTCCACACACTTTTTTCCCTCTGCACGTGGTGGTCAGGAAGACCTTTTAAAGCCGAGAGGACGATAGTGCGACAACGTGCCCCTCCTGAGTAGAGGTTGAAAAGCAAGGGTAATTTCTATTGTTAGCGCGATGGACTGAACAGTGACCGATTCAGATCATGGTTCAATGCCATGTGTGTTTGGCGGTCCATGACACTACGTGGATACTTGGTATGGCTTATCATTAGAGCAGATTCCCAAATGCGTCGTCGAGGTTATGAGCTCCTCTCGCCCGGCTTCAGATTTTAATTATTTTAGGCGTACTTTGGAATATTTATGTAGTAATAAAATCTTTTTATAATTCATTTTATTTTTCTTTCTATTCTTTTCTCACGTGTATTGCACTCCCTCCTCTACGGTGCGGTTCAGGTGTCCACCAAGATTTGAGACAGTTACTGCGCCATTTCCTTTCCTCAATAAACATTTTTTTTTTTTTTTCCCCGATTGGTGACTGTTAAGAATACGGCTTTCCGGTTTCGTGCGCTGAAGGTGGGCTGAACCTAAATGTCTCCAAAGCATCCCTTTCTAAGGGACGCTATAGAAGTTCACCCTTATTTCGTTTCCTTTGATTTGGAGCCTGTACTGGTCTAAACAGCAACAGGGCAACGACCCGTGGTCTATAACAAGACTCAGCAAAGGCTACAGTGCGAGTCATACACTGAACCACTTATTTGCAACAGCAGAGGCTTGTCGACATAGCCTATTAATTTTGATACCAATAGACACCCTTTCTTCCTAATGTTTCCTCTTTTTTTTTTCATGCCTTTTTTTTTCTGACATGCACACCAGTTGCTGCCCCATCGCAGCCGGCTTCTGGAAGGCCGCTCGATGGCTCTGCCTGCGTCCAGGGCGGCCTGCGCCGAGAGTTTAGTCCCCGGGCAGGCGCCGCAGTGGCGCCACGCGTTGGCCGCGCAGTCTGCAGCGGCCGCACGTTCATTCCCGTCACGGCGCGGTGGCGGCGGGGTGGGGTGGGGTGGGGCCTGAATGCGCGAAGGATGCGCTTCGGTGCGCGTCGCTCGGCCAAGATGGCGAGGCCACTTTTGATAGCGGCATTGTTTAGCAGGCCCCGGCGGGCCTCATTGGCGGAAGGACCAGGGACCGTCGCGGCGTGACCACCAATCAAAACGCGAGCCATCCGAGCGCTCTTTTATATCCTTCTTCTCTTTTTGTACGTCTATGTGCGCGCGCCCGTGTGTTCCCCCCTACCCCCCCTCTTGCCGCTTCGTGGCCTCGCTCTAATGACTCCGTTCCGCCGCTCTGCTGCTGCTGCTGTTGCTGCCGTAGCTCCATACGCCGTCATGCGACGCGGCGGTGAGTCCGCGGGGACTCGAGATCGCGCTTGAGTTGCCGAACTCAGGGCTGTGTATCCGCGAAGGCAGCCAAATAGCAGCCTTGCGTCGGGCCGCCGCCGCCGTCATCTCGAGAGTGTGCTGACCACGAAGGCGCGAGGGTCTCCCCTTGCCCACCGTGCGAACAAGACGTGCAAAATGGCCGCCGTAATCACACACGACAATCCTGGCCGGACCGCATGCAATGCGAGGCAGCTCGGGGACGTATTCTTGGAGAAAGCAGTCTTTCCGCCTGGACCCGGTTGTGGACACACGTTCGGTCACGGTCCAGATTTTTTTTTTTTTTCCTCACCCGAACCGGCTTGCGGCCGAAGTGCGTCGTTCGATTGTTTGGATTGTGTGTCGAGTATGGCTTCAACGTCCCTCGTTGTGCTTTCCTCGATCTCGAAGGGCTTTGTTGAGATCGTGGCTGTCCAGAAGGGAAACTTGTTTCGAAAGCAGCTGGCGAAGCATGTTAATGGCACCTCATTAAGTTGCGCAAAATAAACACCAAACAATACATCTGTGGTTTTCTCTGTGGTCCAGCCACATGGAGGAAACGGTACCACAGCGGTGGGCCAACCCTCTTTGGGAGACGTACTTAAGAGTTCACACACGCGGTAATGAATGATGGTTCTCAGGCTACCAGCTACTGTAGGCAGCATATGTGAGCGCAATGCATAATAAAAGAAACGGTGCTAGTTTTGTGAAATTTGGAACCATGTATAACATTGAAAGATGTTTTCAAATGAGACTGCCTAAAGAGGTTATGAATGGTATGGTATAGTTTCTCAAATTTCTAACTCCCGAAGTGCAAAACTTCACATTTAACATAACTCCTGGTATTCAAATACCAGAATTACATTCAGATCTCTCTGATTTGACCATGCATCGAATTATCAACAATTCATGGTTTTCTCCTCCGGTTGTAAGGCGCATATAATGCATTTGACAGTAGATAATAAACGTAGCGCTCGGGAAGGTGACTTTGGTACTTTTGTAGTACACGTAACATGATTAGTTGTTTTTCTGATTTCGGAGGTGCTACATCATAACTCCTATGAGCAATTCCAATTCATAATGCACTTAAAACCTAAAAGCAACCGCCACTTTTTAAATACAACGATTTTCACGAGCGCGAGAAACTGAACCGAACGTAGCACTTAAGTTACGGAATGATTCATTTATTCTACGCACAGTTGTCAAAAAGATTACAGAGCTAATTTGCCTCGCAAACAAGTAAGAAAAAATATGCGCTCATGTGGGTCTTTCCCGCTGACCATCTTTCATCAGATCCTTGTATGAGCCCTGGAAAATGCAGCCCCAGGGTTCTGAAAAATTCCTTCTTCAAGCAAGACTTTTTCCCCGAAGAATCATGTCTCTTATGATCCTGCGCGAGGAATCCGCACTGTCCTTATAGATACATTTACCATGATACTGAAAGATCCGTACATTTCAAGAATAACGTATCCCTATAGAAAGTGTTTACTAGTTTTCGCTTCTAGCAAGTAGTGCCGTTTTCACTGCCTCGCCACTTTATCATTAAGCCAACATACCAAGGTCTTTATTCTCATACATATGAGCCTCTCGTTAACTAAATGCGTCAGAAGAGGTGTCACTGGTGTTATTTATTTATTTATTTATTTATTTATTTATTTATTTATTTATTTATTTATTTCTGAACACTGCGCTCTTGTGTACAAGGTCTTAGCAGGCAGGAAACATGGATTTCAAAATACAAAAATACAGGCATCTATCAAACAAAAGCAAAAGTGCACATACAAAAAGAGCAAAAAAGGTCATATCAGATGGGAAATAGATTCCTATCCGATGTTGCGATTTCTGCATTTGGAGCAAAAGAGAAATTGGACAACACAAGCATAGCATCGAGCAGACACCGACGAGGGCCATAACCTGGCTTTTATTGTTTCAGCCATCGGCATCCAATCCAGAATTAGTCCGAATGTCTAATGCAGACGGGAAAAAAAAACTCTGATTTAGCTGAAAAAAAGAAAGATAGCTGTGTCCGAACTAAGACCGGTAGTATGGACAAATAAATAAAAAAAAATAAATAAATCTAAGGCGCGCATTTCGGTCCTTGTTTGGATCAAATTGCGCTTAACGTTACTGACTTTATCACCAGACGTCCCAATCATATCTTAGTGATCGGACTCGTATCCAGCAGAGCACTCTTCTCCGGTTGTTCCCATCAGCAGTCACATCGCGCGCTGCGAAGAAACATGCGAATGCCTTCCCTATCTATCGGCCCATCTCGACTATCGTGCCGGAAAAAGCGACAAGGAAGCGGCGGCGGCTCTGGCGCGGGGTCGACCACCCCGGCGCTCCGCTGAGAGCCACGCATGCGAGCACTCGCCTATGGCGCACACTCGGTCCGTGGACCTGACGGACCGCGAACAGCGTTCCTGCGCCGCCGCCAATTAAGCTGTCCGCTCTGGCTGGCCCCGCAGAGTCCCCTTCTCTCGCACTGTTCTTCCCATTGGCCGGGTGCGTGGCACAAATGTCACTGCCTTTGTGTTTATTCACGGCCGCTGCTGATTATGCTCCCTATAACTTGGGCACCGGCCCTGTACGTCGTTATAGCTGCTGTGGAGTGCTTGTGCATGTGCATGTGTGTAGGCACGTACGGAAGGGTATGTATAGTGCAAATAGAAGAACAATAATGGCGATTTGAGTAGCAGTGGCTTTTATTTGCATTGAATGTTGTAGGCAATTCCTCTGCGCGGGGACGCACAGGCAGTCACTCGAGGCAGGACTTTGTACAAAGGGTTTATTCTCACATCAGGGGGGCCGGTCGTCGTCGTGGCAGCTGGGTCAGGTGGTCCTTTGGCAGGGCTGGTCCAAGAGCGAGCGAGAGCGAGCCTTCCCGGTCTCGCCTTATAAAGGCTTTCTCCCAGCCTCGCTCCCCCCGCCCCCCCACTCGGGAAGAAGGGGTCCGAGGCTACCCGCGGTGAGCGGCGCGAGATTTGACTTGCCCGCGAGCAGACCCTACAATGTGGAAGGTAAAATAATTTTTTCTACCCCGGCATCTGCTATCGCGGCTGGAAGCACCTGAGCTGGGGCAGCGGAAATAAAGGATAGCAGGTAGTGTGTAGAAGTGAAAAGAAAGAGGTGAGCGGATAGTAGAAAGGACAGGGGGAGCGATTTGAGGGGGAAAGATTCAAAATAAATAGGTCACAGAGATTTTATGCGCCCGAAGTAACGAGGATAAAAAAGACCAGGCGAGGAAGAGCGGAGTTGGAATTGAGCACTAGAGTGGAGCATTTATATGATGTGGAACTGAAGTTCGCCCGTACGCCCACAGTCTTTCCATCTCTCTGTCCGCATTTCTTCCTTTGTATTTCTATATAGCTATACATTGCTCGATTAGTTCATCAATCCATCTATTAACTTGTCCGTCTATCTGTCCGTGATCAGCAGTGAGTCATCAGCGTCTGTAGCAAAGATGCCGATGTTTTATCACTAATATTTTCCTAATGAAAAACCATGAGCCTGAAGAATAACACAAGAAATTTATGTGCAGCACAAAAAAAAAGTTTATAGACGCTTCATTTTGTCTGTACAGTCACTGCTAAGTATAAATGAACATATTGGGGAGGAGGAATAACCGCAAACTTGACAGGACTGAGGATCGAGAAGAGGACAGGACGAGCGGTACCGCTCGTCCTGTCCTCTTCTCGATCCTCAGTCCTGTCAAGTTTGCGGTTATTCCTCCTCCCCAACATGTCTGACCAACTGGCCCAAAGCTTCCCCTTGTTGATAAAGGAACAATTGGTTTCCATTCGATATAAACCTTGGAGAGCACTGCATATACAAAATGGATGTTTTTAGATCCTGTACCTTCAAACCTCTTATGCCGTATATAGCGCAGCGCGACATGTTGCAAGTTTTTGGGAAGCTTTTGAAGCCGACAGCTGCTAAAAAATTAAATATTCGTCATCAGCGGGCGTTAACTTCTGTGAACTCCACTGTCGGCCTTAATGAACGAAGAATTTCTCATATATAACTTAACCTAAAGGTTAGGCACACAAAAACTTTAGCACTGCCAAGTAAGAGCAGCGTTTTCTTCTTCGGAGAGCGTATTCATGGTATCGACACTTTTGCATTATGCATCATTAAGGTTCTACAAAAAGAACATCTTCATCTACACCAAAAAAGCTATCAAAAAACGCGCTGACTCAATCCTCCCGTCACCCTTACGTGCACGCGAATGAAAAACTGGAAATAAAAGAACGCTGCCTCTGAGCGCGTTCTCGAAAGCAAAAGGTATTGCTGATCCTGAGGACGCCATGAAGATACCGCGCGGAAAAAAGCAAAGGCTTTGTCTGTGGTTTACGCGTATGTAAAGTGTTGATCCATGAGGAGTCTTTCCCTCCATTTCGCATACACTTCATGCCGTTCCGCCAAAAGAATAGCTTAAACCATGACTCAGTCGTGTGGCGAGAAAAAAAAATAGACCGAAAATACGGTTGCTGTTGTATACGTAATAAAAGACACCACAGGCTTACCTCCCAATAAACCGCAGAGAGACCACGGAGCTTGCGGATATACAGAATGCGGCCAATTGAAATTCGATACGCTGTGTGGGATCCGACGAAAAGCGTGGGATATACGTATCGCCCCAACAACCAATTCATTTTGCCGCTCAGTGCTGCGAACGAAAAGTAGAAAAGCCGGATTGTTGTTTTTCAAGCCGAATCGCCTTTCCAGAGACATCGTAAACAAACTCAGTCGCGATATATATCGTAAAAAGAGGTAGATATCGGCAAAAAAAAAAAAAAACGCGCCCCAGAAGCGTGGAAGTAAATCGGAAAGCTGCGCCCAGGAGGGGCTTGTCGATCGCGGCCGGTGTGTTCAATAAAACATGGGGATAACTTATTTTGTTCTTTTGCACGCAGGATGAGAGCCTAAAAATCTACATGCTCCCCTCATGCGCTGGACCGCCTCAGCGTTCCTGAATCTCGAAAAGGTGAAGCAAGAAATAAGGCTTCATAGAAGCCGCGTAAATGGCTACTTTTGGTTCACTTTTTGCAGCTTGGATTTCACAGTGTAGGGCATTCAAATACTCGGACCTGATGACGTAATTGTTGAGAGTAATACCAGCCGTCCTTACACTGCATTTTGCTAGTCCTTATAACTGAGACGAAAAATAATTTCTATGTTGCATTTGCAATATGCACGCTTGATGTTGGCGACGATTACAATTTCGTCTGTGCTAGCAAGCATACGAACATTGGAAATAGCAAACGTAACTAAGATATAGGCTTGTTGCTGCGGTTAGCAGTACAGAATGTCATTTCTTTTGTTATTGCTTTTGTTGTGTTCGCGTCGTTGTGGAAAGAAATTAGATGCGAACAAGCTCAACGGTACTTTCGCTATTCAGGTCATACGAGCAAATGGGTACAGCTGCCCAGCTTCTGTGAGTGCATACGAAGATAACGGAGAGACGGCGCTGTCAAAGCTTAGTCGGAAGTGATATTCTCCGTTATTACAACGCGCCACTAATTTTTCGAGTACCAACATCACTTTGTTATATACTATCTCTTCGATAGAAGAGTGGCTGAAATAACTTCGTATTTTCTCGGGCTGTGGGTTGCGGATTACTAAAGAGATAGAAAAAATTTAGTAACTACTTATCTCCGAAACTTACAATGGCCAAGAAAAGCGATGTGGAGCACCGAATTTGAAGTAATGCTAATAACACAAAGAAAAAAATCTTATATAGTTTATTCTTTCATCATCAGAGCAAGCATCCAAGACTGAGCACGATAGTACCTTATATAAAAAATCGAAACAAATTGGCAATGTTTATCAATTATTTTGTTAACGATAACCTTACTTCAACAAACAACTATTATGAATATGCTTATAATCGTCTACCACATTCATTTTTCCTTTTCACCACTACACCACAGGAAATCATCGTAGAGCTGACAAGCCATGGGTAACTTGAGACACCAGATTACTTATCAACAAAAGACACCGCCTCCTAAGCAGATACAAAAGAAAAAAGGATCGTAATGTTTATGACTTGTTAAAGCGTCTTGGTAAAGAAATAAAAATCAAGAACCATATCGCCAAGAATAACTACTTTTATGCCTTGGGTACTAAGCTGCAAACAAATTCTAAGGAAATGTGGAAATTCTTAAAATCTCATGGAAGGGAACCTGCAGGAATCCCGAACTTAGCACACGATAACGGCGTTATGGTAGATAACGATTACAAAAAGGCCTGCTTATTCAACGCTTATTTCCAATCCGTTTTTACTCAGCCTTATTCAGGTCACCTCCCCCTGTTTCCGAGGACCTAACCATTCTTATGCCTGACCTGGTTGTTACTCACATTGGTGTTGTTAAACTTCTTCAGAACATTAAAGCTGGCTCTATAGGTGGACCTGACGGTCTTTCCTCGCATGTCCTACGCGCCTGTTCGGATATGATTGCTCACTATTTAGTTATTTTGTTCAATAAGTTTCTTGAAACAAGCTTTCTGCCTGACGAGTGGAAAGAAGCGAACGTGGTGCCGATTCATAAAGTCGGTTCCAAGAATAATGTAGCTAATTACAGGCCGATCTCTCTTACTTGCATACGCTGTAGACTATTAAAACACATCATTTACAGTTCTGTGGTAAAACATCTTGAATGCAATAAATTTTTCACCGACACACAGCACGGTTTTAGGGCTGGCCGTTCTTGCGTAACTCAACTAGCTGAATTCAACCATGATCTCTGCTCTGCCTTCGACCGCCACGAGCAGATTGAGCAGATTGCCACGAGCAGATTTCAGAAAGGCATTCGACATAGTTCCCCACCTCCTGCTACTTCACAAGCTATCGTTTCTTGGCTTGACAAGAGAAGTGCTTCAATGGATTAAAAACTATCTTGAAGGGCGCAAGCAGCGCGTATTGGTCAACGGCCGGCTTTCAAATACTGCTTCTGACACATCTGGTGTTCCGCAGGGATCGGTACTGGGGCCTCGACTGTTTTTAATCTATATCAATGACATCGTGGAAAATGTTAACTGTCAGGTACGCCTGTACGCAGATTACTGTGTTTTATATCGCTCGATTAAAGCCTCATGTGACACGAATAATTTACAGCAAAATCTGGACCGCACTCAGCGCTGGTGCGAGAAATGGGACATGGCTTTGAATGCTAAAAAATGTTACTATATTTCTTTTACGCGCAGTCGTACTCCTTTTTTGTCTGACTATGTTTTAAACAACCAGCTTTTATCTAAAATAACAGATTTTAAATATCTCGGGGTTTATTTTTCAGCTGACCTGACATGGAGAAAGCAGACTTAATATATATCGGCAAAGGCATCTAGAATGCTAAATTTTTTAAAAAGGAATTTTCGGGACGCTCCTCAGAAGGTTAAGGAACTTTTATACTTCACTAACATCAGGCCAATTATGGAGTACGCCTGCGCAGTATGGGACCCTCGCGTAGTAACCTATTGTGGCATGTTGGAACGGGTTCAGAATCGTGCGGCGCGGTTTGCTACCAATAAATATTCTTTTAATTATCGAAGCAACAGTATTAAGCAAGAGCTGAACTGGGACTCTTTGGAGGAGCGCCGTTTACGAATAAAATTAGAATTCCTTTACCGCATTTATTTTTTAAAAAAAACTGCTATTAACCCCGAAACTTATCTGCAGCCCCCTCATTTTGTATCCAGAAGGAGCGACCACGACTGCAAAATACGTGAAATAAAATGCCGTACTAACATGTTCAAACACTCTTTCCGCACGCCATCAATGAATGGAATAAGCTGCCTCATAGCATTGTTCAATGCCAGTCCGAAGAAAAGTTCCGAGCACTGTTGTCGGAACTGTGATGTACAGCCATGTTCATCTGCTGTTTTCCTGCTTCTCCTCTTCCTGTCCTTTCCCGACCAATTGAGTGATGTGAATGCTCTGTTGACCCTCTTTTTCATCCTCTGCCATCCATTCTTTCCTATCTTGTACTGTACAAAAAGTTGGCACATGCTGTACGATTGATTGTTTATGTATGTATTCCCCCCTGCAATTATGCCTTCATGGCGCTGCAGAAATGTAAATAAATAATTAAATGCTATTCGCCATCTAAAGCAAACAAGTCATGTACTTGACAGTATTAGCCCTATTAACATATCCACTGACCCTTCAGGGTTACTGACTGGATTCCAAGAGAAGGCAAACGTCGCAGGGGGCGGCATAAAGTTGGGTGGGGGACGAGATTACGAAGTTTGCGGGAACACGGTGGCCGCAGCTGGCAAAAGACAGGGCTAATTGGAGAAACATGGGAGAGGCCTTTGCCCCGCAGTTGGCATCGTTACGTTGATGCTGATGATGATGAATTGCAGATATTATTTGCTATTATCTCTCTCCCTCATATTATTAAACTAATACTTAAAACTGGTATCTTTCCCGAAGTATTAAAACGCGGGATAAAAAATCCCTGTCTTCATGAAAGACGACCGTTCCCATCTAGCCAATTACTGACCCATCTACATGCTCTCCTTTAGCAAGGCTGCAGGAAAACGGAGGCATACTTTACTAAATATCTCAACAAATTCAATATTATTTATTCAAGACAGTTCGGCTCTCGCTTAGGGTTTTCTGCAGAGCTTTCGCTCCGAAGTCCTTATAGCACTAACTGATCAACTAAGGATTGCCATAAACGAAAGCTAGTTTTCTGGCTCTGTTTCTTTTATATGTCGAAAGCTTTTGACACAGTAAATCATCTAACTTTATTTATTAAGTTCGAATAAATAGGTATAACTGGTCCGCCTTCATTACTAGTTAAGATTTGCACAGCTTTCACAGTTAAACGCGTGCTCATCACACTTTACTTATGAGTATGTAAGGGGGAGGGGGCGGCACAACTCACTCGCGCTTGTTTGCCACAACTTCTCGACACCATTTCTTCGTAAACAATGTCCCCAGGGGCATAAGATCTGTTACACTTCTATTCTGTCTCTTCTGAAGAAATCTAAATTGTGGAGACTTATCCCGGCCGCGGCGGCTAGAATTTTTTTGGAGGAGAAATTCTAGAGGCCCGTGTACTGTGCGATGTCAGTGCACGTTAAAGAACCCCAGGTGGTCGAAAATTTCCGGAGCCCTCCACTACGGCGTCTCTCATAGCCTTAGTCGCTTTGGGACGTTAAACCCCATAAACCAAACCAAACCATTTTAAGCATTTTTTTTTCCTTTTTCATCATATCTATGCCCTCTCCTTATCCGCTCTGTCATAAAATTATACGGCAGAGATAAGATGCAAGACCGACGAACTTGCAAGCTGCAAGGAATGCCGGCAAAACGAGAGCAAACAAGCTATCATCTGCTTTAATGCAAGAAAAACAGAGCATCCTTTCGATCTACGCGCACCCTTATTGTATAGGACTATCTTAACAGCAATTAAGTATGTGTAGTGCAGTTTCCACGTCATCGTATTATATTCTACTGTATTAACTGCAACATCCAACCTCCGCGTTTACTGATTAAATTTCCAACATGTGTTTCACTTGCGCTGATCTGCAATAAGGCAGCGAAGCTCAATTAAAAAAAACTAATCAACATTCAAAAAATTCATTGGACCTAAATTAACCCTTAGACCTCCAGGATGTTAAGTTAGGCTAGTTCGAGCTGTTGCTGCACAGTTAGCTCTTTAAGATGCTAAGGACAGAATACAGCTAAGCAGTACAGACGGTATTCTTCAGCTGGCGTTTACTTCACGAAAAAACGTATTTACGTGACCACAATCGCTGCCGATTGAGAAATTCTTCTTCAAGGGAGCGAACTTAATTATTCTCAAGTATTGCCTTGATTGCTCCCACAGATCGATAGTTGTACAGCTTCCTTCAATATGGAATAACAGCAAGGGAAGGAGCATTGCCTGATGTCACCAGATGTTAAAGTTTTTCTGCATCAAATTTTAAAGAGCACAATAAACGGGACAGCAAGAGTGGCAGACACCACGAGTGTTTCAAGTATTGCACCAGACGAATTCGCCCAACTTCCGATACGTTTGTAGTTCTTTTGTAACATCAGTTTGCTGAAGTTCTCAGGCTAGGTCTCAATGCACTAGAGTGCCTCCAACGAGGGACTCCCGATGACAAATTTAGACTCTGCGCTCTCACCTGGCTGAGGAAGCTACAGTTGAAAATATTTACAATTTACTTCCAGCGACTGCCATCTCACGTTTGAGTCGCTGGTAACACGGCGGCAGACCTTCTTTTTCAAGAAGCCCGGTCTTATCCATCTTGAGAGGCTGCCGAAAGGACGAGAACTTCGCTAGACCGGTTGTGGCGCAACACTTTTCTGCACTTCGGCCACCATTGTACCTCCCTTGCGTTACGCGATGCTTGTCTCGCGACAGAGCCACTCTCTTCTACTATCCACTGCGCATGAATTCTGCCTATACGCCAGTATGGTTGCACAAGATTCACCGCGCCTATGTGCGTACATTGTGATTTTGGGAGTGATGTGAGCCATCTCGTTTTTGGGCTGAACTTGAGACACTCCTGGAAAACCTAGGAGACTGAACGTTCCCATGAACGACGTCTCACACATCGTGTACCCTGTGGGCTCCCGAAATGAGAGGCGGTGATTAGTGTCACGATCACTACTGACCTTCTTAGAGGGCACTAGCCTTTTGGAACAGTGGTAGAGACGTAATCGCGTAAATCAGTGACCCAGGCGGAGCAGTTCCCGAGAGGCCACTGTAAGGCTAATCCCGCCTGCACATTTTCACCGCCACAACCACCTCTACCAGGTCTCAATGCCTTCATGCATTGTACTATGCGTGCATTCGTATGCATACGGTGTATTTGTTGTAGAATTCAACCTTGGGTGAATTGGTAATCGGCAGTGTTGCATCGCATTGTTTGTCTGACAGTATTCTTCTTTAGCGTACTGTCTTTTTGAGCAGATCTTAAACTCGAAGAGGCTCTAACTAAAATTACGTTTTCTTTTCCTACCCTCTTGTTAACAAAGTTAATTACACCTCCACATCATCGAATCAGACTACTCAAGCTATCAGAATAGTTGGTGCAGTTATGTCACAGGTTTAACCTTCTTTTCGTTGTCTACGATCCTGATTATCTATCCCAGCCATTCTATATAGATATACTTTCTTACTTCAAGCCTAATGACATGTCCCCTCGTCCTACCCCAGAAGAAAAGAAATTCAGAACCCGTCGAAGGTCACAGTGTGTAAGAGGTTAATCAAACGTTTATTACACATTTCACTTAACCCTCTCCCAGCCCCCCCCCCCCCCCTTTTTTTTTCATTAAAGAGCAATCACTTCCTCCCCATTGCCTCGGCGTTCTTGTGTGCTCGCACGGTGAAGGAATACGTATACGCGTGTGTTTCATTTCCCGGTAGGAAAAAGACAGAAAGAACCCCAGAAGGAAGGAGAGAGGTAAAGCCCAGCGAGTCGGGAGCACCGTGGTCGGGAGCAAGCCGGGCCGGGTGGGCCACGCGCAAACCAAGCAGCAGTATCCTTTTCGGTGCGGGGCGGCTTCGCTGCTTGACACCCTCGCCGTGCGGGACGCGGCGAGGCCACGCGGCGCTCATTTGCAACTGAATGCCGCCGTGCAGCTCGCTCACTCTCCCCGCGCCCCAAGAAGGTGACCGCGCTTTGAACTGTGCCGCCCAGGGACGAGAGCGGCGCTGCAGCCCCCCGCACACGCGATCGGCGACGCCGGCGGCTGCGCTTCGCTTGATGGGAGGCCCCGCGGAAGTCTCGGCGGCGTCACCCCCGCTGCCGCATAACTGCCGTGCAGGCCGCACGCGACGGTGGCAGTGTACGCGGCTCATCGTTTGGCTCGGAATCCGCCTCGCGCTTTTTGCTTCTTTTCTGGGCCTCGGAGAAGTAGACGT
The DNA here is from genome assembly GCF_055824585.1 of Amblyomma mixtum. NCBI lineage: Eukaryota > Metazoa > Arthropoda > Arachnida > Ixodida > Ixodidae > Amblyomma > Amblyomma mixtum. The sequence goes on from NC_143016.1 coordinate 87,380,868, forward strand.
GCTTACTGCTTACAGACTGGAATGAAGCAGAGATGTCAACCTCTCAAGCATGCAGCCGGACTGTCCGGCTAGGCGACGCTCGCATATTAGCTTTTACTGGGGTGGCTGCAAGAAGGTTATTATCTATATATTACCGAGGATAAAACGACATACAGATTTGTTTTATTGCCCGTATTAGCTGTTCACCGCTGTCCAACACATACCTTCATAAGTTCAAACTTATGAAGGTGCTGTAGGAGAAGGACATGGCGAGGGAAAGAAAGGGTGGGGTTCCGATACCGTGTTCAAATCAGCTGCAAGAAACAGTTCCACCTCAATGAAATGATGAGACAAAGTTTTTGAAAAGCCCTGATCATTATGACAGGAATGGAAAGGTGATGACTACGATCAAATTAGGGGTGAAGGGGGTCGTAGTCGCACGAATGATGCACCCTACGCCATCACTGTATTGCAGCGAAGCTTATGTCATAGCAATCGATGTTACAAGCATCATCTCGAGTCTACGAAGGATTTCGCGCTGTACGTTCTATGTACAGCGAATATCCGGAACTGATGCCGTCTCTTTGGAGTTGTCCTCTTAAACAATCGAAGACAAGGTCCAATTTTCCGCTGCTTTTTGCAATGCTCAGCCTCCTGTAATTGGTCTTTTCGTAATTGGTCTTCTTATAATTGTACATCGCGCACTCCAAAAGCTTTTTTATTACTCTTTTGGGACTGCTCAACTTCAAATATTCTACAGGCCTTAAGCATGCAGTCACGTGTCTAGTTATTTGTTGTTACTGATGAACAATTTGGAGTAGCCACTCAGTTATAGCCACTGTTGCCTTCTCTGCGTAGTGTCGCGAAAGATAGAGGAATAGAAAAAGAAAGGTATGTCAAATTAGCACTCATTTTTGCGAGCTTTTTAAAACCACCTACATTCTACTTATGCTTTGGGAAGTGAGAGACCTTAGGAAGAAAACGCGCAGAGAAGTAAAACAAAACGAAAAGCAACGAAAATGAAAGCAGCGGCCATGAAATCTGACAGTAGAACATTTCGTATGAATACCGCTATTACAGCCATACATGCCTAGAGATATGCTGCTTTCCCAGTTAATTTCTCACACACTTCTCGCGTCTTGTAAGAGGCTGGTCATGACCCAACTGTCGCTTCTTTATTATTGTTTTTTTTACCTGTATTTCAGTATTCCAGCTTTTGTAAAGACCATCGCATCGTTATCAGTAAACTTCCTTCTTATTACGTCCTACTTCAGCGGCGGCAGTTTCACCCTGTGTCTGCATAGTTGCTCAAAAGTTTCCGAGCTAGCAAAGTCGGCCTCGTCTTCATTCAGCGCGCAAACGGAGTCTAAACCGAAAGGGACGCTATGTATACGATCCCTGCCGCATGCGCGAACACTCGCACTCATGAAGTGAGCGTGGCATGCCCCTGCTTCCACGGTTCTCGGCGTTCCTGACGCTTCTCGGCCCACTCTGCACGCGACGCCCCGATTTCCAATTCATGGGCGCAGCGGGCCAAAGGATTTTTCAAGTTTCGGGCTGCGCGCGCGGGGTTCCTTTACGCGCGCTGGCTCATCCGCGAAAGATCGTGTGCGCCCCGGTAGACGCAATAAACCCGCCACTGTTCTCACGCCCGCATAAAAAAAAAAGAAAAAGAAGCTACAGAACACTTCCGCCAGGCCTCCGGTCGCGTCATGGCTCTCCTTATGTCGGCACGAAGCTAGCTCCTCTAGCTACCTCCGCGCACTGCTTTCGTCATTTATTTATTTATTTTTTTAAAGGGAAGCTTTGAAGTGAGAGGAGAGAATTAGCATATAATGAAGTGCGGCTTTTCCTTTGAACTCTAGCCGAATTGCGCGGGAAAGGTCTCGGCGCGCGAAATAAAATATAAGGAAATGCGTGAGAGGGGACGAGGGGTTATTCCTTATATGTATACGTATCGATTTTGATTGCGAGTCGGCGGTAAACGCGTCTCGCTCGAAATAGCATTCCAACGGGCGGGCTTCGGGGGCGTCGGAGAGTATAATATTGGATACTTTGGGCGGAAGACAAAAACAAATTTAAACTGCGAACATTCCTGGAAGCTCTGTATATCAGAGTACTTTAGGAAGTGCAAGATTCGCAAGAACTGTTGCTGGGCAGACTAGGTTCACGGATCTGTCATACACATCTTCTTTATTGTCTCAGACGGCAGCGAGCGTTTTAAGTGAGTATTGTATGAACTGCCATTTAAACGATTGAAGTAGGACCTGTTACGAGTTCATCGTTGCCTTTGAGTATGTTCTCATAAAGGCTTTAAAACTTTTTCGCTGTATGCAATTTGGTAGAATCCATGTTTTCTCAAATATGCAGCTGACGTCGTTGGCAGAGTAACATTTAATTTAAGAATTCCCTTGCTGGAAACATTTGCAAATAACAAAACAGATGTTGCATTTATTGACTCCTCATTGTAACTGATTCGTCAGCTCATTATTTCTTATTCAAAAATACCATCCACTCAAGAATGCAGAACCATGAGAATAATAGACAGCATAGCGAGACAGCATTACACCGCCTTACGTACGTTCGTGCGGCGTCCAATGAATGGGATGCCTTTATGTCATGGTCGACGCTCCTAATATTGTTCTTTATTATTTTCGCACTTTATTTCACTGATAAATTATTTTCGGAGCTCTAGATTGCGATGCCATCAGCTGTACCCCACACTGTATTTAGCATAAAGTTGAACGAACTGGTGCTATATATAAGAGCGGCCCCTTAAATACACTAAGCCACAGCTCAAAGATCGCCAAAGTTGAAGACGCCAGATTGACTCATATAAGGACTTGCAAGTCAAAATTTAGAATGAATATTCTTGAGGCAAATTAAGAGCGAAGTAAATTCTATTTTCACTTGGAAACTTTCATTGCAGACTTCTTCATCACTTTCAAACTTCTTGACGGAGTAAGACTAAGTCGGCCCTCGTGTGCAGCCACACGTCTTTTACTTATCCGCTTCTCTGTGCTCAATTCAAGAGCAACAAAAATGTCTTCGAAGTAGGAAGAACATCTCATGAGCAAAGGTGTACTATAGCGAAACGTATCAGTCATCTTCCCTTCTCCGCTTCCATTTTCCTTAATTTCTATTTGCTTTCTTTTTCAGGCCGGGCGTGAAACTGTTCGAGGCCACGAGGATTCCGCTGCCTCCACGCGCACATGGTGCTTGGAGTACGCGCTGCCCAGGACGGGATTCCGACCCGCGGCGGGACGTATTCCGGCTCTTCCATGGCCGCACGTCGTCGCCTCACTCGGTCGCCTCGCTCCAGCGCCTCCACGTGGCGTCCAAACGCGACACGCGAGTCGTGACGAGACGAGCTGGAGCCCTGCACGCACGGAACCGCATTCGGGCGTCTCGTTGTGGCTTGTATCTCGGTCCCCGACTATACACCCCTGGATTCAGCTGCTCGCTGCCTCTGGTATATATACAGACAGAAAACCGAACCGAGGAGACTAAGGAAAAATTGTAGCCGCTTGCAGCCTGACTTGCGCATCCCCCCCCCCCCCTCTCTCTCTCTCTTTCCTCACCACTTCGCCTCGTTCTTGCGGTTACATCGCTGCAGCGCATATAGCAAAACGAGCCGAGCCAATGTTTCGAATAGGTAGGCTCTGGAAACAAAGGAAATGGGTGTCTGGAGCGCCGCCCCCTCTTCTGGCGCCATTCTGTGTCCGTCGGAAGAAGAACTTGCCGCAACATTCTGTTCGCGTCCTACGGGAGGCAGTTTTTGTCTCGGAAACTACCCTCTGTGTGGAAGCTCTTTGTCCGCCAGCGGAGCAGACTGTCGACACTTCTCTCATTCGAAGATGTATATAAAGCGCTGTTTAGCAGAGGTGCGAAAACACAAGTTAAAGAAAAGGCGAAAAGCACTAAACATGAAGACGGAAGCGGATGTACATTTGTAGGTCGTTCGAATTAAACAAGGAACTTCTGTTACCGCTGTTAACGTCGCAGTTCTGAGTGGAAGCAAGTAAGGTGACGAAAGCGCATTTCCTGCATGTCTGATAAGCAAGCGCAAGGAAGGCAGTGCAGCTGCAGTTGGAGGGATTACACACTAGTGGTTATTCTTGTCCGTGGCAGACAGATGACACTACATGCCTGTTCCTGAACCTGCGATGTAGCCTTTATCAGGTGCCGGTAAGAGCTGCATGTGGACGATAAAGCAAAGCTTGAAGTAATTCAATTGGTGTTAACGTGTACAAATCCGCAGAACTGAAGCAAGCGCGCAATTCACGAGGACACCACTGCCTCTTAAAGCAAGGCGATCACGGTATATGCCTGTTCGCAGGGGAGCTATATGCGCTGTAACGTTTCCACACCCGTAGCTCCCTGTCAGCACCCGTAACGCCGACTCCCTTTGAGTGTTTGCGGCACCGCTGCAGGCATCCGACGGCGCACGCTGGGACTAGATTTAGAAACTAACCATTAATTCTCACCAGGTGTCATGGCGTCGCGTCGCGTCTCGCCTCGCCTTTCTTTTAGGGGAAAAAAAAAGGAGGAAGAAAAGTCTGGCGCATTCCAAGATAAAAGTACGCATGCAGTGTATGGTGTACCGTCGCTGTTGCTCTCGCAATTACAAGCCCCGCACACCTTCAAGATGCGCAGCGCCTCCGCGCAGCAAATATAGCTCGCTGGAAGAGAACACTACGGTTTATTACCAAGAAACAAAGCTTGCTTGATGCACACACCAGCATGCTCCCGGCCGCTGCAACCGAGCTAGCGCTGAATGGCTTTGTCCAGTTATTTTAAATGCTACGAAAAAGAGATTTTTTAATTTTTTTTAATGCGGGTTGCGGTAGCACTAACGTAACGGCAGAGAGTCAAGTGGGTATGTAGAATGCGGTTCCCAATTTGTGGTGATATGCGATGACTGGCAGAAAAGCACCCACATATAGCATTAAGTCAATACGTCAAACCGAGTGCTGCGATGCTTTACTCCAGAATATCATCGCCGACTGTTTCTTCTTGACGTCTTAGTTGGGTTTTCTTTGTAAGCTCCGGCTTTCAGACCTCGCCACGATTTTTGCTTTCCGCTTGGTTGTGGGCAGGACATGTTATTTGCATTTTCATTTTATCAATCGCGTTTTAGAGTTTCATTATTGAGTCCTGACTTCTGACACCGTTCCCGGCGATCGTTTTTACGAGCGCACAATCCACGAAAAATGCCCGCTACGTAACACTTTATTAGCCATAGCTCATTATAGCCTAGTTTCATTGCATTGGAGCAAAAATATGAGTCCTCCTGCAGCTTAGCTGCCCTGTTGGAGCCTGCAAAGTTGCCTCAGTCCATTTTCGTAGGCACAAGGAAATATCAAGCTCCCCGAAACCGTTTTACGTTGTCACGTAGAACACTAAACGCTGAGTTCAGACTACATCAGGACTCCGGCTTTAGCCTGCGTAACGTGCTTGGAGTCATATCGTTGGTCTTCGACCCCATCTTCTGTAGAAAAACAACTCGTACCTTTACGCTCTTTAATTAAAGCTCTTGACACCTTGGGGGGATGGGGAGGGGGGGGGAGGGGGGGGGGGGGGGGGGGAGGGACTACCACACAGAACCGAAGGCAGTCCTCGCGTACATTGTCGTTGTCCTGGAAGGATAAATGGCGCATATATGAGCAAAAGAAAAGTAGAAGCACTTCGCTTTCTTCGCCTCTTCTCTGAGTGGTGCCTTCGGTCCTTGACAATGTACTAACCCGACCAGCAACGTGCTAACGCACTTTCCTGCTGGCAACACCAAAATTTCATAGCGCTGTGCTCGCTCCGGATGTGGACTAGCGCCCCGTTCTCTTCAGAGGGCGGGCAAACTGAGCTAACCTGCACACAATGGGGTTCATACATAGCGCATTGTAGTCGGTCGAATGGCGACCGAAACTGGTATCTCGCTCCTCCCCGTTCGCAGAGTCGGACGCAGGACGGAGGACGATTGAGCTGCTGTTGCGAAGGGGTTTCGCCCGCTGGCTACCACCTGCAACACCATTTTTTGAACAGTCATACGTGCTATGTGAGGGGGCGGTTAAATGCGGTGGTCTGAGGCGTAACGGTGAAAAAGCGCCTTTGTGCGACGCTTGTCACTTGGCAAATGTATACCATCTCAATGACGAGACTGGGTGGCAGAGTTGTTTGGCAGTACAGTGACAACTGCTACCGTTGAATCCTTTCAATCGGGAATGATAGGACCGAACCAGCCATTTAGGCTGAAGTGGAGTATAGTCAAGCATAGCAGTGAAACATAGGAGGAGGGCGAGGAAATAAGTAACAGGAAATATTCCAAAACGGTGGAATGAATTATATAGTCTAGTCTATTGTGAGCATGCAGTGTGAGCCTTTTTGGCGGTCTATGGCATTCTTCCCATTGCTGCGATTTTGCCTTCTCGGAACACGTTTTCGCCGAGTGACCAACAATATTGTCACGACCAGAGGAGCCGTGAAGTTAGACGTCGGGAAGAACCCAAGACCGGGAGCCTTCTTTTAATTATGGATTGATTGATTGATTGTAAAACATTTTATTCGCCGGGAAGAGCTTGGCAAGAGGTCGCGTTAAGTGGTCGAGAGTACATAGCCCTCGACGACTTTGTCAGCCCACTCCACCGCCAAAACTTGCGTTCTGGAGTCAGAGCTAGCCAGCACGGTCTCCCACCGCTCGAGAGAAGGAGCTGTAACTAGATCACCCGGAGGTGGCTCTATTTTGCAGTCCCACAGGATGTGATCGCAGGTAGCACGTTGGCCACAGTGTTTGCAGTTTGGGCTGTAAAGATCTGGATAAATGTGCGCGAGGAGTGATGGGGTGCGTATCGATCTCGTCTGTAGACGACGCCACGTAACCTCTTGTTCTTTAGTAAGTCTTTTGTCTGGAGGGGGGAAAATTCTCCTCTCTAATTTAAAATGATTGGTGAGATCATGATATGTGATCATTGAGTCCTTCGTGAAATTCAGGGAGCCAGACTCATCCACTGCCCGGTCGACGAAACCTCGGGCTTTATTGTGGGCTGCCTCGTTCCCCGGATTCCCCGAATGGGCTGGGACCCATATCAATTCGGAATAATTTGGTGAGAATTTGGTTGCGTTAAGGATTCTAAGGGAGGTGTTTGTAATTCGCCCTTTAGCGAAATTATTGATACCCATTTTGGAATCGCTGAGGATGATGCTCCCTTTGGTATGTGCTAGGGCGAGGGCTATAGCGGCCTCTTCTGCCGTTTCAGAGGATTTCGTTTTGATTGTCGCCGAGACGATGTGGTCACCATTCTCGTTCACAACCACAATTGCAAAGGCATTGGTATTTTTGTATTCTGCCGCATCTACATAAAGTGTTGCAGCGCACTGTCTGTATTTCTTATGTAAGGCTTTGGCTCGTGCTTGTCTTCTACCCTCATGGTGTAAGGGGTGCATGTTTTTGGGGAGTGGTTTGATTAGTAGGGCCGTCCTATAGTCGCGGGTTAAGTCTACTTTAGCATCGTTATTCGTAGGTTGAAAGGTAATTCCGAGCCTGGTAAGAATACTCCTGCCAGTTCTGGAATTGGCTAATCGCGCTGTTTGAGCCATTAAATGAGCTTCTTTCAGTTCATTGTAGGTGTTATGTATTTCTAACCTCATAAGCCTTTTGGTTGAGGCATTTAGTGGGAGTCCTAACGCAGCCTTATAGGCCTGCCGTATCATGCTATCCAATTTGTCCTTTTCTGCTTTCGAAAATTTGAGATAAGGGGTGGCATAGAGTATCCTGCTTAGCGCAAAGGCCTGCACTAGGCGGCATAAATCTCTTTCCCTCACCCCTTGTCTGCGGTTAGCTATGCGGCGGATTAATCGCGCCGTCGCTTCTACCGTGCGTTTTAGCTTAGTGAGTGTGTCAGTATTCTTTCCATTTGTTTGTAAATACAACCCCAGTATTCTCATGATCTGTACCTCTTTGACAGATCGTCCATTAACATAGACGTTTATTTGGGGGGGGGGGGGGGGGGGATGTCGTGGTACGCCTACCTCTTTGTTTACGACGGATCACGAAGAGTTCAGATTTTTGCTCAGAACAAGTGAGGCCGGATTCCCATGCGCTTGCCTCAATGATGTCCACTGCTGCTTGGAGTGTGTCTTCTATGTAGCCTTCGCATCCTTTGGTTACCCAAAGTGTGATGTCATCTGCATAGAACGTGTGATGTAGGTCTGGTATTTGTGCCAGTTTGGGGGGAATTTTGATGAGGGAGAGGTTAAAAAGGAAAGGGGACAGGACAGAGCCCTGTGGCGTTCCTTTACTTCCTAGTGTGATTGGGGCAGACTCTATTGTTCCGACCGTTATCACTGCTGTTCTGTTAGTGAGGAAGGAACGGATGTAGTTGTACGTCCTTTCTCCGGGGTTGATTTCTGACAAGTTTGTCAAAATGGCTTTGTGGGTGACGTTGTCGAAAGCTTTAACAAGGTCTAAACCCAATATTGCTTTCGTTCCTGTTCCCTCGTCAGCTTCAATTATGTCCTTGTTAAGCTGCAAGAGTATGTCCTGGGTAGATAGTTGGGCCCTGAATCCTAAAATTGTTTCAGGTAGAAGGTTCATGTCCTCCGCATAGTTTTGGAGCCTATTGAGGATGACATGCTCCATGAGTTTGCCTAGGCATGATGTTAATGAAATTGTGCGTAGATTCTCAGTGCTGAGTTTCTTACCCGCTTTAGGAATAAAAGTGATTTTCGCGTGTTTCCACTCTGGTGGTATGTTGCCTGCATGCCAGTATTTGTTCATAAGGTCTGTAACCGCCGCGATCGACGTTGCGTCTAAGTTCCTGAGAGTCTTATTTGTTACTTTGTCTGGTCCTGCCGCAGATGTTGTCCGCAGTTTTCCAATTGCGTACCAGACCTCTGCGTCTGTGATGTCTGCGTCTAAATTTGGATTAGGAGTCCCCCGGTAGTCTGGTTGTGTGGTACCATCATCCGTGTTTAGATAACGTTCTGCTAGCTCTTTGATTAGGTCTTCAGTTGTACCCTCATATTTATGTATGAGTCTGTACAGTTGACTTTGTTGCACGGGACGTGTTTGTTCTGGGTCGAGCAGGTGTCTTAGAAGATGCCATGTCTTCTTATTTCCTAGCTGTCCATTGACGCTTTCACATATTTGGTTCCATTGTTGTGTTTGGAGAGTAAGTGTATGTTCCTCGATTCGCCTCTCGATTGCAGCGATCTTTTTGCGTAGTCGCTTGTTGTGTTTTTGCTTCTTCCAGAGTTTTTGGAGGCCTTTTTGTGCCTGCCACAGGTGCAACAGCTTTGAGTCTGCAATCTGCTCCTCCTTCTCAACTGGCACCGCAACGCTAGTGGAGCTGACATCCTCATTCAGGGAGATAACCCAGTCGCTAAGGTTAGAGATCTCCTTTGGAGCTGTTTTGTCGCGAAGTTGCCTGAACTTGTCCCAATCCGTGGTTCGTATTTCTTTTGCTTTGTTTTTAAGTTTTGTCGTGGGGAAGGTGATGCTAAGGATGAAGTGATCACTACCAAGGTTTTGCCCGGTGTTGGCCCACTTTGCGTCCTTGACGTTTTTAGAGAGGGATAAGTCTGGAGATGTGTCTACACATACACTGTTACCCATGCGTGTGTGGTCGCTCGGGTTGTTTAGCGTTGTGAGCCCTAGTGACTGTATGATTTGCCAGAGCAGGTTCCCTTTCGGAGTTGCTTTGGTATATCCCCATGCTGGGTGTTGAGCGTTGAAGTCTCCCACAATTATTAGTTGAGCCCCAGAAGCCAGCTTTACTGTGTTTATCAACAAGTGTGGGAGTCCATTGCCTTTGTTTCTGGGCGGGTTGTATACATTAAGGATGAAGAGATTTGAGTCTCCTTTTTGCCTTGGTACTATTTCAAGTAGGGTGTAATCTTCTTCCGAATCATTTATAAAATGTTGAATTGAGGTGATATTTCTATGCACCAGAGTGGCTGTGAAGGAGCCGGCTGCGTTACTAGTATCATAATGAGGTGGCAGATATGCTTTATAGCCTGGCAGGGTAGCCCTGCCGCTAGCTTCTTGCAATGCAATCACGTCTGGGGTTGGAACAGACGGTGCTTGTTGGATGTGGAGCTGCAAGTGGGCCCGCTTGCGGCGGAAGCCTCTGCAGTTCCATTGCCAAATTTCAAATTTTTGGCGTGGTGCCATGTTGGGTTATAGATGGTTGTGGCGTCGTAGACAGATCCAAGATGGGGGGTAGGCGGGCCTCGATAGTTGTAAGCCTATCCATTATTTGCTGCATGCAGGTGGCTATTTGGGATACCTGTCCCTCTAGTGTTGCAAAGCGAATATCTATCTCTGCAAATTTGGTAGTAACGAGGCTTGGAAGGTTGCTTGTTCTGTTGATATAGCGCTAGTTCTCTCTGACAGAGTATTGATGTCTGCCCTGAGTTTAGTAGGCGCTTTCGACGGCTGCGGGGTGTCGGCTTTCGAAGCCTCGGCCTTTCTTTTGGATTCCTCGCCTTCTTTTGTAGGAAGCGGTCTTTTAGTTGCTATTCTGGCGTCGGGGTCCGTCGCGTTATGGGCCGAAGACTGGGACGCGGTGGAGGGAGTGTGGCAAATAGCGTCTGTTTCCATCGCATTATTGGTCGAAGCCTGGGACGCGGTGGGTGGCATTCTAGCCGCAGTGGCATTCTGTACCTGATGCGCTTGTAACAGGCGTTTAATGTCAGCCAACTCTTTTTTAAGGCTGGCAATTTCTCTGTCTCGGGATTGTAGTTGGATCTGATTATGGAGCCAGCTTCCACGACACAGAACAGAACAGCGCGCCACGAGAGCCCACCGCCGCTTCGTCGTCGTCTTCGACTCAGCGCGGAGGCCGCGCGGCGCGTTAGGCGCGTGGCATTATTCCCCCCCGCGAAAGCAAACATCGTCTCGATGTGGAATGGGATATGTACAGTGAGGGGAGGAGGAACAAAAAAAAAGACTGGGGGTGAGGTGAACTATACAGTGCGCGCTAGATGACATGCAGGGAGAGTCTAGTTCACACGTGGGGTAAGGGGAAAAGGTACGAAACAGCGTGAACACAGCGCTCAGTCACGCGAAAAGTACGGCTTTAAGCGCACTACATGCACGATTTCAGGCCGTTGACGCTGAGGGCCGGCGACCACAGTTCCATGGGGGACAACTTCGTAGTTGACGCTGTTCAGGCGGCGCAGGACTCTGTACGGGCCAAAATACCTATTTAAAAGCTTTTCGCACAATCCCTTGCGGCGCACTGGTGTCCACACCCACACGTGGTCGCCCGGCTCGTAGTGCACGTCCCTGTGCCGAAGGTTATAGTGTCGGGCATCGGTGGATTGCTGGTCCTTGATGTGCAAGCGGGCCAGCTGACGGGCCTGCTCTGCTTGCTCCACGAAGTGGCCAGCTTCAGGGGGAAGCTCTGCGTCGCCGTACGGCAGCATGGCGTCTAGCATCATGCGGACCTCTCTGCCATACACGAGACGGAACGGGGTGAAGTGGGTGGTTTCCTGCGTCGCGGTATTATATGCGAGGGTGACGTACGGCAAGACCTCATCCCAGGTTTTGTGTTCAACGTCGACGTACATCGAGATCATGTCCGCCAATGTTTTGTTGAGACGTTCCGTTAGACCATTGGTTTGGGGATGATACGCTGTTGTTGGTCGATGAGCAGTATGGCTAAGCGCTAAGATGTCACGTAGGAGTCGGGCTGTAAACGCCTTGCCTCGGTCAGTAATGATGGCCGATGGGGCGCCGTGTCTAAGCACGATGTCGTGCATAAAGAAGTGGGCAACTTCGGCGGCAGTACCTCGCGCAAGGGCCTTCGTTTCAGCGTAGCGGGTCAAGTAGTCTGTAGCGACTACGATCCACTTGTGGCCGGAAGACGAGAGAGGAAATGGCCCCAGAAGGTCCATGCCGACTTTGTCGAATGGTATTTGTGGCGGCTCGATGCACTGAAGCAGTCCAGGAGGCTTGAGCGCGGGTTTTTTTCGCCGCTGGCATTGCCGGCATGTCCGGACATAATGGTTGACACTTGAAGTTAGGTTGGGCCAGTAATAGTTCTGCCGGATTCGGGATAAGGTGCGGGTAACTCCAAGGTGGCCGGAAGTCGGTTCATCATGGCAGGCAAGGAGGACTTCATCCCGCAGATCAGACGGTATGACGAGCAGGTAAGTTGTCGGACTTAAAGTAGAGTTCTTTTTATAAAGCACCCCTCTCCGCAGGCAGAACGACGATAGTCCACGAGCTAGGTTTCGTGGTATTTCAGGGCACCCACCTTCGAGATGTTCAATGAGCAGACGGAGCTCGGCGTCAGCACGCTGTCTGGAAACGAGCTCAGATGTGCTGACCGCTCCAAGGAAGCTATCATCGTCGGCGGTGTCTTGCGGAGGAGGTTCGACGGGAGCGCGTGACAATATAAGTATTCCAATTCGGAAAGTCCTTACATCAGGACATTCTATGCGCGCTATAAACTGCGTGCTCAAAAATAGGGACCGATAATAAAGCAGTAAAAATTAATTGAGAAGAACATCTTGCTGGGCAAGTTGGTGCATAGCTTTCTTGGTATGGCGTTGCGCACACGAAAAAAAACAAACACAGGAAAGAGCAGAAGACAAATAGAGCGCAATCTACCTTCTATCTCTATCTATGTTCTGCTCTTTCCTGTGCATGTTTTTTTTTTCGTGTACGCAACGCCATCCCAAGAAAGATTAATTGTGCCAAATCAGCCGCCTTCTTTAAATGTGCCAAATCAGCCACCGCTGTCATTCTTCTCCCCTACCACAACTTGACACCAACAGAGAGGGGTTCTCATTATTATTCACTTTTAATTATTAAACGATATGTACTTCATTTCGACGCCCGCCGCCTTGAGTGTCGGGAAGGACAAAACTCTCCATTTTTGTCGGCCATGCACGCGTCAATCTGTGCAGGGTCCCTCCTGACCACCCCCACCCTCCCACTTACTGCTATAAAGCCTCGTGCTATAAACCTGGAAAACGCATCAGCTACGCAGCTTCTGCTGCTGTGCCGTTGGTCGCCGGGGGCCGCTGCTTCGCTCGTTCTGCACAGAGGGAGGGAGGGGGTGGGGGTGAAGCGGGGAGGGAAGCGCACGAGGTGTCGCCTCCGGCGTCTCCCGGGGTGCTGCCGCCTTTGCCGCTGCACGAATAATCGTTCCGGTGGCGCCAACCCTCGGGCGCACACCATTACGACCGAAATTGCGGCTCCGTTCGGTCGCCGCCGAAACGACGAGAGACTCTCTCGAGCTGTCATCAGGTATCGCGGCACCGAGTCGCATTGCGTTCTTTTTTGTCTTCCCTCATTCGCCGCCTTCGTCTTTCTGCTGTTCTTCGGGTCGCTGCTGCCGCAAACAGAGGCTGCTGGCTGCGAGCGTGCATGTGAGCACGCTCGCAACGTCTCGAAACTGGACGACTATCGCTCCGCATTCAGCACCACAGACGTAGGACCCGCCCCCTCCCCCCCTCCTTCGCTTGCTCTGTTCGCAGGCTCCTTTGTTTCCGCTGCGTGGACTTCCAGTGTCTTTCGATCGACGCCTTCTCTCCACCCATCCAGCTCTTCTGGATGGCGTGCGTCTGTGTGTGTGCGCATTCGTGCAGCCCGGATAGGGTGCGCTGCTCGGTCCCGTCGGGGCTATTACATCGAGGCCGACGGTAAATTGGCGAAACGTGTTTTGAAGACGCCGAGACGATCGCGAATGTTGCATGGATACGCACTTAGGATCTCGAATTGTTGCCCCGGGAAGGTTGTTGACGACCGCATGAGCGCTCGGCCCGGTCGGTCGGGGACGCGACGCAAGGTCGCGCGTATGCGAAGATTTTTTCCCCGACGTTCGTGGAACAAAGTTGCGCTCTCTCCTCCTCTGCTGTGCACCTTTGGGTCTTCTCTATTTTCTCGTAGTGTATGCCTTTTGATTGTTTTTTATTTATTTTTGTCACTAGACGATGGGAAAGCACGTAATACCGGAAAGTTTGGTTTGGTTTGGTTTATGGGGTTTAACGTCCCAAAGCGACTCGGGCTATGAGATACGCCGTAGTGCAGGGCTCCAGAAATTTCGACCCCCTGGAGTTCTTTAACGTGCCTTGACATCACACAGTACACGGGCCTCTACAATTTCGCCTCCATCTCAATTCAACCGCCGCGGCCAGAATCAAACGTGCGTCTTTCGGGTCAGCAGCTGAGCACCGTAGCCACTAAGCCACCGCGGCGGCATATACCGAAAAATGGATGCGTTATTTTCAAACTGGCACCTTATCCATAGGCATGGTTTTCTGGCAAACTGGCAATGCTGCTTTCCTCCCACAACAAAAGCAAAACCATTGCTTCCCTGTATATTTATTCATTTGTGTCTAACCAGGGCCAAGATAGCAGCATAAAAGAAATCAGCTAAAAAATGTCGCAAGCACATCTGCCACAAACTATCAAATACTGCAACCTGCATCTTGCTTTATTTTGTCCCTTTCTTCTTGTCTTCAAGCATGTCCCTTCTTCATGTCACTGCACCTACCACTCCTGCAGGATGCCTTAACCCCTCAGCATGCTAAACTAATTAACGAATAGGCAAATAAAGGTAAGCCCCACAGCGTAGTCGATAATGGAATAAACATTTAGACCACTTTTTCACAGCGCTAGCTGTTAATGCGTGCGACAGACTTTGGGAACCGTGTAGTCGGCGTACGCAGAGGAGGGTAAGGGGTGAGTGAGGGGGTGAGTGAGCGAGCATTGCTGAGGAGCCTAGATGATAGTGCGTCAAGCTCGTGCCTCAGGTCTCATGCTACCATCTTCGTCGTCGGGTGGAGCGCACGGTCGCAACAAAGCGCCTCCAAGCACCTCAAAATTCTTCTTGAACACATTCTGAAACTCATCAAGTCCTCCCGCATCGGTTTCAATCACACTTCGTGAGCTGACCTCGCTGGCAAGTTCAACTTCGACGTCATGAAGCAAAATCAATTTGTCATCGATGTTGCATCAGATGACTTCACTCTAAAAATTAGGGGTACGAGAATATTGCAAAGTGCGAATACGAATCGAATATGTTTGCTATTCGGTTGACAGTTGATTCCAGAAATGGCTATTCGAAATTTTCCAAATGCTGGGGAGCAACCAAATAGCACCGACTTCTATAAATCTGACTTCGCAAAACCACAATATCTGGGCAAATTATCCGAAAATTCAGTCTAAAGTGTCAGGAAAACATTACAAATGAATCCTCTTCGTTTTCTTCTTCGTCGTTTATCACCTGGACAGGTCACATACGGGCTCTGCTATAGGTTTGGACTTCAAGGAAAATAACGCAGCAGGGCTTTCCCACATATAACACTTGATGAAAATAAGATTGCCGACCGCCCTCTTCGATAAATCACAAAGCGAAAGCCCGTGGATTTTTAGCAGCAGCACCGGCCGCCGACAACGAAGACAACGAGGGGCATACGTGTTGGGCTCCTGCCTCGTGCTGGTGCCTCGTACTAGTCTGTTCTGGCTAGATCAAGGCGACATACCGTTCTCTGCTACTACTGGCAATAAATCAGCCACTGCTTCCCTCGTCCCGTCCTCAGATTGGTTAACGCAACTAACTGGTGGCACGGACGTGAAGAAACTGCTGCGTCTGGGAAGTGATGTGGGCAATAGTGAACTGGCTGTTTACTTGGTCGATCCACAGCTGAGGATTGGCTGCCCAGACTAGGGAAGGCGTAGAGAGAGCGTAGCGACGTCGCGAGAGAGGCCATTAAGGGAAGGGCGGAGGAGTAACCATCGGCATGTTCCATGCTGCGTGTGGGCGTTCTTGCCGATGTTCGAAGTCCTCCGTCAGTACACCCAGCACACCCCAGTCGGCCTCCTGGACAAATACCCTTCCCTTATACGTTCCTCCAGCTTCTTACTGCCGGTGCCACCAGTGACGCCATCGCCAGAACCTTCGTCGCCGGCTGGGTGTCCCGGTTCGGGGTTCCCTCGATTCTGGCCACCAACAGTGGCCTCCAATTTTATTCTCCCTTTTTTAAGACCCTTATGACTCTGCTTGTAACTTCCCGATTTCGCTCTACTGCTTACTATATTATCGCCACGGCATAATAGAACGGTTTCATCGTTCGCTAAAGACATTTTTTCAAAACACAACTAGACACCACTCACTGGACTACATCCCTGCCACTTATGCTTCTCCGCCTCCGTGCTACATTAAAGCAAGGCCTCCGCTGCACCCCGACAGAACTTGTCTTCGGCTCGCCCCGAGTCTTCACAGTGAATTCACGGTGCGGCTTCACTGCATCGTCTCCAAGCCTTGACCCAGCCGATTATATGACGCAGCTCCGCGCATTTTGTCATAATCTCCGAGTTCCTCTCCCTCGACACCCGTCTCTGCCATCTTCGCACATTCACTCTGAACTTCCGACGTGTACTGACGTCTTTGTTCGACGAGACTTCGTCCGCAAACCTCTGCAACCTCTGCTCTACGACGGCCCGTTCCGTGTAGCCGGACGCCATTTGAAGTCCTTCATCGTCAAGGTTAATGGACGCAGTGACTTGATTTCTATCCACCACATGAATACAACCTTTACAGAGGACGTTGTCCCCAATACACCTGCCTGTGGTTTCTCTGCCCCCGGCTGCCCATCTATGCTATCTTCCCCTGTCTCTCGTCAGGAACGAGTTGGAATCTGATTCGCACTGGTGCTTCGTGCTAATCTGTTCTGGCTGCCTCAAAGCAGCCTTTCATTTCCTGGCACTACTCTAAGTCAGCCATTGCTACCATCGACCCGGCCTCAGACTTTTTGAATTAGCCATTTTATGATGTGTCTACTTAACACCCACACCTAATGACATTCATTCTGTCGGCTTCGTAACTCTTCTAGCGTGAGCTCCGTCATCTCGCTTTAGCCAGCTGCGATAGAAAAGAAAGCCCACTTGCGGAATTCCGGATCGGGCTCCCGAAAGGGGCGAAGTCGAGCTTTCACCTGCAGGGCCAAGCGATCATGAAAAATTCCGGCTACTACTTAGTGCATTGTAGGCCGTGAACCTCTGACGTGCGCGTAACTGAAGGGAAGAGAGCGACAGGAGTGCCCCTAACACTAGGCCAGTAAATAGCCTCGCTGCGTAGTTTCGGTTTTTGAACTTCGCCCGTCAGACTGTGGCGGCGGCGGCTATCGGCCGCACATGCGCCAGTTGTCTGAACTCAGCTTTTAACGCGATAGCATTAAAACTCCCGTTGTGCAGAAAATCCGGCGTTGTCGGCGTTTTGAGCGAAAAATCCCCGGAGAAGCAACCAGGCGTGCCACCTGGGTCACGTGACCTTGTGGCGTCATCACAACCTGCCCAAAGGATTGTGAGCAAACTGCCCGCAGTAGCCGATGGCAGCTAAATTAAGGATTGGTCACTCGGGAAGAGCAACTTGTGTCGCGTAAGCCCCACCGGTGGCATCACCTGTCATCGCAGGGCAGTGACGCATCCATCGCTTAACCGCTGCACCACTCCACTAGGAAGGTAATGAGGACTCCCAGGGATTTATGAGTGTAAAGTCGAGAACGACCAATTCCACATATATGGGCATTAATTAATTAATTGCGCTATCGCGTCATACCCTTGAGGCGGAGCTGAGTGCTCGCGTTCGACACAGGCTATTCGCTGTTTGTGCAAGACAGTCTCCTCATATGACTTCAGTGCATTTTCGGCATCTTTTTTTAATCCGGGGTGGGGGGCATTTAATAACTCGACTTTCACATAATTTGGACATTTTTCTAGTCCCTTTAAGTGAAAAGTAATTGAAGTTTTACAACCCATCATGTCCCGTTCAGTTGCCATTCATATGTTAATTCATGGATTTCATTTTGCTACTTACTTTGCAAGATCACATTGCAGGGTGTACATTGTTAGGCTGTCTAATTAAGTCATATATATTTCTGTGGATGTCATTTCTGTATTTTTTATGGTGCTGAGTCAGTCTATATTCGCTTAATTTCGGATGCAATGACCATGCACTATTTTGAAAAAGATAAGGACCACATTTGCCTTTCGTCTTTTAAGGAATTTTTTTGCATGTTATGCAGATATGTGATTTTCGAAGGTGTTTTTTCTTCATGTTCGTTATCGATTCTTTCTAGAAAATTTCAATATTCGCACAAACCTACTCAAAACCAATCCAACGCAACTGGCATGATCGCCAAGCATGTGGAGTACTCTGGTGCTTACCGGGTAGTGCAGTGTTTGAGATTAAGCACATAAGCACGATTTTCCCTGGTCTCAGAAGTATAGGCACTTCCCAACAAACGGAGGCTGCTGAGAGCAAATAGACGTGCTGTGGCCGAATGCAAGACTACAAATTCTCCTCATTTAACAGTTAACCACGAAGCTAAGCCTTGAACATAAGAAAGTTGGAGGACGCTCAAGCTTCGCCTTTAGGAGTGGAACGCGACAGCGTGTTGTAGCGCTGCCAGGGAGTCCACGGAACGCCATCGCCCGTTCAGCGCGACGCCTTACCCGTTGGACAATTCGAAAATTGTTTTGAGGGAAGGAAATGACGCAGTAACAGTCTCACTTATCTTGGTGTACACCCCAACAGCGCATGATACGATTTTATTCCGCAGCCGCGATTATAGGTGGCCGGTTCGAATCTCTGCCGTGAGCTATAGGCTCTAACTTAACTATTAAGTGTATGCTGCACGAAACGCTGAATCGTACGACACTATTGGGAACATTCTGCGGCAAACGGTTGGCATGACACGTTGTTTTTACGCAGCCCCTGATTATTCCTTACACGCGGTGCCGGACTGCTACTATGACGGCTTTTCGACCAAATGAGCTGTATACACTGTCGCATAGAACAACGAACTACTATTGCAGCGAGAGCTACACTACGCTACCCAGTCGGGCATTTCGCCCTGAGCCTGGGAGGCCGATAGTGCGCATGCGCGAAACCAGAGAAGAGCAGCAGGTGCGCGATGCATGACGTCGGAGTTCGCCGCCGGCGCCGCGCGTGAGCTCTCGCTAAGTGTATCCTGGCATAGCTGAGCTAAGCCACTGCCAATTTTTATAAACACGTTGTGATTGACTGCGCTACTTTGAGTACATTTCAGAGGCTCAACTGGGCAAGATAATCACAGCTTTGCTTAACTACTGATATTGCAGCGATGGGGTACTTTTTGTGGCGTAAATGCGCTACCGTTGGCCTCGTTATCCGGACCTGTAACCGACTATTGATTACGAACGCCAGCGCTAGCATTCGCGGCATATTTAGAATTGCTGCTGGTTCTTTTGCATACGTACATGTGGTCGGCAATGAGATTCTACAGCACTCATGAAGAGCAGATTAATCCTTTTTCAGAATTAGGTCATTTTCTCTATTTAATACCCCGTTGGTCGAGTAAAAACAGTAAAATAAACACGATCTGAGACTTTTTCAGGAGAGAAGACCCCTTGATTGTGCCCGCTCCCGGGACTGCTTTGGAGATTGCACGTTCTCGAAAATACCCTGTATCTAGCTCAAGCGCACCTCAGCAAAAGGGCCTTTGGATGAGGCACACTGGAATAATTTGTGTGAAAACTAATATTCGTTTTTAATGATGCACATTGGGTTTCAAATGAATACTTATTGAGTCCTTGTAGAGTCTGTTATATTTCAATAAAAGCCCAAATTTTATTTAGCTTGTTCGTACAGTCATCAGAGCACTCTCTACTGATATGAGTCAATAGGAACTCAAGTTCTGACAGGTCAACAGAGTAGCGCTTGAATTTTTGCACACCAGGAAGTCATTTGCCTAGGAGTCAGTTGAATCTCAGTTCATTTCTTTCGATAGTAATTGCCGTAGCGCTTAATTCTCATGGAACCAACAGTAGAACAGTAGAAAACCAATCAGTAGTGTTAGAGGTAGTACATTTTTGCAGTATTTAATGCGCACTAACTTGAAGCATTAAACCATTTTTGTAACGCAAAAAAAAAAAACTGGCCAGACAAGTAGAAATCTAAGTCAAGCATCGATTTCAGGTACAACATTATACTTTTTTCTCTGTCCGTGCAGTACGGACTCATTTCAAGTAAGATAAATTGGCACATAACAAGAAATTCTAGCAAGCGAATTTACAGCTTCGTCTACGTTCTACGTGTTCCTTTCTGTGTTTGCGTCTTGTTATTTCGGCTGTGCCCACCAAGAATTTATCAACGAGAAGCGGTTTAGCAGCGCATTTGTTTGCATATCGTAAGAATGCACGATAGCAATCAATATATCCACTGAACCCCCCTCGAGACGCTTGCAGTTTTCAGCTATTTATTTTCAAAAACGCACCCCGTTAGTCATTTATGTCAGTCTCAAATACAGCAAAGCACATAGCAAAGCAAAGGACAAACTTTAAAAGCAAGATTAAACCCCTTGGTTTGTGCCACCCACAGATTGCAGCAACGGCGCCGACATTTTTTTCGAAATCTGTGGTTGTTCACTGCTCACCAGTACTATTTGATGGTACACTCTGCACGCCTGAGTTGCTTTGAGACGTGAAACCCCAAAAGCACACTGACACCCTTCATAGCCAGTATACATGAAGGAAAGATACCATTTTGGACAGGCCGTTACGCCACATTTTTTGAAACCGGACGTGAGGGAACCCCCTCTCTAGTTCGTCGCCATCTGAGCGCGCTTGCGCACGCTCAGCAGACAAAGAAGCACACGACGCCTCTGCGCTCAACGTTACTATTGGCTGCGCCATCGGCCAAAGAATCCCAGCAGTCCTTGCGGAAGCACCTGACTTCTGGCACATTTTTTGTTATGCATGTCGGGTAACGAGGTGTTCTCCTAAGCGTTCCTTCACCCATGCCAGTATATAAGTTTGATGCAGGTCAACGTATGATTGTAGCATAATTATGCTGGATTGTAATGCCCTCTCCACGACCTTATTGCTCCCTCCACAGTACTGGAAGAGGATGTTTGCTCTAATATTGGAGGTTCTAGCAATAAAATGCTATTTAAACTGTTCAGTGAAAGTTGCGCGCGTATGTTGTTGGCCTCGGAGCTTGGAAGCATAACTTGTGGAAGGTGTGTGTATAATACTTCAGAAAAGTTATAATATGTGACGGACAGGTTACTTTATTTCTTGTACCTCCAAAAATAATATTATAACCTTGTGGCAACGTTTTCATACAAGAATATGGGCAGTTTTGTCATTCGAAATTCAGTTGAAACGCGGTACCCGATTTCATAAGTAAATTTAAGAATCAATATTATCGGATTAGGCCCCGTTGTGTAAATTCAATAGCTTCTTAATTTAAACACAAGTGCCATTTCTTTTAACCACAATATTATATGAAGTGATCGCCTGTGCAATACTGCACCAGCACTTTAGAGTTTTCGCATTATTGTCGTCACACCAAAATCTGCAACCTACTCGTGTGGGCCACCCCCTGATTGGTCGAAAGAGCTCACGTGACACAGTGAGGTGATCATAACCTGCCCACTGGGTTGTGAGAAACCTATAGTTTCTATACATCAACCTAGATAAAAAATCAAAATAAAAAATCAGAAAAAAATGTGATGTATGCAAATGTTGGCACCGTCACAGCGAAGCGGATGCCTGCTACTGCAACTACCAGTCCTAATGTGATTGTTGGTGGACCGACAATTGCAAAGACATTGACGCAAACACACGCAGAAGTTGCAACAGAAGCTGTGAGAGACGCTAAACATAATTCTATCGCATTCCACTCTTACGGTTACTTAACTGTCCCCTATGTTTTTCTTGAAATATTACAGCCTAACAAACTGTATTTTCTTTTGTTCTCAGTTTTCGCGAGCTGTATTCATATATATGTATAGTTTACAACTACTGCATTATTTCTCAATAACTTCAGAAAATAAACCACAGGGGCTCCTAATTACCTTATGTCTGGGCAATACGATAGTGTTACAGCCTGTTGATGTATTTACAGGAAGTGATGTCACTTCCGGCCTGGTGATGTCCCTTTCCTCCAACCAATGGGAATTATCCACTCTAGTGACGTCAGTTGTCTATGATCGATAGCAACAATCCAATCAGGTGACGTCGCAACCCTCCAGTTCCTGGGCGAATTCTATGATCGGCACAATTTTTGCCCGATGCATTTAATGCTATTGCATTAATATATTAATGCTGGATAAAGTTGATGCTAGTACTACGATTGTCCTACCATCCAGATAAAATAACCCTGTAGTTTACAGATGCAAATCATCTGCGCTGAATACCCGCGAGTTTTTTTGTTTTTTTTAGTGCTACAAGCTGTGGTCCTTGCCTCTCGCCCATATTTTATTTATGCAGTCGCTGTTTTTGAGCATGATATGGTTTGAAAGTTTAATCTGTGTTGTTCAATACTGCAGTGATCTTGATCTGTGTAATCCT
This sequence comes from Amblyomma mixtum, assembly GCF_055824585.1. Taxonomy (NCBI): domain Eukaryota; kingdom Metazoa; phylum Arthropoda; class Arachnida; order Ixodida; family Ixodidae; genus Amblyomma; species Amblyomma mixtum. Next base: position 87,403,192 of record NC_143016.1, read on the forward strand.
CGCATGCTCTGCTCTCTTTTTCTTGCATTTCACCTCTCTATAGAGAGCGCTTTTAACCATATAAATATGTTGACACTCTTAGCCGCAAACATTTCTTTTTTTTTTTCTCTCTAACAGGACTGGGTTGAAGACCTCGTACGGGATGTCCTTAGTCCTGCATAGAACATGCGACTTCGTCCTCAGGCAATACTTTTCGTCATGAGCAGAACACATCGCAGCCCTTGCCCACTCACCCTCCTTACCCCGAACAAAATCATTTGTCTAGGTCACTTTTTAATAGGCTATATGATTTCATACATTAAGACAGTCATGCCATTTGGTGGCTCATTTCTACATGTCTTTAGAGTAAGTATTACCAATTTTTTTTTTTGCACTAGGTTTCTCGAATCGGCTTCAGTAGCAAATAGTCTGGCTTCATTTTTCTTGTGAAATAAAAATACGAGCTTTTATCAACTTGAATGGTGGTTATTGCTTATTTATCATAATCTTCACAGTTCGTGCGTTGCCGCACAGTTGATGTGCTGCTGCAAACGAACTGTGTGCGTGTGTGTATATACCGTATGTTGTTAGCTTTAATCAAAAAGAACATGTCGCATTAAGACTCAAATTAAGCGAATGACAAGTATACGTGACAATTGAATTGAACAATAGAAATGTAAAGGCGCTTAAATAATACCCTTTAATATTAATTTTAATAACTAATTAGTTAATAATAATTAATAATTATTTAGCTATTTAGATCACTACGAAATTATTTTATTATTTCATTATTGTTTTAATACCTTAATTGATGGATTAGTGACGCTACAAAACGTGCAGCGCGCACTAAGGCGGCTAGCTATCTGCTCTTTTCAAGATTTCTCATTTTTTCATATTTTCCCTCACTGGTTCTTTCAAAATCCTCTGAGAACTGAAAAAGTGGAAAAACATAATGACTAATGATAAACGACAGTATACATGAATCATTCGCCAAAAAAATAATAATAAACTACTCACTAAACTACAAACGCCCCACTGTAGAGAGATTTACGTGTCTGGTAAGAAAGAGAGCATTTTTTTTCTCTCTCAAGCTGTAAATTTGAAGCAAAAGTTGCTTCTCTACTAGCTCTTAAATTATAATAGCTATTCTTTTATTTTTATTCGAGCCTCTGTTTCCTGTAAGGATTTGCGAGTATCATATTTTTTTTTTATTTTGAAGCAGATAAGTGTAAACTATGTTTTTCAAATATTATCGAATATTCTCGGGTAGTTCATTTGTGAGCGCAGATAGTTAAAGTTAAAAATAAACGCATTTTCATGAACCATAGCGAGGAGAGGAAAATGTTTATTGCGCACAAATATTTTACTGACCCTCATCTTTAATGTCATATCGTTCACGCCTATCTGACGTCACATAAAAGTGGGAAGGGAATCAAGTAGCCCTGACTGCAGTCATAAAGAGCATGATATGGTTCAGAGGAAAAGGCCTAGTATGGCAGATTTCAGAAATTGTAGGAAAAATCCCAAGCACAAATTTTGACAATATGTAGTGTAACAAGGAAGCTCCTGAATGTTGTAACGAAACATTGTAAGCCTGCCACCGTTCTCTGCAAGCAGAAATGGTCAGGGTCAGTTGCTGGTAGTGGCTGATATAGTCAGATATCTGCTGAATAGCCGACTGACGCAAAACTTGCTCTTCGGGAGGCATGACGCTGAACGTTCCGCCGAAACACAACAGCATAGCTCACAACATGGATGATGAGCGATAGCCTGGAGAAAAACCTGAGCGAGAGCTTTAACCAAATGATCCTTTACCTGTACCCCCCCCCCCCCCTCTCCCCGTAACCCCTGAAGTCACAATTCCGGCATTGGAATGGGGCTCCAAACTTGGCATTCTCGAGAAGACATAGTCTGCGTAGCCACCACGCATGGGTTAGGGCTTGATTTTCGAAGTTAATTTAAAATTACGCCGACAACTTTTCGTGCTGCTTCAATGGTTCCCAAGATGGAGGTAATATCCGATGGCTTTACGTGCGCTTTCACAAAAGCGACAGACTGGTTCATATTGACTTTCTGGAAACTTTCTAGGTGCCATTCGGTGGGTCGTACACTACTCGATGCCACACATAAGTCGTGCTGCTAAAGAAGACAACCTTTGTTTGCTTAGATGCCTCTTTCAACAGCAGACTCACCGCGGAACAAGCACAAGATGTATTTTACAAATTGTAGGAGCTTTTTGTCACCTTCTCAATATAGCTCAAACAACACAGCATCCAGCCAGTATTCCTATGTTTCTGCGTCGCATACGAGGTCGACACCTCAGAACACATGATTTCGATATCGTGATTTCTCTCGACAGGCGCATGGCTCCTATCGAGATATGAGCAAAACCAATGTGTGTGGATGATGTTTCAGGCACTAGCTGCACCGTTGCAATCGCTGCTGATCGTCGCGTTAATTTCAGACGGTGAATTCCCTTACTTGGCCAAATGTTCAATGGTATCTCTGAAATTTCCTGGATTTCTCTGAAGGAGCAATTCCCTGATAATTCCAGTTTTTCCAGGTCGCTAGACAACTTCACACATTATGGCACTGACTTCGTTATAAAACAAAAGATTAGAGTGCCTCAAATGCACAAATTGAAGAACTTTCGTGCCCCGTTCCTATAATGTTATGACGCAAAATCTGCGCCATGATGTCACCTCAGGATTTAAACCTCTCCACACTGCCGCTATGCGTTAAAAGAGCACGTAGCTGACTACGCATTACTTGTGGCTCAGTGGCTATGGGCCCCTACCTTTGCATGCGCAAACACGACGAGGATCAACTCGAGGTCATACACAGCAAAGTTATCAAAAGGGCTCTTGACCTTCCCATTACCACACTCGACCAGCGTTTGTTGTACCTGGGGGTGGTCAACACCTAACGGGAACTCCGACAAGCCCACCTCCTCAACCAATTAACGCGCCTATCACAAATGCCATCCGGTCGCCGAGTTCTTGACCGACTCCATATCTAACACACCATCACCTTTGAGGAAAGGGTGCGAGCGCCAGAACCCTGGAGACGCGCCCCCAGGGCCGACCCATTCCCCGCAACATGTCACACTCTGACCATAATGGCCATCGCCAGGCGCGTGCGAAAGCACAGGAGCGACATTATGTTTCAGTTGAGGCGAACTGCTGAAAATGACCATTGCGCCGAAATGGAAGAGTTCTGGGGGATCAAAATAAAAGCCGAGCCCTCCACATACCTCACGCCAGATAGCCCAAAGTGTTGAAAAATTATTTCTTTACTATTCTCCTCGACAGGTCACGCAATATTGCACAATGTTCTGGTGCATGCGAAAAACTCACACAGAATTTGACTTAACGAGGTTCCGCCCGTTCTGGAGTAACGTTGTATCAAAACTTTCGAAAGAAGTCAGAGGTGCATTCATAGGCGTGCGCACATGTGGGCTCATTTCGTGGCTCGCTTACGCCCGCTTGCTTACCACACACAATGGCCAGGAAGGCCGCATTCAAGGCAAGAACCAATATGTCCACACATTCCTGTACGAACGGAAAGGTTTGCGAGCCAATGTCCCAGGCTTGGGCTAAAACAGAATTTTAAGTGCGTTGAAAACTCTAACCCAAGCTTTTTTCCTCCAACCCCGCTTGGGCAGTTTTAGACGCTTTTGATGGTGCTGTTCCAGATATGAAGCGAAATGGTGATGTCAGTCCTCTGAAGACCAACTGAAGTTCCTAGAGCGCTTAAGTACGACAGCCCCTCCCCCCCTCCCCCCCTTGTTAGAGCGCCAACTGACACACACATTGCGCGATAAGCTCAATACAAAGATCGAATCGTGCTCATGTTGATGAGTCGACTTCTCATTGAGGCATGTAGTTAGCGGTCAGAATATGCTTTGAGTTGTGAGAAAAAAGTTGCTAGCAGTGGTCGCTACAGGCTTCAATTACTACCTCTTGAAGATGAAAACTGTTCCGACGTCTATTTTATAGACAAATTACGACATTTGCTTCCGTAAAGTGAGAGCATTGCCTATTTGCCTTGGATTTACGCCAACAACCAATAAGTGATAATCGTTACAGTAGCCGTAACTTAGGCGAAAATTAGACTGCGCTTATAATCCGATCAGGCTAAATTGAGGGGTTGAACTCAGTTCTCTTCCTGGTGGCAACAATTTGCCAGTTCAAATTACCCGCCGAGTATGCGCTGGCGACGGGCTAAATTTCTTTGAAATGACTGTGAAACCGTCCACACCAACAAACCGGCGCACATATGACAAAAAGAAGGAAGTTTGTGGTTATTTCACTGATAGTACCTTCTTCCTGCATCACATAATTAAGAATCAAGTCCATTCTGTGTAATCAATAGCAGGGCAAATCAGCTGCTAACTCTGCAATATTCACGTCACATCACGACATATCTGGTGTTCGTGGGCGTCACTAAGGGCCAAGTAGCGTTGTACGCATGGTGATAGCAAGAGAAATACCCCGCTTTTTTAGCCGCTGACTTACCGTGACTTCCAAGAGGACGTTTACCTTTATGCCACCCGAATAAAGGCGCCAACTGGGGTTAGAAACATGAGTTCCCCTAAAAAGAGAGCAATTGCTCATTAGCATCCACCTAAGCGCCGCCATACGGCTACAAAGCAAGGCTCTGCAGCTTTCACGTAAGTTTCTCAATAGAAGAAAAATTCGTCCAACTCAGGACTAAGTTTTCTGACTTCCGTACTCAAATAATTTTGTACCTTTGACTGAGTGTAATACCCCTGTCAAGCGCACAAGTTAAGTAAGTGCACTTACAGGGAGTGCTCTACGGCATCCCGAGTGACACCTTGGTCTGCGCTGTGCTAAACAGGAAAGCAAAGCGCATTCGTAGTAAAAAATATGGCGTCAGAAAATGAGCGAAATTTCTGAAGAGGTCGATATAAGAGAAAAAGGGCTCATAATAATTGATTCCTTAACGAGATAGCGCAAATAAAACGAGGTTCAACCGTTTTTAACGATGAAAAAAAAAAGAAATAGAAAGAAAGCCAAGACCAGTCTAGACTATCCAGAATTGCGGCAACAAACATAATGGCGGCGAGCAGCGATGTTGCATCTGATCTCGTTCCTTTGTTTGGTTGCTTCGCTTGTAGCTATAACGAACGAATTTTTTTTTTTCTGAAAACAGTGTTATAGCATGTAAAATAAAGTTGTAAGTACTTTTTACGCACAGCCGCCGTGGTGGCTCAGTGGTTATGGTGCTCGGCTGCTGACCCGAAAACGCGGGTTCGATCCCGGCCGCGGCGGTTGAATTTCTTTGGAGGAGAAATTCTAGAGGTCCGTGTACTGTGCCATGTCAGTGCACGTTAAAGAACCCCAGGTGGTCGATATTTCCGGAGCCCTCCACTACGGCGTCTCTCATAGCCTTAGTCGCTTTGGGACGTTAAACCCCATAAACCAAACCACTTTTTACGCACTATGCGCTGCTGGCGAGGCTACGCACTCAGCCCTCAAAGTGTGTTCTGTGAACGCACTTCGACATGAGTGCGCACCCTGGCGAGTGCACTTATGTTACGCCGTTTAGCTGTGCTAGAGTGTACTTTTAGCAAGTGACACCTTTCGTAAGTGCACTCATTTTGCGCGCTTGACAGGGGTATAACTTCTACTGAACCGCCGGCTAACTGTGGTGTACTTGTAAAGGATGCTGACCTTTTCCTGTTAAAACAGAATACTGATATTTGAGTTCGGCTACGTTTATAGTCTTGTTTGTCCTGTTTAAACCGAAAAGCTCAACTTTTACATGTAAATATAAAAGAAGGGGTACCAGCACAGGTGGACGGCCTTTATAGGAATTTAAGAATACGACACGCTGGAAAGTTTACCTCAAGGGACAATGAATGACCGGCAAGGTCTCGCTCTGCCATTTTCTGATCGTACTTGTCAACTTAGCTGGTAGAGTAACTGCCCCGAATGGGTGGTGCTTCCGGGTTCAAGTCGCGTACTAGGACGAATTCTTTCCTTAAATGCAGATCCCGTGAAAGCTATATGCAGCTTTCTTTTGTAGCCGTTAGCACACACCGGCTGCGCTCATGCGGATGCTAATTAGTAATTATTCGCTTGATGTAGGGGATCTTCAAGACATTGCAGTCGGAAATTTTATTGAAGTAAACTTGCATTACACTTGACCTAACGAGGAAGGACAACGGCATACCAGAGGTCGCATTTCGATGGCATTTGACCGCATGGGAGTTTCGGTACTCTAATATCAGAGATAAGCGATAGCATTTGGCCGCATGTAACTTTACATGCCCAAACAACACCATAAGAACTGTGATGCAGTCGATAGTGAAGGGCTCTAGAATAATTTCAGACTTCTTTATTCTCTGGTGTAGAGCACTGCAGGGGCCTCAATCTGAGGCCCAAGCCCGGCCCGGGCCCGAGACCTGAAACCCGAGCCCGGCCCAGGCCCGCTAAATTATCGCTCTAGCAAGCCCGGCCCGGCCCGTGAACCCCGGAGTGAAGCCCAGCCCGGGCCCGGCCCGGTCCGTTTCACAGTAACGCTTGTGATATACTGCTCACTCTGAGCAAGTAGACTGCTACTAGACCGATAAGAAACTGACCGACAAATGTTCTGGAACCACAGTTTGGCTTGCAGAAAGTTGGTTGTTTTTTAAAAAAAAACAGAAGGAAGTGATTAAGAGTAGTGCTCGCCAGGCCTGTCTTTTGGACAGTGATCTCGTGTAGGTGCGCAAAGATAAACTCGGAAGTTCCGAGAGCCAAATAAAAATGGCTGCATACGCGCGTAATAGACTACTTTGCAGTCCCCCATGATTTTAATCGGTTATATTTTGCCGTCCGGAAGTATAAAAATTAAAGCTGCCTAGCAAGCAGTGGGATGACATTTTTTTAATGAACGCGATCTCCCAGGTAGAACTCATAGCCGAACTGGTCGCCTTTCAGCAGAAACGAAAAGCTAAAAGGCTTGAGTATTTCACGGTTTGTGTTTTGAAGACTATAAGCGTCATAAACTAATATGTTCTTCCCGAATGCATTTCTAGTAGTGTATAGGTATGTTTTGGGATGACGAACGATCAATGGCCAATTAATACCGGTTGAATTTTACTCTTGCTGGTGGAGCAGAAGATAACGCGCGAACCACGTGATAACTTACACTTGTCATGACAACCAGGCTGAAGAAGCGAGGAGGGATAGATGCGGTTACGAGATGAGATTTAGAAACTCTAGCGAGCTTTTGTGGCTATTTCATTCACGAGACGTTCCGGTCAGCTGATCAAAAAGAAAACCAAACGCGCTTTAGTTTGTGAATTTGCTCACATGATAAAAATATAGCTATAAAACAAAAGCTATGTTTTTGGGGCTTAAGGGCCCAAGGGGAGTCAGGCTGTGAGAGAAAGCGAAGCAAAGCGCTCCGGATCATTTCGACCACGCGGGTTTCTTCAACGAGCAATGATACTGCAAAGTACATGACTGTCATGCCTGCCGCCTAAATAGAAATGCGGCCGCCGAGGCTAGGAGCAAACCCTGGTTCCCCGGCTCAGTAATCAAGAGCCTTGACCACTAAGCCACCGCGGCGTGGAAATAACGAAATAAATAAGTCAATGAATAAAGCTTAGTTTTTTTTTTTCTCAGCGCGTACTATAACCCATAGCTCATCCGTGTCGCTGCTACAATGCCGCGGCTGTGTACTTCACTCTGCAATAGTGAATGAATAGTCAGACACCAGCCGTTTCTGTCCGGACCCAAGCCCGACTCGTGTCCGTAACTTTAAGCCCGAGCCCGGCCCGGGCCCGCAACTTCAGGCCCGAGCCCGGCCCAAGCCCGGCAAAACAGATCAGGTTCCGGCCCGGCCCAGCCTGCAGGCCGGGCCGGGCCCGGGCATTCCCCGATCACGTGCAGTGCACTACTCTGGTGTGCACTGAAATCTCGATACATGGTTCACCTCCACCGAAATGCAGCCACCTGTGTGCCAAGATCGAATCAGCAATCAAGAAATCAGCAGCCAAACGTTATTTTTCCAGAACAGAAAGTGAGGTGGCGTACATAATATACGCGACAGAACATGACTTGCCCAGTTTGCTTGAGGCAGGCGTTCGCAAAGCTATGGTGATTTTTTGTCCGGACGCAATATGTGTGCGTGCGCCCAGAGAAAAACTCACCGCATGCAGTGGGCCTGCTCTGGTGTCATCGTTCCAGAATTTGCGTATTCGAAAATGCGTTGCGTATTTGCACACTCTTACCTTTGACAATATTCAAGGGCATATGGCAGCACCAGTGTAGAGCAACCCTTGCGCCATTCTGTGAACAGGATATGCGTCACATAATAAGGCCGACTGCTGCTTTTAAGCGAAATTGCAAATAGCAAAGCCCTCTCTGCTTCCCTAACTGGTTCCATGTGCAGTTTAGCTTCAGTTTTCGCAGCATGGTCTACGCTCCATGAATGAAAATTTATCATTTTTATGTGAGTGTCCACTACGGTGTTTTGTAAACGCATGTCCAATGTTCTCGGAAAAAAACTTTTCAAAATTGGGAAATTGTGAGATGCTGCTATGGAAATATTGAAAATAGTGGTTCATTCATCTCATATGTAGCAAAATCTTTCTTTTAAAGTGTTTCCATCGATCGCATCTAATAATTAAGACTGCCATAGGAAACGAATGGGGGACGTTTTTGACGATAGCAAAAACGTTAATAGAAAAGAAGTACAAGACTGCCGTCGGGTAATCTGCGGATATATTGATTGTTACAGTGAAATCTTCCATTATATGAAAAAATTGCGCTCATAAATGGTTTCCCACTGAAAAATGCTTTTGTCCAGGATTGCTGGGTATGATCCTGCACTCAGAATGACCAGCCCCGATGTTCCGCATGCTGTTGATTCTCCGAATGGCAGGTTGAAGCCTGTGCTGGCTGAGCAAGCCATTTACACAAATATATCTTTTCGATATTGTCACTGGTGGCGTATCATGCAGTCTATCTAGGCTGATACCAAAGCGTTTCGAGATGCACCACAGCAAGTTTTCAGAGTGAAGTTTTCGAAGATGTCGTTTGCGAACACGTCAAATATTTTTACTACATAACTCCTTTTTGCGTGAATGAAAAAAATGGATATCCATAGCTAACTTTGTTTCATACAAGGTGTCCCAACTGTGAGACGTATAAAAATTATCCCTTTGAAAAACGAAACCATCTATGGGACATTTGGAGATATGTCTAAGCACACGCATCGCCAGCAGACTGACGGTCACTGATATGCTTCATAGCCACGATTCAGGAACAAGAGATATGGGTGCATTTCGGTTGTTTTCTTCCTGCTGACTACAAATACATGGCCTTCCATTGTATTCGCGAAGCATCTCGGATGCGGGAGGTGTTTTGCATACGGGTTCCGTTCCTAGGCAATGTCGTTGGCGATCGACTGTATTTCCAGTTAATATGTTTCCTCTTGGCCTGGTGCCCGGCTTCTCTAGGGTGAAATGCTTGGGAGTATGGGTACTGGCCCTCATCTCATTAGACATTGCACTGCTGGGCCAGGCTGGTTTTGAGCCTATAAAATCAAATCATAATCACTATTAATCACAAGATAGTACAACAATACAGTGCAATAGTCTAAGAAAAAAGAAAATATATACCCTTCAGACATCAACTAAATCTGTCGAGAGGAAAAATTATTCATTGCATAAATCACGATCAGATCTATTGGAATCCAAATGTAAATAAAAACTGAGCAAAAAAAAACACATATCCGCACATTTTAGTTGCGTCCGCATATGTGGAAATCGCACCTGAGAGCTGCTGCAAGAACAAAACCGCGACCGCATGTTTTCTCTTAGTTAATTCATGTTTGTATACCTATAAGCTTTTATTTATCACAGATCGTGGTTCACAGGATTATTCTTATACATATATGCTGCTTGTGAAAGAGATGAAAACGTCTCCGTTTTTAGGATGTAAAGGAAAAGCTCCCACATTTCTTATACCGAATCCAGCTCTTCGACGGCAACCATTCACGTCAGCACCGTTACGGGTTTGGTAGTCACACGAGCTGGAAGCATTGATTGCACCCGGTATAGCTCATTGGTTTGTCGATAATGGCTCAGTTTTGTTAGGCTTCTTTGCCCATTTGTAGTATTTTCATTTCTCGGTCAGCCGCGCATCTTTAAAGGTTTCTCGCAGGCGAATACTCTGCTACCAACATCAGTTTGAAAGGCGAGAAAATCTAAACCACCTTTTCTCGACAATTTTTCGTGGAACTGCAGAGATTTTCCAAGCAAGTTTTGCAAAGAGCAGATTAAAATAAATTTATAAATGACCCGATGCAGCCATCTCCTTGTTCTCATGCGCAATAGATACAGGGGCAATGAAAAATCTAGCTTCTCGATGAGCACCATGAAATTTTTGTATTCGACGCTAACTTTAGAGCTTTTAATGTCAACGTGAAGTTTTCCAGCTTCACTCCACCTTTCAAATACACCAGCCTCATCTATGGCCACGGTCTTTGAAGCTATTCTGCAGACCTTTCCAACCGACAAAAACAGGGTCATCATTTTCAGAAATCCTTTGGAGAGAGGTTCCTCCTCCGCCTGTCTTCAGCTTTCTTTTTTTTTTTCTCTTTATTGAACAACCATGTAAGCTATTCGCCCTTGCAATGCAACTCGCTGGAATTTCCACCCGTTTCAAGCCGCCGCGGTGGCTCAGTGGTTACGACGCTCGGCTTCTGACCCGAAAGACGCGGGTTCGATCCCGGCCGCGGTGGTTGAATTTCTTTGGAGGCGAAATTATAGAGGCCCGTGTACTGTGCGATGTCAGTGCACGTTAAAGAACCCCAGGTGGTCGAAATTTCCGGAGGCCTCCACTACGGCGTCTCTCATAGCCTGAGTCGCTTTGGGACGTTAAACCCCAGTAAACCAACCAACCAACCAACCAACCAACCACACGTTTCATCATCAGGGAAGTCATCATCAGACATCTCCATTGGCGATTTACATGAACAACGCTTCAGAGTAGAAATCATTAAATTTTCTCTTTTCAGACACATGATCGTGAACATCTACAGCTCATAAGAGCGTTTAGTGCTTTACTTGCTAAAAAAAAATAGTCCATCGGGACTAGGAAACGACACTCGGAGATTTTTAGCGTTAAAGCATAACGTCCACATTTGTGGACACAAAACTGTCGAAGTCCACCGCTGCACTTAATCTTTGTTTATGACAATGAAAATTGGAGGGCCGTTTCCTCATCAGCTCATGTACACATTTCTCACGTTAAATTGCGTCATAGACTACGGGTTGAAAAGATAGCGTGCGTAAATAAAAGCTACTTTTTCGTCCGCCCAATAAATGTGTCGATGCTAAATGCATTTCGCTGTATCTGTGAGAGTTATGGTAAAACAGACTTGACAGGTAGGATCTAAAAGTTTAAGACGCGAATACTAAAGTATAATTAGGTATATATATGCGGGCACCACGTCTGAAGGACACATTATGCTCGGTCGCATTTTTCTGCATGCAACGAAAGGGAAAGTGAACACAAGACTCGTAGTTCCGTAGGAACATGCTCATTTGCATTTGCCTTTCTTTTTATTCATTTTTTTTCAATAGCACTGGATTCGCCACCGTCAGGAATTACATTCGAAAATACTGCAAGCAAGGAAAACAATAAAGAAAGAAAAAAACAAGACGTCCAACCGTTCGTTATCCAGGCGCATGCTAATTTTTTTCTGCTTTTTTTTTTGTCCAATCGGCACAGAGTCACGACAACGACAAGCACAGTCAAGGAAATGACACATTCGTTACACATTTCTGCGGCAATATGATGGCACCACACTTCAGAAGTCAAGCCAACGCTTGCACGAGTGACTAACCGGGCCCGGCCATTTTGCGCGCCATTCTCAAGAGAACACCTTGTATTTTTATGGAAGCAAGTCAGGGCTGAAGTGTGATCACAGGCGATGTCCGCTGAGACCTTACAAAGGCGCGACATGCGAACATGGAGTGTGGAAGGTGAAATGACAGACTCGCTGAAGTATTTTACCAAGCACTGATCAGACAGTGGAGTACCAACTATATGCAAACCCTGTTCGGGTGACGCGGCGTTAACAAATTCGCGCCGCACTGGAATCCCTGGTGTCACAGGACCCATGTTCACACGTACTTGACTGCTCTAACATGATATAAGCGGCCTTTTAGTCATCCTGAAGACGAAACTTCCTTTTCCCGGTTATAACGCGGCATATGTGCTACCACTATATCTTGTCAGTTCCAAGAGCCCTCAGCAGTAGTCACTATCTCGGATCAGCAAGTTTTCGAGAAAGCCATGTCGCATGGACCCGGTTTACGCTGTTCTGCACAGAGTTGGCAGCATATTTCAAGCTCCAGCCATACTCAGTCTTGAGAAGAAGATTACTGAATAGTACTTTACAAAAATTTTCATGCCGTCAATATGATATTTCCAATAGCTCTGCAGAAGTGTCATCCAAGTGACAAATTTGCCACCAAAATAGCCCAGAGATTTTAAGTATCCATGCCATCGGCTTAAGAAGAACAGAAACTCGTGCCGAGCTTTCGGCTGCTGGTTTTCGTGAAGTTCACGAAGAACCATTTCCGGGGAAGAACAGCTTGACTTGTCTTGAACGACGGCTATCCTTCTGAAACAGAGCGCTTCTGCTCTTTTTTTCTCGCTTACCGGGAGAGGAATCTTTCCGTTCGAGACTAACTAGCAACTTCAGCAGCCAGATTATATGTTCGCGGCTGTTATTCAGCCCTGACTGGCGACTCAGGGATGTGCGCTTTACAGTCGACATCAAGGAACAAAATGCCCAATGACATCAGTCAGTATCAGACCGCGTGCACTAATGTAGGTCCAGCTGGCGTCTTGCTTTAGAGCTGATCTCAATTGAGTGCGCTTCTTAATCAACGCTCCGATAATATTTAGAGCACGTTCTCAATAGTTCAGATCTCTGAGACTTAACTTTTTACTCGCGGTCACAATGCACACGCAGACACACACGAAGACACAGCCAGGGGACAACTCTTTAAAAAAAAGAGAGAGAGAAAAAGCGACAAAAGGTGGGCAAAAATTTACAATTGCACAGAGTTCTTTCCTTTGTTGAGTCACTATGTACAACGTCCTAGATCACTGAAAACCCGTGGCAGAACTCTTTAGTCTCATAGTCTCTTCACTGAAGAAAGACTCGCACTGTAGTACAATAAAAAGCTCGACGACAATATCTCTTCTTTTTTTTTTTCTTTACTAATAGCACAAGAAAACGTGGTCTCCGCGCGTAAAATTCGCGCGATTAAGACTTCCTAGCTGAGCGATTTCCGCGCGCACACATTATAGGGGCGAACGCTATTGCGTACCACCGCCAAAAAAAAAAGAACACCTATTTCGCGCGCAAGCACACACACAATCACACAGCACAGCAGTTTTCATCACGTGGATGCACAGTGTTGCCAGCAGTTCCAGAGTCTTGAGGAGGCACACATGGAGTCGGCTTGACAGGAAGGCGACGTATGGCAACGACGCTTTCTTACTCCTCTGGTCAGTGGATTCTCGCCTCTTGTTTCATTTCGACGCCTGGCGAAGGAGGCGTCACTCGCGTGTTGACTTTGAGCGCGTCACAAGGCCCGTGACACTTAAAGCCTGATAAAAATTACAATTTTCGGAACCCTAATTTCAAATACTAGCACCTCGTGCCATTGTAGAAATTAGATCTACTCCTTTAGATAAAAACTTGATGCAAGATTGCATTCCTGCTGATGACATCGCATTGTTAGCGATGCTCAGATTTCGACGCATATCCAATTGGAACGAGACTACTGGGGTGTCTTACAAACCGCATCCCCTGCTTTTAAATCCATACAAACATGAACGACTCCGCAAGAGATGTTTGCGATGGGCTAGCATAAAGATTACCATAAAGATAGCCAATAGCAAGATAACATTAAGGTAGCCAAATTATGTCGTTCATTCCCATCATGGGGTAACCCAAACTACATCAAAAACTATTATTAGCTAATAGGCGTAGTCTTCATGCTTTAAGCTGAAGCTGACTACAATGCAGTTAGCGCCATTTTTTCTAACACATTTTTTTTTTCTCTTTTAGCGCGAAACATAAATTTCTGCGGCTCAAAGCGCCAAATATTTCTGTCGTCACGGGGCACATGCGCTTGAACAACAGCCTCACTGTCGCGTACATTTCGCACGATCACTTCTTCAGCCACACTGCGGCGTCGTTCACGTCCTCCTAAGCCTCGAAGTTCCAAGAGCTCTTCCGTTCTCGGCCAGGCGCGTGGAGTGCGAGCCACCAGCGCGAAGACACGGACCGGGAGAAAGCTGCCCGCACTCAGCGCACACATTCGCGGGGCCACCGCCGTGCGCTCGGTCCTCGAGCATTCGGCAGCGCGCCCGCTGCACCGTCGCACAGGTCCGTCGGCCCTTCGCCCCTCCCTCTCCAGAGCACGGCACGGGTTGGTGTTTTTTTATTCCTCCGGAGTGCTGCAGCCACCGACAGGCCCTTCGTACAAGCGCCGACGCACCCCAGGGCGCACCGGGACGCACAGTCACCGCCCACCGGTCCCCACGCTGGTCTCGCCACGTCGTTGGCGAGGACGCGACGCACCAGGCCACGCCAGAGACGAGCACGTCTGCTGTTTCACTCGAGTGCCGGCGACGCTGCGAGGTATACGGGATGGCTAACGCATTCGTTCTACAGTTCTCCAGCTCCGACAGTAGAGGAACGTGCATGTGTCCAGGAAAGGTCGGCGTTATACCTACTGTTCACATAAGGTATTTGTTTAGGTTTTTGTGACTGCGAAACCATCGCTGTGGTTTGACGTCGAGTAGACAAGAAGAAATCAATCATTGTGCAGTTATCTGTTTAGTCGGTCCTCTGCAAAAGAGTCGTTAGAACACTGTCTAGGACAGGCCCTCCTTCGTATCGACTTTTGTCGTTAACTTTCGGGCCAGCACAGACGCGGGTGATCGACCGTGACGAGGCGTTCGTCGCAACAGGCGTTTGGGGTGCCACAGGCAGTCGGCACGGCGAGTGAAACAGCATCCGCGGCAAGCGCCCTGATCCGGCCCTACTTGTGCCGGTGCGCGTCGGCCGGGTGTGGCCCGACGTGCGCGCCCAGCACGCCGAGGGGCACGTGTGGCGGCGGCGGCGGGCCCAGGGCCAGGCCTTGGGACAGGGCGCTCGCTGCGCCCAGCTGCCCCGAGGGCGGCAGGCCCATGGGGTGGGGCGCCTCGCTCTGCGAGTTGTCCGAGTCGGAGCAGGAGCCCGAGGAGGAGCCCTTCTTGTCGCCCGACGATCCGCCGCCGTTGTGCGTCTTGACGTGCTTGCTGAGGTGGTCGGAGCGCATGAAGCGCTTGTTGCAGACGGGGCAGGCGAAGCGCTTCTCGCCCGTGTGCGTGCGCAGGTGGCGCTGCAGCTCGTCGGACCGCGTGAACCGCTTGCCGCAGAAGAGCCAGTTGCAGACGAAAGGTCGCTCGCCTGTGTGCCAGCGCAGGTGCGCCTTGAGGTGCGACGTCTTGCCGTACACCTTGCCGCAGCCCGGGATGTGGCACGAGTGGATGTTCTTCTTGCGCAGGTGGGCCCCGGCGGGTCCGAGCCGCTCGGCCTCTTGGCAGTTGGGGCAGTCGCAGGTCGCCCGGCCCGTGTACCTGGGCCGTCGGAGCGCGGACCACAGCACGGTTACGCAACAATATCTATACATTACGGCTCACAAAACAATAATGCCTACATTTCCCAGTGGTTTCTTACGCGAGACTTACCACTCGTCTTGAACTATCAAAGGCAGATCACCTCATTGCATTAATCCTGTCGACTGCGCCAGTGAATATACTGTATAGTCCTTCAAAAAACACTGCAGTCGGACACAACTCCAGAACGAAGCGGCTTTTCCCCTTTCAGCCAATGACGCCGGGGCTACTCGCCTGACCCTGCTAACGTGACAATGCATTTCACTATAGCATTTCACTGCCACTCCCTGCATTTTCAATTTAGCAGGGTGATGACAATCGGCCGTCGCCATTGGCTGAAAGGGGGACATTTGACGGGGAAAAAGCTGGTTCATTCTTGAGTTGTATCCTACTATAACTAAACTCTTTCTGAGGAAAATTGAACATAGTACCATGTGTACAGCGTAGTGCGATCAAGTAAATCACAGGCAAAGTCACATGCACGGTCACGACGGTACAGAAGCAAAGCAGCAGGACAGCACGGAAAGTGGCCTCACCTCCGCTGCGAGCGCGGGGAGGAGGCAGCGACCTGCGGCAGCGCCGGCTGCCCCAGCGAGAACGGCGACGCGACGCCGGGGGCGCCCTGGCCAGGAAGCATCGACTTGTACGTGTCCTGCAGCAGCGGGGAGGAGCCCAGCAGCGGGCTGCCGGCCAGCCCTGAGCCCAGACCGTAGTCGGAGCCGGCAGCGGCAGCGGCCGCGTACGCGTTGGGCAGCTGCGAGTGGCCGGCGTCCAGCCACGAGCCGCCGGCGCCCATCTCCCACCAGGGGGAGGAGTTGAACGCGTTCGCCTCGGGCTTGATGTGCGCCGCGTACGGCCAGTTGTCGCAGTACGCGTGCGAATACATGCGGCCCAGGGGCTCCACCTTGGCGAGCAGCGAGTCGCTGGCCGCCGCCGAGGGCACACCGCCCGTCGAGGCAGCCGACACGCCCGGGTAGAAGAGCGACTCGGACGGGTAGCTGCTGCTGCACGGCGTCGTGGTCGCCGTGGTCACCGAGCCGCTCGAGACCGCCGAGCCTGCGAGAAGCGGAGGAAGGTTAGTTTCTCCAGTTTTGTCCATTCGGCTCCAGTTTTGTCCATTCGGCCCCCGTTTCCATGATGTGTTGATCGGGGTGTAGGCCTTGTCAGGAGGCATCCATGGTCTACCTCCTTTAGCCTCACCTCGAGGGCATATTGTATATAATATGGCCAAATAAACATACTACTACTACTACTACTACTACTACTACTACTACTACTACTACTAATACTACTACTACTACTACTACTACTACTACTACTACTACTACTACTCGTTAACTTCGTGGACTTGTGGCGGACACGAAATGCACAGCCGGGGGCGGTCCTCAAACAATACGCTCAAAAAGGTAATAGGCAAGTAAAGGGATAAGGAAGGGCTAAGTGGTATAGCAAGGCTGCCTACCGCCCAACAGAGCAATTGCCACTTTCTTCTTGTTTCTGTTGCTGTTATGGTAGCTAGACCATTCTGAGTTTCTTTGATGACGTAACATTCGGGAGTATCTCAGGCCCTAGTTTTTGAAGACTTCAGTATGGATACTCTGTCTCGCCAGCACACAACATGACCGACTCCACAATGTCGATGCTTTCTTACAGCAGCCAACGTGAAGAAAGTCTTCAACCTCTTTAGGACATGCAGCCCAACCCGCAGAGCACACGCGTATGTATATACCTGGCGTTCGCTGGTGGTTGTGCTGGTACGGGGTGGAGCCCGAGTGCGCCAGCCTCGGGTGCTGCTGCGCCAGTCCGGCCGACGTCTGCTGTGTCTGCTGCGGCGGCGGCGTGGAGCTGCTGCTGTTCCCCTGCGGCGCGGCTTTCTTCCACGGGTGGAAGCCCTTGCCGACGGCCGCGTCCGCCAGCGGGGGCGGGCTCTTACTGGCCAGCTTGTTGCACTGGGCCGCCAGCATGGCCAGCGGCGTGCCGCCCGCCCGCTCCTGTGGGAGACACGCATAATACCCCGTCAGCACGCTTGAGCTTTTACACAGCGGGTTAGCATATGGCACTGAGCTGGACCCATTTGCAAGCCTTGTTCTCTCTTCATATGTAGACACGAGTAGAGAATTCGAGGACAACCGACGGGTGAAGGGAACAGGGCATCAATATGGTAAAGAGTTCGGATCCATGATATCCTCTCGTTTCATTACAAACACTAATTAAACGACAGCAAAAGGGTGAAGTGAGCAGGGGAATGCTTTAAAAATGTTGCAGAGCAGGATCAGTTGATAAAATTTAGTTGCAGTACGGACTCAAACGCAGATGTGTGCTGTCCACTACGTCCTGATGTTGCAGTATGGTTTTGCACTTGTCTTTGCGGTGTTATAGTAAACCGGCCCAGTATGCGGTACAGCAGCAAAACATTTTATGGGGTGTCGCTTGACATCTAAGCATTTAAATCATGTATACTTTAGACGTAAATTGAAGAGAAAATGAAGTGCGAGTGCGTACAAGTGAAGAACGCTTTTGTTTTGCATTATAATTTAATTACGGCATTGACATGAGTTTATGATATACCACCTGATGACATCCTACTCTATACCGTGACTGTTCATCTCAAAATACAAATAATAGAAGTTTCCGCGTGGACGAAGGCAGAAAGGGGAAGCAGTGTGTTCTACGGGTTGATCTTGAGTTGAGTTGAAGAGAATCACGAAGCTCGTTTTATTTTGTCTAACCATTCCGTACTAATGCGGCATTATTGCAAACAACCCGCAACTTGCCTGACCTTTCGTCGCGTCTTAAGCGTGCTCGCTTCTGCCTTCTTTTATGTAATCTTCACCAATATACGCATATCGCTGTTCTAAACGAAACTCTTCATTTCCCAGGCGTATAACTTCATGCAGCAACAACAGCCTGAAAGTTAGTTTCAACAAGGTTTAGTGATCAAGTTATACCCTGGAGAAGCACCAAATGCAATCACACTCCCGCTGAAATCACTTTCAAACGAGACTCCAGTCTCTCGGACTCCAATTAACTCTCTCTCTCAGTTAACTGGAGTCTGAGAGACTCCAGTTAACTGAAGATTGTGGTTTTGTGGTTTTGTGGGGTTTAACGTCCCAAAGCGACTAAGGCTATGAGAGACGCCGTAGTGAAGGGCTCCGGAAATTTAGACCACCTGGGGTTCTTTAACGTGCACTGACATCGCACAGTACACGGGCCTCTAGAATTTCTCCTCCAAAGAAATTCTAGCCGCCGCGGCCGGGATCGAACCCGCGTCTTTTGGGTCAGCAGCCGAGCACCATAGCTACTGAGCCACCGCGGCGGCTCAACTGAAGATTGATCAGCATAATTCTTTCTATCTGCTCACTGCTAACTTAGAAACTTAGCGCCAGCTTAGAAACAAACCCTTTTACTTGAATACTGTTGGGACATACGGTACATAAAGGCGGCGCTAAGAAGGGTCCAAATCGCAGACATCCTCACAGTGCAACGAGAGGTTTAACGAACCATAATCTCCCTAACACACCTTCACACGAAATACACTACGGGCGTTTTTTATGTCCGCGCACAAAACAACAAAGCCGAAATCCGCGCGTACGGGCATTTGTACGACCAAGTCGAATCTGTCCTTCACATGTTCCAGCAGCGCGCACACACATGCCGGTCTTGTGGGAGGGGAGCGGTGTAAGCAACCCGCTGCGCCGGACACAGAAGCCGCCGCCGCGGGAGCACCGCGGCCCTGCCGAGTTCGGTGGCGGCCACGGTGGCGGCGCATCGCCAAAAGCGCGGCCGACCCCCGCGGCATCAGCGGACGCCGCCGCGGGGCCAGAAAAGCGGCAAAGCTGTCGTCGCCGCCTTTGCGCGCACCGCTGCTGCCTCGAAAACATGTGGCCCTGTCGCGCGGTGTCCCGCCGACGCGTCGCGCACGCACACACGCACGCACTTCTGTAAAAGGGGCCGCCGACCGCTACACAACCCTCCACACCCGTTCTCCGTTTTCGCGCTCCCGATCCGCAACCGCTGAGCGGCGCAGAGCTAAAGCCACGCTCCCACCGCACACACGCACGCACGCACGCACGCACGCACGCACGCACGCACGCGGTCGTTTCCACTGTACAGTGCCGCGCTACTGTCACGTCTACCCCGCGAACAGAAGAATTTTTCACGGCTTCTCGAACGACCGAGCGAGCAGTGGCAGCGGGTCGAGCTGGGAGGGAGCAGGGGAGCGCGACCGAAAGGGAGAACGCATGCACGGTGTGCCTGTGTGCGCGTGCGTGTGTGAGTGCCGCGGCGTCCAGCGATAGAGCGGGGGGACAGAACGGCCACCATTCACGGCGGCAAACTGTCAGCCAACAGCTGTTTAGTGCTGAATTACAGCTTCGCACCCCCTCTTTCACCCTCTTCGTTCCTTCCCCATCCGCAGACCCCAGCTCTGGCGCTGGTGAACCGTGGCCGATGCAGCACACCCCGCGAAACGTCCAGGGACAGCACAGGACTTCCAACTGTAGCGAGATCCTGCAGGGTTACCCCGCGAAAGGGTCTACGCATATACAGATTCCACCCAGCCCAGAACGCCGGCGCGAAAATTTTACATTGTAGTCTATAATTGCCCGTTGCGCAGATAGTCACCCCCTTTTCCTATTACGAAGAAGTCGCGGAGAAAATTGTTCACCCTTCACAGAGTACGGATGGACCTTGAGTCGTCATGCGGCTCAATTCAGAACCTTGCCGTTTACGGACGTTCTCGTTATTGCTGATGCATCGGTATGAACCCGAGCAGTCAATGACATAAGCGTGTGCGACTGAGAAAACTAAGAAAAAAGCAATAGGGCTTTACACAATTTAGACAAGGGTTCGCGACCCCGTTGTGTACAGCGAAAGTTCGCATTTAGGTGTAGAGACTCTTTGGACGATGAGCACTTTCCTTTGCCTCCTCATACTACTCTGGCCGCCGCCACAAACAACGAATGTGGTTGACCTCGCATAACCTGACCTCGAACGCTGAAAGCCATCATACTCTAAAGAACGACCCAAGGCAGTCCGAAAGGTTCGGAAACCACTGTCCGTTGTAGTTGCGGTCCATCCCGTTTGTTTCCAATCGGCGCACCTAACACGCTTGCTTCTCCTCTAAACACCTAAGCACTGTCAGAAGCCCGAATCGCGTTTGCGTAGGGCGAGCACTTGCGCAATGCGCGCACATCCAAAGAGAAAGAAAGAGCGGGAGAATTGCCTCTGCGAGCAGCATTCACGCTGGCCGATATGGAAGCACTGCTGCGGCGGCAAGCGGCCCAGCTCTCAAGCCCACCGCTTTGAAAGGGGCCCCTTTCTCTACGGTTTTCAGGCAGCTGCCATATCAGGGGCACAGTCCTTTTGCCCGGCACAAGGGCCGGGTGCCCGGCTCACCCCCCCGTCCCCAATGGCTATTGCCCGCAAAGGGCAAAGGCCCGGGGGAAACTACGCTAAAGAGGCGCGGGGGAAGAGAACGGGGGGAGGACAGAGCCTCTCTTGGCTGCTGACAAAGTTGAACACGCTGCATTACACCCCGACAACAAGCCGCAGCGACTTGCGAGCCCTAAACCGCAGCGGCTGCCGCTCCTGCCCCGCGGACCGTCCGCCTCTTTTATAAAGCCCCGCTGTCCTTTCTTTTCGCGGGCTCAAAAACATCTTGGCGAGCCGCGCGCATGCGTTCAGGCACGCCAAGGTGAGAAAAGAGAGAAGGAGAATGAGGGAGAGAAGATCCTGGGCGTATATAGCGGGTCCTCAGTCGCATGTCCACACTGCGGAGAAGCGCGCGCTGAGAGTACGACGCAGTGTGCTTTCGCCCTTTGCGAAGCCGCGCGGGTCGAATGATGGACGACGACACGCCAACGCCGCCGCCGCCTCCGCCACGGAAGGTGACTCCATTCTGGGGAATCACAAGGACGGGGAACGAACGCTACAATGAGCCAGAAGTGCCAAAGAGCGAGGAGCCGAATGTGGCGAGCCGTGCAAGAACGCCCCGCGAAATACCAAATAAAATAAGTACAGAAAACGAAAATAGATCAAGAGTATAGGCGGAGGAACACTCCCGTACGACGGAATCTAAAACGCGGACCGAAATCGTAGGCCTTCCTACGGCGCTCAACCGCGTACGCGTATATGCGAAGGCCGCAGGAGTGTCCCGAACAAGGCGCCGAAGGCGCACCGATGGGTCGTATAGTAGAATCAAGCAAATAGTGACGCGACCAGGGCGCCTTACAAGAGAGGTGACGACGCCATATTCAGGCTAAAATGTAGGGGTGCTGGCGGGAGGGGGAAAAAGAGGGAGCTTCGCTAAGAAGGAGAAAATGCGAGTCTGAATGCGAAGGGCGCCGCTCTCAATGCATGGTGTGAAGGGGAACAACTGCCAGTGTTCCGCAGAGCTCCGGGGGGTGCCCAGCGGCGCGCTATTTATTTACGCGCTGAAAAGTTTAGCCGGCCGGCGAAGAAAGCCAGCAGCAACTAGGAAGCTGCGCTCCTTCTTTTCACCGACGCGTCTTTTCTCGCGTACGTTTTCGTTTCGATGTACATACACTTATGTGTGTGCATTTCTCTATTCGCCTCGTTCTGCTCCCGTTCTGGTCACCATCGGCACCTTCAAATGGCAGCGCCGGCGCTTATACGCGGCCTCTCCGGACATGCTCCCCCGCAGTGCGAGCATCTTTTCCCTGCCGGTTCCCGATAAAAGCGATTCCACTGCACAGAATCGCGCGCGCACGTAAGTATACAACGAGAGGAGCGTTTCGGACCAACACAAGCTTTAGTCGGCGACCTTTGCTTCCATGCGTCCCTAGTTCCCCTTTCCTCGGCGCGGCTTCCCACTGTCGGGGTCGGCGCGACGCGCAAAGCCCTTGCAAAGACAATCAATCCATCACCCGCTACCGGCAATAGAGGAGGCGCTGAGGAGGACCTCAACAGGCGCGCAAACACAGCCACAATGCGGATTCATCGCGGCCTCTTGTCGTCGCGATCCGATGGAGCAGGGAGGAAAAAGCTGGCGGTACTCTCGACTCGGATGCGCGCTCGATGTTCTCTCTTCCTTCCTTCCTTCCTCACTTACTTCCTTCCGAGCCCCGTTCCGCACTGTTATACTCGCTCGCTGGCTCGCTTCCGCTTTCATAAATTTCTCCGCCTTTTCTTTTTTGCACGGCGGGAAAGGAAAGAAAGGTTGGGGCGCGATCGGGCCCTCCCAGTCTCCTCCCTCGGATCCCCATTTCGCGCCACCTCTTCCCTTCTGAACACTGGTTGCGCGCACAGGGGACGGAGAGCTAACAGGCCGCGCCGATCGCTCTTGCAGAATGCGCGACTCCGCCGCGCGAAATCTTCCAGGCGTGAGCGTCCAGGCGGCACTCTCCGTCTCTTTTGATACAGAGCACGACGCGAGCTTGGCCCGAGAGGCGTAAACCGCGCGGGTCACACACGAGTGCCCGCGCGCTTGGAAATAAAAAAAAAAATGGCATGCCGCGTGAAAGGAAGACTGATAGAGCTCTGGTGCGGGCAGGGTAGTATGGTAGGCGCTAGCAAATATAAATGCAGACATGCTCTGAAAGAAGAAGGAGCCTCCGCGGCTGTGACGTAGTCGTTTAAAGCTGGAAAGAAAAGAGAGGAAGGGAGGTACGAAGGAGAGTTAGAGGAAGCGAGAGAATAACACACACATCGGCGCATGCTTTCGTGGTTGGGAGATGTCTACCACACGAGTCATATCTGCGCCACTGATAACGGCAGCGTTTCATCTTTCCTATATCTGTACGCCATTAGAGTGGGTCTGGGCGACTGTCGCTGGCCGTGCCACCCCCGAGTAGAAGCTTCCACCCATCCCAGAGCACGACTGCGTTGGCTACTCTGCACTCATTCAAATCCCGGAGTAATAACAAACGGGTGCCAAAACGTTCGCTTTTCTGCGTTTTTATTTTCACCTCCGACCCTCTTTCCCAAAGACTGCCCCTTGACAAACTGAAAAATACGCGCACGTAGGCAAACGAGAGAATTCAATGCTCTACTTTAAAGGGGCGTGTTCTGGGGGCTGCGCCGCGGCCGTAGACCTACTACTGCGGTTCGCTGCACCCGGGTCGAAATATTTGGAGGCTGGCGACAGACTTTAGGGAAATAAAAAGAGGCCGAGAGGGCCCTCTGCTCCATCAACAGTTTTTTTTTTTTTTCTCTCTCTTTCTTTGACACTTTGCGTTTCGGGGTCGTGGTTTCGCTTTTTTGCGCGACTGGTTCCAGTCTCTCCTTTTGGCGCCGTTTTCCTTTCAGCTGAGAGCGTCGGCCTGTGTGCGTGTGTCATAACAGTGTGAGAGGCCCCGCCATTGTTGACGACGTGATTAATGCTCCGCTGTCATTCGGCCGTCTGGCGGGTCAGGGCGCAGCCGTTTTCCGCGTGCAGTTTGTTTCTTTTATTTATATTTCACTTTTCGGCTTGGAAGCAGGGCACAATCCAGAAAACGATGTCAAGAGGTAGCTAGAAAGGAGTGCCGAGCATTAGAACTTTTGTCTATATGCTCATCCTCTTTGGACTACGGATTTAGAGTTTCTCTTTTAACTGTGCGTAATATCGCGCATGAACTGATGAAGCCGTGCAGGCCAGCAAGCACTCTATACCTAAAGGGACTGAAAGCGCATAGTTTAGCAATATTAAAGAAAGAGAAGTGACGTCATGCCTACGTCATGAAGCTATACCTTGTAATATACTCTACATGCATGAACAACTCAGTGAACCTGTTTTTAATTTGTTATGTTTCCGAAGTCACTTCGTTTTGACTTTCCTCTACTCCTTTCAAATACGACAGTTGTGGCGGAAGTACGACGTGCTATTTGTCCCCGATACTTTTGCTCAATAAGTTGTGATAACAATTCAATCACCTGTTGGGAATGCTGTAGCCTTAGGAGGTGTTGATACCTTGTCCGAAGGTGACGTCACTGACTGTGAGGATTTTATGAACGACGATACATTTTTTTCCCGATGAGGATATCAACACTATCGCATTAAAATACAGTCCCTGCCTGAATGGCCAGCGAGATTGCAAGGAACTAGGTAGCCGCTTAAAGACAGATTAGCCGCATGGTCAAGGCATTTTTCTGCGTTTGAAAAGATAACGAATATACAATAAGATGAACATGGACAATGCCCTTTCCAAGAGAAATGGACTCGTCAGCTCACAATTCTCATCTTTCAGACTATTCTACTCAACGTCTCACTCATGAAACGCAACCACATGGCCAATAAGCTTCAGTATTTAATCAGCGTGGACCACAGTTGAAATGCATATGGTAAGCATTATCAAGTTATGTACTACAGTTTATCAACAGGCTGCAAAATGAAGATTGTACTTGAGTTTTTCATAAGTTGACGGGTTCGTAGGTAGCCGTGGCTGGCGCTAGACAGACACAAAAGAAGATCACCAGGAGACACTTTCGTGCTGGTGTGGACTTCACTTGGTTGATATGAAAAGGACGGCACAATCACATCACATCACGGCCCGGTTTGAGCCAAAATGATGCGAAGGAACAGTTCACTAGCTAGTAGATTTTTCCTACCACCGAGGCACCGAACTGGGGACGAAAGACTAGCAGCTTGACTTGGCGGACACGCACCTCCATTCAGGGACTCCATCCCTTCCCGGCAAACGAAAGCACTCCGCTTATTTCATTTCCATTTCCGTTTTCCTTGCGGGCCATAACGCGCGTCGCCAGGAAAAGCAAGCACCGTAAACACGCCCCACCACCTCCCTTCCTCTGCCATTGATTGCAGACGCTGACACGAGGTGGCGCCACTTGCACATCTCAGCGGCGCTTCAAGGCGAAGCCGCCGGCACTGCTGCTGCCGAAGGAACCGCGCGAGATCGGCGGCCGTTCCGAGAAAGAGCCGTGTTCCGGGAGCCGACGGCACAGCAGCGGAGGCGAACTGGTTCGGTCCCGAGGCTGCCCCCCCCCCCCCCCTTTTTTTTTCTCTTGGCCACTCGGCGGCCTTGTTTCCCGCGTGGTCGCGGCAGCCGATGATTGACACGTGCCTCGCGGCGGCGGCCGCCTTTGTTCTGCGCGGCGAAATAAGTTGACGCTTTTTGGGGGCCCCCGCCGGGTCGGGGCCAGCCGTGGTGTCTCGCCGTTCGCTCTGCTTGTCTTGTTACCGTCTGACCCCCGGCGCCGCTTCCGCCGCCAGCCTCCGGAGTGCCTGCCCGTGCAACAACCACGCGGCAGCAAACTGACTTTTCGCGTGGCTTCGCGGCGGGAGCTCTTTCGGCGAGCTTTCTTCCTGAAAACAAAAATGAACGGTCCGCTTTCTCGAACAATGCGCGTCCGTCGTCGGCGGGCCAGCGCCGTGTGATGCGCTAACAATGCTGCTCGCTCCTCCTGTGATGATGGCCGCGCCGAAGCGTTCGAACATGGTGAGTGCGCCAAAGCGGCAGACGCATTAGGCAATACAGGAACAACATCCGCGAGCGCAGCGCTCGATGGAGCCCTTTCCCGGCAACAGACGTCCCCGTCTCGGTCGAATGTAGCTTCGTTTTCGAATGTCCAGCAAATGTAAACGGCTTTCTGCACGCTTTCTCTCCGGCCTAAAGCTGCTGTTTCAAAAGGACGTTCTGCAGTGAGTTCCGGGACCAGAAGCTAGTTTTTGACATCCAGGCGATTGTCCTCATTGTCATCATCATCGTCGCACCGGAAGTTATTGGATGATCACTGAAGGACAAAGGCGTCAACCAATTCTGTCCTTCCCCACGATCCACGCGCTTGAAATTGTGTGAAAACCGTAAACACGTAGCAATCACTAGAGCCTTCGCAGCTGTCTACGTAATAACCAGTGTCAAAATTAAACAGGATGAGGAGAAGGTTATGAGCAAAGGAAAGGCGTTGTAACTGACTCCCACTGGGCAGGCGCCTCAACTGTGCCGAGAAAAATGGCTGAAGGGAGTGAAGAAGAGAAAGGAAAGAGCAAAAGAAGCTGTGATTTTCCTTAAACTCCCGTAGGCGGTTGCCACGAACACGCAACAAGCAGAATGTGCGCCTCGAAAGCGAAAGATTTATAGTAAGCACAATGGTCCCGTGTAGGCACCATCTTCTGAAAGCTGGCATACAGGAGAGAAAAATTACCCCACCAATGATTTAATGAACCGAACACTACCATCAGCCTTTCTCGCGAAGCGAAATGTTGCAAGGGTCAGCCTGCTGGGCTATGCGTTTTGTTAGCGCGCTTTAGCAATGACATTAATTTCAGCCGAAAGTCCAGAACGTTCTTTTGCATAAACTCCAAGTCAAACTAATTTATTTCCTTCCATGGTGCTCTTAATAAATGTAGGGACATTTTTCGACACTGTGACCTTTTTTTTTTGTTTTCGTCGCACAACTAGAACACCAATTCTACCACAACACTTTTTTGTTTATTTGAAGTGTCTTCCAAACCCCTATAGGGCATTATGTAAAGGAGACGCCACATGAACTCGGAACAGCAGATTCCGACAGATTTTTTGCAGTTTTTGTCTAGCATAATAATTGGTTAATCAGCTGCAACTTCATTTTCGTTTAAACGATGTACGCAAATTTTAGTTTATATGTGAATGCCGGCACTAGGCACGATGCGACAATTCCTGGCAAAAAAAAATGAACCGGTACCGCCCCTTACAAAGCTTTCACATTGCCTGTATACGTGAAGAAATAGCATCAGAAATATATTATATCCATAAATTCTCAAGCACATGCATTTGGCTAAAAAGCAAAAGAACTGCAATGACCACTGCGCACTTCAGATTGCAATGGTCTTCGCAGTGGTTTAGTTTTAACTCTCTATGTACAGTTACATATAACATTCGTTTTTAAAACACTGCTAACAAGAAGAAAAAAACACGGTAAAAACATCCATCCGTAATTTAGTCAGCTGCAGACACTTGGAAAGCAAATCACAGAAAGAAAATCGCACTCGGTAACGCATGGTTTGTATGTACATGTAGTGGGGGCTAAACACCTGTCCGTCGAATCTCCAGAGATTGAGCTGTATCTCATTTCTTCCACCTATCAACGTGGGTTATTTAATTCTCTGAGAACTCGTCCATGCAGCGGAGTTCAACAGGCGCGTCTATGGACGCTCATTGCCTGTAAATTTGATACGGTTAATGAAACGCACTTTTCTTGCGCAAATTGATATTATTTCACCGTCCACCCAACGTGATTCGTGAGACTGATTTACGTGCTACCCATTTAGAGGCATCGCTGTCACCTCCTCCTTTGCAGCGGTGGCAGCGGAATGGCAATTTAGGAAGCCTAACCGTACATTTAACGTCCAAGACAGGGAAGATGTAGCGCCATTAATCTTTAATAATGACAGGCCACGTCTTCGGGAATACGGGTGAGCAAATCGGCTAAGTACAGGGCGCGGGTCGGTTTCTTAACAGCTGTTTGGGTAAAGCGCAGTGGCAGAATTCGAGACTGAGCTTCCGATATATTGTAGGCATTAGGCGCTGGAAACGTGTCTATATACATTAGTTCGTGGCTGACAAGCCAATATGTCTTGGCAACTAAAGCGTTGAGAGGCGAAAGCCGAGGGCACTATGCCGTGACGACTTCCGGTGGATGTGGCGTCATACGTTCCCGTGGCTATATCGACGCCCGCGTTGTTTCGACGCGGTTTCGACATTTTTGCCTATAATTAATTAACTAAATACTCTACAGTCATCAAACTTGGCTTCTAGGTTCATTTTTGCCTCCTTTATCTGAAGCAAGCATTGGTTTTCTTCTATACTTTCTAGTTCCCGAGTTAAACGCGTGTGACACGCTTTGTTAACGGACGGACGACGGTACGAGCCATTAAAGCCTTCCCCCTTATTACTATAGGGATACGCTCAGGCGAGTAAGCGTGGTGAATGCTAGTGATTATAGGTATAGACAAACCGAAAAGCTAACTCTATTGCTCTCGGTATTGAGAATGCATGCGGCAGTGACATTTAATATAGATAGTCGAGAATCACCTACCCGCCGATGCATTTTTTTTTTCTCAATGCAAACACGCACCGTAAGTGAATACGTGCCTGATCCAGCTTCGAGTGCTTCAACTTATCAGTTTAGGAGGTAAGTTAAGGTTTCGATATGCAATACTTCGAGCGTTTAATTAAGCCCTTCAATTGATGAAATAGCTCCTGTTACCACTAAATGTAAACAAGTTTTTTGTTTTTCCAAAGCGAGATGAGGCACGTGATAAAAGCGAAGTGACAAAAATGTCACCGGCTCACAACGCTCTCTGAAAACTTGTTTCACTAAGCTCCGCCATTTCATTCCGTGAAAAGAACCACTGTGAATATCCGAGTCCAATTTACAATCTCTCGCAATCTAACTGACACTTAATATTTAGTGGTGCAAAGAAAAAAAAATGGATATATCTACCCGGCAACAGGGCGTAATTCGAATAAAATGTTTGTACCTCCACTTTGACGCGGCTAGTGCTGCAAGAAGGAGAACGTCCAGTTCGAGCTGCAAGTCGAGGTAACTTTTTCGTAAATGCGGGAACAAAGAAATTTAGACATTTTACGTGATAGCT
This sequence comes from Amblyomma mixtum, assembly GCF_055824585.1. Lineage (NCBI taxonomy): Eukaryota > Metazoa > Arthropoda > Arachnida > Ixodida > Ixodidae > Amblyomma > Amblyomma mixtum. Next base: position 87,432,418 of record NC_143016.1, read on the forward strand.
ACCGATTACTAATCCTTAACCGCGACTAAGAAATGTAAGCGAGCATTTTTTCGTCGTTGTCGATTTGGTTACGAGTACGACTCTTTTTATTGACTAGCGATGGGTGCAAATGCGTTTCCGGTGTGAAGGAGGGGAAGCGGAGGCCTATAGGTGGAGCTCCGAAGTGTCCAGTTACAAGGAAACAGCCCGAGCGAAGCCGGGGCCTTTCGGGATGTTCTAGGAAGTCAGCGTCTGCTCGCCTGTGTCCCCCCGCAGAGGCTGGGAAAAAGAGGACCCGCTGGGAGTGGACAGAGCAAGGAGTAGAGAAAAGGAGAGCGACTGCATGTGTGAAGATTTGCGATCGAGCGGCGAAGCGATTTGAAACTAGTCATTTTTTGCGCAAATATTCCTTTCGTACTCCTTTGTCGCGATTTACTTGTAACTACTTGCAAACAGTGAAAATTAGTTCTGCCGTCTTGCCCGGTGACCTAAAACGCAAAGAGGAAATCAATGAAACGGAGGCGACGTGAGAACATCGCGGCAGTTGAAAATGCTTCAGTAGCGGAGGCTGAAAACGTTGCTAAATATTTAAACTGTTTGTTGTCACAAGCAAGAGTTTACATACATGAACATATATGTAAACTCTTGCTTGTGTCAGCATGCCATCGGTGTTCTAAATGAAAAAGAGCGCCACTTTTTAGGAATGTAACCTGCAGAGTAAGGAATGTCCGTGTTTACTTCTCTGCCTCCTGGGTTCGTGCGTTATAGTTTTTTAGCCTCTGTTTTGCTTGCCTGTTCGTGGGAGAGTGGGTCCTGGTGCAATGCGATGCCGGTGCCAGAAAAAGCGTGACATCTTCCCTTTTTTCCTTTCATTCTGCGCATGCGCGCTATACGGTATATGTATACGCTGCGCGCAGCCGTATTGTTTTGTTGAAGTCAGCGCTTTGTGGTGTTTCCTTACTTGTCCGTGTTTGTCTTTGCGTTGTGTAGTTGTACGCATGAGTTACCAATACGCCCAGCAAGTGGTGCGAATATAGAACTTCTGGGACCCAACACAATTGTTTAAAGGTACCTGGACAATTTGAGTTACACAATATATACAATGAACAGTGGAGAGGATTTGACATTCTTATTAAAGAATGCATTGCTTCTGTAAACAAAACGCTATTATTCAAAACAAAATTTATACATGTATAGAATTAAAAAAACATTCAATACGTACGAACATCAAAATGCCTAATTTTTATGTTATGCATAACACACCGCGGCTTTACATAGAAAAAAAAAGGTATAATATTTTGTTCAAAAGCAACTGTTTTACGCTCCTCTGTAAGGAATGAAGTGAGGCTATTTCAATATGTACTGCCTGAAAATTCCAAGGTGCGATAATCTGTATTTATCTTTTGTAGCAGAAAGTTATGGCGTGAGGCGGATATGCACTGTCTGTCCGATAGACTCGCAGAAGCAATGGCATAAGTGTAAGAGGACCCTTCGTGTTCAGGTTTTGTTTCTTTCCGGAATTCCGTGGGTAAAAAACATTTTTGGAGTTCAAATTGTGCGTGCAAATCGAATTCTTCAGCAAACCCTCCAGAATGTATTATTAGCGCTCGTTTTTGTACGGGACAATAAATGCTTAATTTTCGTTCATTATTTTCGTAACAACATCAAAATGAAAGTAACATTACAAAACTCTTTCCCTAACTAAATAATTATTTTTATTCTCATTTATCACGAATATTTTGTAGCGTATATGACCATCTCCTACAACACTTCCGTCTCTGTGAAAGACGTGTGAACGCGTGTTGTGTTTGTAGACCGCGAAAACAATAATTCGATCACAGCCACCATTTTAAACAAAAGAAACTTGAGGCAGGACGACGTAGCGCTTGATACAATGATACCAATAGGGCGTCTGATCCGTACCTCCGTTTTCGCCTCTCGCTTCGAAAATTTACTTTTCGAACTTATCCTCAAATTAAGCCACGTCATGAATAACCTCTTTTCAAGCTTGCCAAAAGAGGTTCAAAATCGTCAGTTAACTAAAAACGTCCCTCTGGAATAAGCACAAATTATCCGATAATTTTTCCGCGGTGTCTTAGCTTTGTGCAGTGCAAAATTACGTTTCACAGAAAGCGCAACCCAATTTCTAAGCAATCAGTTCGAGGTGCAAGATTCCCGGTTTCAACCCAATGTGAAAGAGACAGACACGGTGACAGGAAAGGTTACCAGAAAGTTATAAAATTGCTTAATCTGGCAAAAGCAAGGAAATAACCTGCCTGCCATGTACAGGTATTCCAAAATTCCCGGAACACCGCGCATAGACTCCAATGATACGTTTTTAAGCTTCTATGAATATTTTAAAACAGGAACCAGCAAACTTTACCGCAGATAACTTCCCTCAGACCTCTGCTAGCGGCAAGTAAAAACCTACCTCTTCGCACCAACGTGCTCATACTTATATACTCGATACGGAGGACGCACTATCTAGTGTTAGTGGTGAGTTATTAATAACCGCATATTTAGAGAACAATTTCAGCGCCATTGACCCAATCAGTGGGTGGCACAAACCATGAGGTTAACAGAAAAGTTATGTTAGCTGAACTGAGTACAGTGCACGAGCAGCGAAAAAAAAAAGTAGAATTCTGTTCTTGAAACCGATGCCTGACGTGCATTTCTAAGTGTCTGGAACGTTTCTCCCTTTGGATCAACCTCTCAAAGCTTGAAGTCAAATCTCTATAAATACCGCTGCACCGTTTTACTTCGAGCGCTACTGAACAACGTTTTGTTAAGCATTCCAGAAAAATATCAAGCTTTAAGGAAATTTTTGCCGAATTAAATTAACGGAGATTCAGTTCAACTGCACGCATTCGGCTTCCTGTTGACTCTTGTTCAAATGCGAGACTCACTTGACCTGTAAACAATTGGCTTCCTGATGACTCCTATCAGCAGAGTCCGTTTTGACATCTTAACGAACGAGCTCACTAAAGTTTGAATTTTTACTGAAATAGTTTAGACTCTACAAGGACTCAAGATGCGGTCAACTGAAACTCAATGTCCATTTTTGTAACGGATACATATATACGCTCATAGAATAGCGCCATTATTTATTTACATGCAAACAGTAAACTATCAGAAAAAAATTTACTCGGTGACGCAGAAGTTTACAGCACATCGACCAAAGAAGCTCATGCTCCGATGTAACGCCCGTCTGCTGCATATCTGAAGCCACTGAGTTAAGAACAACAGAATGAAAATAGGATATAAATACATCATAGAAAAAAACACACCCTGAAGTCACTTTTGTTCTCTTTTTCCGAGCCTCTGAGTGTTATGCAGAACATAGCAGAACACGTAAATTACATGCAGAAGACAGGAGACGGCTCCGAGACTAGTGAACATAATGTGTGTCGAAAACATAATAGGAACCAACAGCGAAGCGACCAGAAAGAGGGCTTAGGCTAAATATGCTCTGCACGCACACCACGCTTCGAAATGCACTCCATTCCGCATACATGATGCAAATAGAGTCATTTTCTCTGCTGAGTCCAACTCATGACTGAATAGAAGCTGTAGTGCTTCCGTTTCTCCGTGAGCTTGAGCCAATGCCGCTATCATAATTCAATCTGAAAAATTCGCCGCACCTATTAGAACCCGAGCGCATTAATTGTTAGGTTCAATGTAAGCAACAGTTCATCGCTTTCAAGCCGCGAAGCAAGCCTATATGGACAGTGATGAGACCAGAAATGAGACGGGTTTCCAAATCCAGACTGGCGAAATGCATGCATATAGATTCTTGTCCTATAGGTCCTTTCTTTGACGGGGTAACTTAAGTGTGCGTGCCGTAAACCGCTTTCGAGAAAGAGCTCACAATGCAACATGCAAGTTAAACTCTCGATGTTTCTTTGCATTATGCATGACCCACCTACGCAAGCAGGCGTTTTAAGCAAAACGTACAAACGTTATAACAGGGAAATGTAAAACGCAAAAATTTCTGCGAACTGAACAAGTTCTACGACTGAAAATTAGAAATTTTAGACCCATGAATAGAAACTTTTGCAAAACAACACTTACGACCTACGGAATAGCCGCTCCAAAGTTTCCGGATGACAACAGAAGTTAATCACGTGGAACTCGCGAATGGCGAGAGATAGACTGCTCAAGTACCTGAATACGTATCGAAGATATATCTACATCCAGCCAGAGGGGATTCATAAAGACGAGGTTCGTCTAACAATAAAAGGCATCTAACCTACTTCAGGAAATATACTAAAGATTTTCATATTATCACTGAAATATTTGCCCCGAGTAAAGACAACGTGAAGGATATCAGCAAACTCACTATTCGCATGTGAACACCCAATTAAACCGCAATTTTTAGCCTATAAAAAATGAAGGTTGCACACGTCGCAAAATTGCACAAGCCATTTGCTTTGCTCCTTGACTCTTGCCTTTGACGCTACCCTCGTAGATATCTTCAAGAGGTTATATGCTAAGTTCTACAAGACAAACAGGCGGCTTAAGGAGATATTAGTGGCAGTTTATCATCGATCAGTGCAAAGAAATTCCACGAAAAAAATCGCGCTTTCCTAAATAGACGCCATGCCCATCTCTACTGGTTTCGTTATATATTTCAAAAGGAATAGCGAGAAGCGGAAGAGCCTGCATGCTTTTTTAACGAAAAGCTTGCAATTTTACGGGATCATCGGACTTGTTTTCTAGGTCCCTGCACATTATGTTAGCTGGTTGGTTGGTTTATTGGGGTTTAACGTCCCAAAGCGACTGAGGCTATGAGAGACGCCGTAGTGAAGGGCTCCGGAAATTTGGACCACCTGGGGTTCTTTAACGTGCACTGACATCGCACAGCACACGGGCCTCTAGAATTTCGACTTCAAGAAATTCAGCCGCCGCGGCCGGGATCGAACCCGCGTTTGCTTCCGGTAATTATAATTCGCCTCGCTGCTTTTCTAATTATGTAGTCGTACATGATTTTGAAACATCGTGATTGTCGTTTTTCAACCAATCTGTTTGCTTCAACAGTTTGTTCGGAGCCTGTTTCGATGTTTCGATACAGCACACAAATGATTTATTTTATACTATGGATCAACCCAGGTCGTTTCTTACAAATATGAAAACACTCTCCGCCTTTGTTCTTTCTTTCCTTATACTTCATTTACATGAACATAAATCATCTCCTTCGCGGATGGGAATGCGCTGCAAAGGAGACTGAGCTAATTAGTTCAATACAGGCATTAATGCCTGTATGCATATGTTCACGAATATCTGTAACAAATAATACCGCCGTTGTAATCGGTGGTTAGCGGCACAGCGGAAACTCATGCCTTAATACGCCAAAAACAAGGACACCTATAATGCCAGCCTGAATGAAAGTGGAATAAATTGGTAAAATCAAGAGATATTTTTCAGTGTTTTGCATCATCCTAAAATGATCATTAAAAAGTCCGATCTAAAGTCACTCAGTATGGTACACCACGGGGTTTCCTCTCATATGTTCTGTAATTCGTTCTGACTCTGCAAACACAATGTCCACACGACTGTAAGAACACCTATAATGCCAGCCTGAATGAAAGTGGAATAAATTGGTAAAATCAAGAGATATTTTTCAGTGTTTTGCATCATCCTAAAATGATCATTAAAAAGTCCGATCTAAAGTCACTCAGTATGGTACACCACGGGGTTTCCTCTCATATGTTCTGTAATTCGTTCTGACTCTGCAAACACAATGTCCACACGACTGTAAGAACAAAAATACTGGCAAGTTTTCTTTCCACAGCGAGCACGCTGTTATCGTTTTCCTCGACTACGAGGCGAAGTTTTTTTGTTCATTCCGTGGAGAAATGTAAAATTTTCGCACACTGGCAGTACCCAACTTTCCTTTTATTATTGCTGCTCCTGAGAACCATCGCGTACATTTCCAAACTTGCCTATTCCGTTACATGCGTGTAAAATGCAGGAAAATTAAGCTTTTCAAAGAACCCATTAAGCTTTCATACATGCCAATATTCCCGATTAATCCACTGTTCCAAATATTCTCACCACAAAACACAGTTATGTAAAATGTCAATGACGTTGGACTTCACGACTTCAACCGGAATTAATTTCCTAGCAAGAAACGTCACCTTCTGAACACATCAGCCAACAGGCATGTGGCGTTTTCGCGCAAAAGGACGATAGGAACATTACGCTTCGTGTCACTGAGCAAGTGTTTGTTAGCAGAGCGAACTGTCATCTCGCAATATTGAAGCAGCTGTTCGACTAGCGGACAATGCCGCAGGAACTATGCGCAAGTGAACAAATACAGCGGTTAAGAAGAAACAGCACTTCAATGTTCCATGATATAAGCTCCAAATATGCAAGAACTTCACAGGAAGCCTTCCTATGTCGACTCATAAGACAGTAACTTTTTGTCCCCACTGAGCTCGCACAGCTTCATCGAGCCCTCCGACCACTGACGTCACAACCAATTCAACACTGAGCTCGAACTGTTTTATCAAGCCCTCCAACAGCACGTATAGCGTAGTACAGGCCATGACGAGCTCGACCATGGACCTATCCGCGAAAGCAAGCTATTCATCCCGCGTTCCTCCAGCAATCCAGCAGTCTCCGCATGCAATCAAGCAAACAAATTTCCCGTAGACACCGGAGACTCCTGCCGTCGCATACCCAGCGTTGCTGGGCCGTCAGATTGATGCCAGCGGCAGACAGAGTAGAAAGGCGCGAGTGGGCAGACACAATTAGGCGCCACCTGCTCGGCTTCAATTAGTCCCTCTTGCACACCCTCCTCCTCCTCGGCCCTTTCACGGGGGCCTCTGGCACCACGCCAGCCATGACGCAAGACGTCGAGAATAGCGCCGTCGCGGCTGTGTAACGACTATACGGTCTGCACCGGCCGGGCAGCGATTCAAGGCCACGTCGCATCGATTCGAGACAACGTAGCGCGACGGGAAGACCCCCCTCGCGACTGGCAGCAGAGGACACACCGTCTGGTGACGCGAAGGTAGCGACATTGGGCGTAGCGCGGAACCGTCTACAATGATGTCGCGAGGAAAGAAGACTTCCGATTTAGACACGGAATACTCCGAAACTGTTGCTATCGAGCACGTTTCGTGATGAAATGGCCGGGAAACCTAACGACACATTGTTGAGCTAAGCTTTCGTGATGTATCACGAAGACGTGTCATAGACGTGGTTCAAAACAGTCAGCGATGAGTCAAATTTCCATTTTTTTTTCTTGCGCACGTCCGGAGATGAAAACAAAAACACAAAGCTCTTGAAGTAAGCGGACTGCTTTTAAATAAACTTGATATCTGGATATGGTCTTATAAGGGCAGCTGGAAAAGGAATGTTAGATATACCAGATAAAGAGCAGAGGCCTTGTATGTAGATTAATGGTTACACAGCAAAGTTCATATACCGCCTGTCTATGCTGCCCGAAAGTCGCAAAATATAGTTTTTCCTTTTGTCTTCGAGGCTGTGAACATGCCGGTTGCAAATACCATCAGAGATTGAAGCGATCTGCCGTCCAACACTTCAGAAAAGACTACACCAGAATGCTAAACTCGTACGTACACCTGATGTCCTCAAGCGACACAACAAATCTTTGCGCTGGCATCATGCTACTAATGAAGTGCCAAGCGTAAATTTCATAACGTACTACTCGACTTACATGGCTCAGTGTGGTACTCTACCGCAACTCCCAAATAGAAATGTACTCGAAGCTCGTACATTATCTCTTTCGCAAATACCTCCCTATAGCGTGCCACTTCGCCAGAACAATCGCAGGCTCTACACGTGGCCACTCCGATCCCATGCCCGAGTAGCGAAAACAAACCTGCCAGTAGCATGGTGTCTCTTTCTTCTAGGTGTACCGGCTCCGGCGATTGGTCAGTCGTGGGCTGTTGGACGATCAGGCTGCGGCGAAGCACCACCGGTTCGGCACTCGGACCGCGCACGATCGGAGAAGATGACGACGACAGGTCCCGGCCGAAGGAGGAGAAGATGCGACGGCGATCACCACGAACCGTAAGAGAAGGAGGAGGCGGAGGCGACCGTGACCGCGGCCGACACGCATCGGACCGACGGCGCGTAAACAAAAAGTGCTCAGCGGCGCCCCGACCGACAAGGTGGCAGCGACGATGCCGGTGTGGCAGTGGTGACGGTGGAGAACGCGCCTTCCTTCCTTCCTCCTCGCGACCGGCTCTCAGACTCTTTTTGTTGCACGGCGAGGCACAAGAGGACGTCCGCACGCGAGCCGACGCGCGTTAACTTTGAAGCCGGCCCGCCGCCGGTCGCTCTGGTTCTCTCGGCGCACCACCAACAGGGGGCTGGAGGGGCACCTCCCGGTATCGGTGAGGGGGCGTCGAAGGGAGGGGAAAGTTGCCCCTAAGGTTGCCCCCACCTCTTTACTTTCCTCCCCCCACCCCCTAGATGCTCCGGAGCAGTTGTAAAAAAAGAGCGAGGGGGTGAGGGTAGTAGAGAGAGCGAGCGGCAACAACCGCCCCGGAGCGCTGGCTCAGTGGGCCATCCGGCCGGCGGCGGCGTCCAGACGAAGAAGACGATCTACGGTAAGGAGAAAGGAGCTCATTACGGGATCCCTGGAAAGCAGCGGCGGCCGCGGAGCAGCGTCGGGACGCGCTTTGCCTTTGGCTTCGAGTGCGCGCGCTCTCTGGCGGTGGCGGCGGATACCGCTGGCAGCGGCGAACCCGCGCCACACCAAAGAGGAAAAGTAATGATGATGGTTTCTCTCGGGCTGGGGAGAGCGACCGTACTCTCCTCTCTCTCTTTACTGCCTGTGCAGCGACCGAAAGAAGAGCGCGAAAAAGACTGAAGAAAGTGATCAACACTCGCACTCACGCGCGCGCGCTCACAAAAGCAAACACAAGGATGGTCACACGGCTGTGTGAAGAAGAAAGCAAAAGGGGAGTGCTCAGAAGGGAAGGCTCTCTCTCGTCGGAGAAACTGACCCGATTGTTCTAGGTAGAGGATATAGCGCGAGCCCCGGAGAAAGAAAAGAAGCAAGATGCGGTGCCGTACAATGCGACGATGCAAACGACGCGGTATTCCGGTAACTGGGGGAAGCTCGCGGGAATCCGCGGAGACGTAGAACAAAGGCGTAGGCTTCCTCCCGTTGAGAATCGGCGGCGCGCCGAAAAGCAAAGACGAGTCCTCCGCCCACTCCCGAACTCGCCCGTCTCCGACACTTCCGTTGCTGCGGAAAAGCATCGTGCCCACACCTCTGGGTACGGAGCGGAAGGGGACGGCCATTTTGAGATCGTGAAAGTGTAACGGCCGCTACAGCCTCAGGCACGTTTTTCCCTGGAAACCTATCCGAGGTGTCGTTAGCGAGACTCAAGGAATCGAGATCTGATCGCCTTCACAGGTGGATAACCTCCGTCAGACACAATCACGGCGTATACACGTAACCAGGATAAACCACAAAAGCTCCCCTCACGCTATAGAGACAATGCGTTTAGTATTGCATCAGCTAAGTCATTAGCGTGAGGCAAAAAAAAAGTTCTGATGTACATGAGATGAGGTTAAATCAGGGACAGCTTTTCAGTTTCTGCACTTCCAACGGGCAACAGAAACAAGGTGTCAGAGATGACGTCACAGTATGCTGCTGCTCTTCGTATGGGACGTTGCAAGCCCGGCTTCATCTTCATTGTTCTTTTATGAATCGTTTAGGCACATGAGTATTAAATTTAAGAACAAAACCACCGCCGAACCTAGTCAACAGTTTCTCTTACCATCCCTCCGCGCACGTAGAGAGTGATGGCCGACAATTAACCTTCGGTCACGTAAAATGAAAAGCAAGCAACTACAACATATCCACCGGATGCCGGCATATCGAGGCGAGAGACAACGCCCCGAGTGAGGCGCTTTTTACACGTTTGCGCTCGGCGTCGTTGTTTCTCTCTCCACACCGTGAATACTGAACCACTGGCACCAGCGGCCAGACCGGGCGAAGGAGGGTGTCGCCGTAGGACAGGCGCGGCTGACGGCGTTCCCGCAGCCGCCTCGAAGAGCGCGCTCCTCTCTCCGTTGCTGCCGCCTGTCGTCACTCGGGCACTTGACGAGCAGCGGTCCGAGAAGAAGAAGAAGAAGCGGCGGGGATGATTAGCGATTCCCGAAACCGGCCGCGGGCGGCGTACACCGGGTTGTTGTGCTCGTCGTCCGAGCCATGAACACCGTCGCGCCAGCGCGCAACCCCGTGGTGCGCGTGTGTCACCCTTGTAATGATGGCGGCGACCACACACGCACGGAGCCAGTGAATGCGAGGGGGGCCCCTGCCTTCTTCTTTCTCCCCTTCTTCTTCTTCTTTATGTTGTTCTCGGCAAGCGGAGAAGAAAGCCGGCAGCTTCTAGCGAGAAGTCACGTGAAACAGCGGTCACCGCTGAGAGGGCAGCCTAAGCTTTTTCCACGAGCCTCTGATGGACACAACGCCCGTACACAAAGCGGCTGGTGGGAACGGGACACTGCGAGAAGGTTGGGTAGAAATAAATGGAAAGGGACTAAGAAGAAGAAGAAGCGCTTGCTGCTTCTGGGCTGGCAGGGAGGCTCCCTAATGAGGAACACGAGGAGTCAGGAAGCCGCGTCGTAAAGCGTCCCCTTTTCACGGCCCAAAACCCCGGTGATCAAAGGCGATGATCTGGGAACGGTTTTGTGCCGCTGTTGTCCGCTGCTGAGACGTCCCGTCGAGGATGCCCCGCTGTCCTGGTGACTTTTTCCAAGTGCGTGCGGCCGCCGAGAAAGCAAGTGAAGCGCCGTCGACTCCGACTGCGTGTGAACGCGGGGGAGTTTCTTCCGACGTCTCGAAGTCCCGCTGCGTGCAGCTTGAGCGAGCGGTAAATGGCTGCTTTTTTTTTTCTTTTTCGAGAAATGCGGACACGCCATGCAGTGTTCTGGCAGATTAACTTCTTTTTTATTTTTCCTTGAACTCAGTGGTTGCCGCAACATGAAGCTTACCCGGAGAGGACAAATTTCATTCCCCGATTGTTTATATTCGTAATTGTTTCGTCAGTCGCTTGATCCATTACTAAATTACGAATCGTTCAGACTTCCATTTTCGGCGTTTTCAGTCCAACTGAATTAAAGTGCAACGTTAACAGCCACGTGTGCTTCAGAAATTCGTTGCTGCGGAAGTGCTGTTTAAAGTCAACATTTCGTTGTACGTACAGCTTGTAATTTTCTTTTTTTTTTTTTATCTCTTTACAGCAGCAAAGATCGTTCGCAAGGAATTTTAACTTTGTAGCTCCGGCTCATACTCCATTACGGGTGTCATCGTCTTTTATGTTATTTCCTTAAACTAAAAATTTACTTCACCTCCTCCATAAAAATGAGAAATTTCCCTTCCTTGAGTCCAACTCCTATTAGGTTTCCTCATAACGGGAAATCTTCTAGTCAGCGCCCCTGAGCTGCATCGCGGCTTCTTAAAGCGTAGCATAAAGGCACCACATAACTTCTCTCCATCAGTCCGCAACACGTTGCTTGTCTTAGTTGTGTGTGGTTAGTGTGAGTGCGCCAGTGTGTGATAGAGAACGCACGCCAGAAAGAATGCCTATAAACGTAATTATACCACGCAGTAAGAAAGAGTGAATTTCGCGACCTTCACAGGCATGCATGCCGTTTGTACGTAGGTCGCTCACTTAGCATTAGTTTTTGAGGGTGCATCCACGCCGCTCAGAAAGTGTGACGAGCCGTGGAACCCGACGTGTTGTGAAATGCGACGTCTGGTGAAAGGCCTGTTGCACACGCCAGGCACAAACGAGCCTTTCAACAATCAGCTGCACTCAAACATATTGATGCAACTGGCAATTCCTGCGAGGTACGTCATTAAGACGACAGGATTGCGTCACTGAATTCATTTCTTAGTAAATCAAAGATTTGCGGACGCTCAACCCATCGGTCTGTTTAAGCATGCAAAGAAGAGTTAAATTAACTGCTCGTTAATTTAAGCGTCACTCTCTGATTCGTTCCCCTTCAGACTGGTACCAAGTCACTGGCTTTAATAGCTATATCCAATAGCGGTAACTTTATGAGCAACTCCCTTGGAAATTTCCAGTGCTCGCGGCATATCGCATGCCAGTGTGACGAAAGAAAAGCTAACATTAGCTCTCGCTTCGTTAGGCGTTCGTCAGATGGTGCAACTAAATGAATTCATCTGGAGTATGAGTCACTGAAACGAAGTCATTTTTCTTGGAGTGGCGTACAGTGACGAGGCAGTGCGTCGGTATCTCATATTCAAGTGCAATGACGCACACAGAACGATAATACCCGAGCTTTTTCGCAGCCGCGTGAAGGGCGTTTTCAGGCCATGCTGTGCTGCAGTTACCTAAAACACTACTTGCATTCGCCTCTTGGAGATACTTGCGTCGTTAAACGCACCTTCTCACAGGCAAGAATCGCGTTCCGGACACCGACAAACAGCGCTGAAGCACACTTCACCGCACTGCTGTTCTAGCGGCGGTGAAGACGAGCTGCGGCACCCACGCTCAAAAAGGCCGACAACACATGTACCGGTGCTGTAGAGCTGCTCAGGCAAAGCGCATAGTCTCCGCAGTGCACAATACCCGCACTCTTGTACTCTCGCCAGACGTGCCGAGCTCGGAAGGATCTGACAGCAATGGAGCTTTCAACGCGCCAAGCGCGTGAAAACGGGCACAACAACGGAGCCAAGGTGTGGCACGGGGCGGGCAGAGAGAGGCTGTTCGGCACTAAGAAGTTCGTGTACCTCGTGAGGCGCTCTCAACCGCGTGAGGAGTGCTACGGGCGCTGCGCAGCAGAATTGAGCCACTGAACGGCCGCCCATACAAGTGTCAAGAAGCGACAAGGTTGGGTGTCGAAGATCCGCGAACCTAACCAGTGCCGTTTAGCGCTTCGGCCGGCTATGTAGAAACCCGGGCAGTATACACGTCGGTGCGTGAGAACGTGAGCTTTTGCTGGTTGAGGTCGCATCTGGCACGATGTGAAAAAAGAAAAAAAAAAGGAAATGACCGACTGACGCAGTACGGAACACGCATGTGGTCAGGGCTATCCTTCCTGTAATTCTCCGAGCTTTTTTCGCAATCACTTTTGGTGGAGGATAAAATTACAAATGACCATAATTGCTCGCGTAACGGAGCCAATGGTCGCTAACTTTATTTTTTTTTCTTTTCTTGCCGTTTCGCTATATACTAAGTCGTGCATCGTTAATACGGACACTGGTTCCCAAGTAAAACTGCGCACAAATCGAGTCGTTCGTAATAGCGAATCGTGTAGAAAAAAACACGTTAAAAAAAAAAAGACTGATTAAAATATGATTCTGTGCATACTGGTCGACAGTGAAGTGGAAATCAGACAAATTCTTGGTAGCTCCAAACGCATTAACCGAAAGGAGCCATTCACTTTAAAAGAATGTGGTGCAGTCTGGAGTATCTAGCGGTTCGTGAAACGTATGGTGACGTACCATATCACGATGACATCTCCTAGCAAGAGGTGTCACATTCCACGAACCGCTAGTGCATATCTGTACTCAGTCGGCTATCAATATCACAAGCTGATGGGAGCGTTTTCTTCACAACCGTTCACGTAATACGACAAACGGTGATACGTGCTGACCGGCACCTTGCCGGTTTAGCTCATAAACCACAAAAAAATTTGGCTATCACTCAGGGGTTTGGCGCTTTCTCATTGCCTTTCGTGGTGCCCTGCATTCGAAATACAAGAAAAAATACGTGGTTGGGGTAGTCGAGATCAGTTCTGATCGCTGTTACTATAAATGCGACAAAATATATAAGCCGAAATGGGGTTTCCACTTTTCAACCCTGTCCATTGTGCAGACAGCGAATTACCCTATTAACGAGGCGTAAGTGCATTCAAAAACTTTTGTCGCTTTAAAAATTGTCCTCAACTCGAGCCATCCATATTTAACGGGGGTTGTAATAACGGGGTACTGCTGTTTATGCTTTTTTTCCCCCTTACATATGAGCACGGTTGTGAGTATGGATATTCGCGTAAACATACGAAGTTCATGCTACACGACGGTCATGTGTGTGCGCACCTCTGCATATCAAATTATCGACTGTTGGGGGAAGATATGAATGGTGGAAGTCTTTGATTGTGAAAAGAGATTACACGGCAGAATATTAGGTATCACAGTCTTGTAGATATAGATAACATGTAGGGAGCTCTAAAGCAATCCAAGAGAACAACGGATGTGTTATGAACCAAGCGTTTGTTTGAAAATATGCCGCTGTTGCTACCCTTGTTTACGCGCGCTTAGGAGCCTCAGCATTTTAACAGGCTGAGAAACTATATCACATACCTTTCCAAGCAGTTTTCAACCCAGCCTTGCACAGGTCCATCATAATACGACTATATGTCCCAAAGAATGCTAAGAAATAAAGAACGGATAAGTAAATCCTCTGTACATGCCAAGTTTTGTGATTTCACCAAAATGTGGAAATGAATGATACGTTTTCTGTCATGTGGTGCAGGAAGCAAAAGGGTGCATGCAGTAGTTAAAAGCTGACTTTCATTCGTTGTTCTGTTATTCCCGCTTTATGTAAACGATGTCTAACTGCAAACAAATTTATAGTTCCTGCAAGTAATCCAATTGGCTCGCCAGCAGGTGACTTTTGATCAGTGCATTTCACCAGAGTAAAAAAGCTGTGCCTTAAGAGCAATCATGTAAATATAATGAATGGCATGGAACACGCTGTGGACGCTTTCTTCCAAACACATGTAAGCTGGTTAGCTAAATTGTGCTACTTCTCAATTCATTCCGCACAATTCTTCGGCAATAGAACAGCCGAATGTACACATGTAGCCCCTTCCTTTGCACAAAATTCACCAGCGCTCACGGTTTAAAACGAGGCAGCACATGGGCAACAGTTTTCGATCTGTCAATGCGGTGTTGGCCAGCCGACCATCGACTGCGGGCCTCTGCCCATTGTATGCGTACACAAGAAGCAGGGCGCATTTGGCCGCGCGGTGCTCGTACTCAGGAGAAGCTGCGGACGGAACGTTTCATTGTGCAGCCTCCTCCGAACGGCGCGGCGCTCTGCAGCATTGTGGGACCGCGCAGTCCGTTCAAGCGATTCATTTGCGTGCATCACGCCACGACCTTGCCACGGTAGTGGGAAAGGGGGGGGGGGGGGGGGGGGGTGCAGGGTGAGGTCAAGTGCTGGCCGCTTCTCCTGTACATATGTATGGACGTGTGGAACGACCCTTCTGACGCGACCTTCACATACAGCGAAAGGAACTGCACGTACAGTCTTTGGTATACGACTATTAGTAATGAAAGCGATGGCCAAAACGCGCTCTGTGTACAAAACAAAAACGGGTTTTAATTTCTGTAGTGCACGAGTCGGCAGCTAAGCAGCTCTTTTATAATGAGTGCGCTAAGCATACATATATGAGTGCCGAATCAGCGTCTTAAAGGCACCGGTATTGCTGAATGATAACGTCAGTGCAAACTGAGCATGAATGAACAGCATAAACCGGCCCATGTGTAAACGTTATTTGGGCGGATATAGGCAAAGCCTGAAGAGTCTTTACAACAGAATGTTGCTGCTGAATGACAATACTGGGTTGAAAAAAAAATCGACATTGCAAATAATGATCGATTCCTGAGCGTTGCAAGTTGCAACCAACACTTCGTCACAAGAGAATCGAAATTCGCGGACTTGCGCAGCATAAAGAAAAGAAAATGTCAAACAGCATCAGCTTCGCATAGCATCGCCGCCTCTTCTGCGTTATCAGGACAGCAGAATAAGTATTTCCGTACACAAAGTCAGCGGCCCCAAATATGCTACAACTACAATCATCATGTTCAGGTTCATCACCATAAAGCCACGTACCATGATGTGCATGTGCAAACTATGTAACCAAAAAGATAGACTTCTGGTTGCAATTCCATACATGGTATACAAAGCCAGCCAATTTTTCCTTTCTTCTTGAACCGAGCCCCCATGGTGATGCAACAACTGGCCACGCTACCCCGAGCCATAACATGCAGTAATAAAGCACGTGAACTAACAGGACTTCGCAGCTAAATTTATTTGCCCCAGATTGGATGCATAGCCCCAAATCTCTTTTTTAAAACATTGCTTTTTAAAAACTCACCGTTAACAACTTTTTAGGGGCCTCTTATTGTGACTATGTAAGCATGAACTCGTGTTACGAAAAAGTTCGGATCAGGTGAGCGTATCGGTGTGGCGTGTATTTCCACAGCATTGTAGTGTCCACAAGCACGGTATGGACACTCTCCAAGTATTTACAGTGCCTCTCCGGCGAGCTGCTGTGTTTCGTGCACTTTTAACTAAACCTTCGCAGGGTTAAAGAAGACTCCATATCACAGCTTTCCTTTGTAGCCTTATGGCTGCGCTTGGGTGGACGCCAATGAGTAATTACTTCCCTTTTTACATATCACAGCTATGATTTGCATTCAAATATACCTCTCATCGGCATATACTATCAGCTTTCACAAGCATCCCGAACGCTACTAAGTCGAGCCATTCTCGCGATTCATATCACGTGAAGTGTCGTTGGAAACTTGCATTCAGAAGGAGTTATATGTAAAGAAGAGTGGGTGTACAAGAAACGACTAATTCACCTGTTCACAGGATGTACAAGAAACGACAAATTCACCTGTTCACCAGGAAAAGATGAAAGGTGCATCTGTACGAAATTCCAAACTCACCTGTTTGAAATCGAAATCCACCACAGACGGCTTTAATTCGGCCTCCATGATGAGATCAAACCACTAGGCCTGCCACTAGACGTTGTCACGTAACCCGATGACGTAGTTCCCAGACACCCGTCGCCGCCAATGCCCTGCAAAAAAAAAAAAAAAAAAAAAAAAACGGGATAAGCGATCTGGCACAATCGATGGCGCTATTTCGGCGTTATCTGAGCAGCACGGCGTGCAACAAAGTCCAAAGTATAGAGGAAAGCCAGTTTAGATAGGTGTCAGCAAAGTTCTACCAGCCGACTTTGTAGCCAGAAAATATGAACTAACTAAAGACAGTAAGGACTGCTTAGCTGACGAAGTGTACGAGATAGTACATCGCGTGTAAACAAGCATATACATAAACATTTAGTGGCACCGGGCACGAAGCTTTAGAAAAACCACACCACCGTAGCACAGTTGCTATGGCAACTATCAACGGACTCGTAAGGGGTCTTCATACAACCGTCCGATGATACGCAACGGGTCTGCTGCGCTCCTCCCCTTTCTCGCTTGTCGTCCAATGAAAACACTCCACCGCTAATGGGGCCCGGGCTTTTTGGTGCCAGTTTTGAAAGTAACTGCATTTTCAGCACAGCGGCGGCGGCTTTATATGCAGGAAAGCAAAATGCAAGAATACCATCATACTGAGTCCCTGATGCACGTTAAAAGACCATAGGCGTGCGACACTTCTTCCACTTCTGCGTCCCTCACAACGCAGTTATTTTTATTTTATTTTTCTTTCTTGCTTAGAAACACGTCATTCCTGCGCGCTATTTTTACCAAACAAATTTACTCTATTAAATTTACTTTATGCGCGGTCAGCACACAGAAACGTGTGCGTGCCTTAATTTCATGCAGATGAAGCCTGAAATAAATCCGCCAAGCACCATTGTGGTTTGTCTCATAATTTCAAGAGCTGCAACAGCAACATAAGCGGCACAATGACACAGTGGGCATTGGGCTCTCGTAACTCCAACTACTTAATATTCAGTTTTTCTCAATAATATTTGGTTATGAATGTTATAAAGAAGACAAAAAGAATGGAGAAATAGTTCTAATTCGAGAAAGAAATATGACCCAAAGGGAGCTTATGCAGCAGGTGACTGGAAAGCGAGAGGGCGATTACAGCGACGCCCGTCGGAGAGGTGTCGCGATGACGGACGACACTGCCCCGCCAGGCGTTTAAAGAACGAGCGCATCGCCGACAGGTGCCGCGGCTAATCGAGTGGATTCGAGTCACCGCGTCCACAGCAAGGGGAGCGAAAGAAGAGGCAGTCGAAAAGGGAGGTGTCCTTATCAAGGCGGCGGATCTGGAGCGAGTGACCCCTGCTGCGGTCGTCCCTTTGAGTCTTCCACCCGCGCCGACACGTGCACAACGGAAGGCCGAGAGAGAGAGGGGTGTGAGGGAGGAGGGTGTGGAGGGTGTGGAGGAGAGACGAGAAACCTGTCCATTCTCTGCATGCAGTATGCCTCGCTCCACAAGCTTTGTTCCGGAACAATCGGAGCCGATTCCTGAGGCTGATTTTGCTTCGCCCACCGCTTAATACGAAGAAGCCATATATAACGAAGAGAAGAAAAAATATGCACTTCGCGTGCAAGAAGAGGAGGAATAAAGGGGGCGCTGATTACCATCTCTACTTCGGCGGATCAAGCCGACCCCCTCTTCCCTCCTGAAGCATCCGAAGCAATGGTGTGTATGTGCATATATACAAGCATATAAGATGGGACGGGGAGATAAAAATGATGCGGTGGTGCGGTTCGTTTATTTCTGATTTCCCCAAAGTCAGTCCCCCGACTATAGCAGAGGGGAAAAGCCGAAACCATCGCGTAGTCGGCGCAGAAAAGAGCCATTCGCGAGCAAGCGATAGAGTCACATGATTAGCGGCGCCTCTTTCTCCGCGGTCACTCGTGCCGCTCTCTGCCTTTGTGCAGCGTTGTGCAAGCTCGAACTGCCGGATGTTTGCCGCGATTCAGCCATTTCTGCGAAATGTAGTTCCTGCATTGGCTGTGCGGAAGAAAGTGTACAGAGAACAAAGACTGCACGCCTCCGCTTCCGACTTTAAGTCGTTTGAGTAGACCAGAGAGGTTGTCCTTCGAGTGCAGTGCTATGATGGGAGCGTGTGAATGGAATGTAGCTCAATGTTATTGACTTCGCAGCGTTACTATACCGAGTCATTTCAACGGGGAGAAATAAAGAGAGAGAAATCTCTTTATTGAAAAAAGTCGACGATTGAAAAAGACTTTTTGCCTCTTCATTGAGGAATCAATAGGAAGAGACTATCTTCGACATGCGATTATGGTCTTTAGGGCAAAATAAGGAGTAGGGTGTTGAAGAACAGAAGACCAAAGAAAGAAGAACGAAAAGAAATGAAGGAACAAGGCTGGTAAAATTAAAAGTGTAGAGGCCATGAATTTTGAGATTATGACACAAAAGCTGAAGTTAATTATGGTGGCAAATATTTTTAGAGTGCGAAAAAAAAAGTTCAAAGCGTGGCGCTGTTGCGAAGGGCATTGCGATATCATTGGCGCTCGACAGTGTTAGTGTTTATAGTCAGGATTAATTCCTTCCTTCAACGATAGGATCGTTTCCTTAAGCTGGAAAATTCCAGAGGAAGAACTCGCACATTGGTGCTGAAGATACGTCATCTGCTTTTACGCCTGCGATACAGTGAAGTAATTAGCTAGGCGCCTCTGCGCCGAAAATTGACCAGTGCCAAATAAACTTTGTTTACTTAACAGGGCAGCTAAACAAATGAGATAAAGGAGCTAGGCTTTCTGGACTTAAAAAAAAAACGCTAAATCGTCGCTGCTATCGTGACCTTGCTTCAGCATTAATGTTCTGCAGCGGCTGGCATTGATGCTTTGACGTTCGACCCAGCGTCGATTATAGCTAACGATTGGAGCTTTCATCTTTCAGAAAATTCGGTGCACCCTTTTTGGTGTTACCGATACCGGCTCTTTTTTTTTTTCTGGGGGGGGGGGGGGGGGGGGGGTGAACACAAGCCACCATTTTTTCATCTCAAGCAGCCAATTTAGCAGTAATTAATAGAGAAGCGGTAGAGTTGGAGAAAGAGGAACCACGGCAGTAAAAAAAAATTAGGAAAAGAAAATGAGGAAGCGCCAACAGGAACGCATGTGTGAGTTTACGTCTAAAAACTGGATTCCCAGGTTAGCTTTAAGTTGTTGCGCTAGGATGGGCAAAAGGAAAGGGGGGGGGGGGGGGGGGGACATCGCGTGGTCTGCGTGTTACGTGAGCGACGGAACGGCCGCTTCAGCGTCGCGGTAGCCAGAACACGACACCATTTTTGTGACGCTCGTGCAGTTTCACGTCAATGTCCTTAGGTGCAGCGGAGAAACCTGCATGCTCGGCCGAGTAACTGCCCTTAGCAGCAGAGAAGGAAATGGAAAAGGTGTTCGTTATGAAATAAATGACGGAAGCCATGGATGACAGCGAGCAGACGGCCAGCATGTAGAGCTTCCCTGTCCGCAGAGGGGTGTAAGGTAGCGAACAATGCCTGAAAACCCCCGAATGCGTTAATCCAACGTTATATCAACGTCTCACCACGCCTTTGGCTTCCGTACTTTGTCAATGTTCTGCTTCTACTGAGCGTAACTCGTACTCAATATCTATCTAGCTGTGTCGTGCATGTCAAGGATACTGACCTTTTCCGGTTAAAACCGGATTTTGAAAACTAAATTCGGCGTACTTTTACTGTTTCTTTCTTTGTTCAAAACCGAAAAGTCCTATTTCTAATTAGAGCTCAAAACTCTTAGTAGCTTGTAGCCTCCGCCACTGATCTTATACGAAGGGTATCAGCCGCTTGAAACGTAGGCCAGAGTAAAACTACACTATTTCCACTATTTCCACTATTCTACACTATTTCCATTCGACTTTAAATTTATTCGATCTGTGGTACCCTCTAAAATAATATCGCTACCCGGTTATCGCCGCGATCTGTACGAATTGGCGTACTATAGATGACAAGAATGTAATAGTAATTAATAAAGAAAGAAGTGCCGGAAGACAGATAAGAACGCGAAACACGGGGGAACTGTTGCGACTACGCATCTATAAAACTCCATGTATTGAATTATAAAACTCTGAGCAGCATGTTCTATTGCGGGCTACAAGTGATTACAACGGCAATCTTATTGAAACTAGTACGAAGAAGCCTGCACTTACTGCTACACCCCACTACCTACTTTGATACACATGGTTTCGGCGTCCAGCTACTGAACACGAGTTCGTGGGAGCGAATCCCGACCACGGCGGCTTTGTTTCGATGGAGACGATATGCAAAAATACACGTGTACTACGCGACGTCAGTGCCTGATTGAGCGGCATACCTCTACAGGGGGTAGAAATTAGTCCGCGGAGCGGTATTCCATCCGCGCTGATTATTAAATATACAACGGTACGCAACTTCCCTGTCACCGCACTTTGCATACAGCTTCCCCGGTACCAACCGGTACAGCGTAACGAGCGCGAAACGCGGTCGTCGGAAGGAAGTTAACCAAGCCGCCATCGTGGAATCACCTGCTGCCGGCTCCTCGCACGCGTCGCGGGGACTCGATGGCCGGAGAGCGTGTCGGTGCACGTATATGCGCCGCACACAGCCCGTGAGGGGAGGTGTACGGCACTAATCTCTGCCTTGCATGCGCAGGAACAATGAACACGCACGCCACGCTCCGCCGAGGCGCCCATTGAAAAAAACGAGGCGTGACGGGCATAGAGCGCCTCGCCTGGCGAGCACACGGGCTAAGGAGCGCGCACACATAACCGCTGCTTTGGTCGCGACAGCTGTGGAGTATATGTATCCCTGGCTTGGTTGCTGCCCACAGCGCGGGGTCTCCCGGCCGTGTTCGTGTTAACTGAGAGGTAGCTAGCGTCTTGGTGCAATGTCGGCCGGCATCTGTTTACAGAATGCCGGGCGAGCATTACTCCGTCAGCTGTGCCACGACCTTCTCTGTGCGCTCTGTCCAGTTAGATAAGCTAGTTATCGTCGTAATAGTTGGGAAATGATTTACTACGAGCTGTTGAAAAAACCGCTACTGTACGAGATGTCCGTTGTGTGTCACAGAATGGCGTGCCGAATACAACCACACTGGGGCAGATTGGCGAGGCAAGCAGCTGAGAGGAGTCAATACCCGCTTACTGAAAAGACATGGTTTCGAATTAGACTGCGAAATTTTATGGTCGAAGATGCAATAAAAAGATAATCTTGCCAGAGCTTAGTTCTCGCGCGGCTCGACTGCTGACCCGAAAGACGCTGGTTCGAACCCGGCCGCGAGTGCTAGAGGCCCGTGTGCTGTGCGATGTCAGTGACGTTGGAAAACCCCACGGAGTCGAAATTTTTCGGAGCCCTCCACTACGGCGTCCCCCATAACCTGAATCGCTTTGGGACATTAAACCCCATAAACCAAACCAACCAACTGCCACCTAAGAAATCTTCGGTGTTTTATGCTTTGTATTCACGAGAAATTTGTCATTACACGGGCACGACGAACGTGCCGGTGAACGACGATTACGTGCAACCGGGGTGAATTGCCACGGGCGTCAGTTTAGATTCATGGCATCTACAAGGGACATACGACTCGCAGCGCTGAGCAAGCAACGAACATGATACGAGATCAGACGCAACTCTGTTACAATGCCAGCCCCTCAGACGCGCAACAGCCAACCCGCACTGCACCGAGCGAAAAGCACTACCAGCATGTACAAATGCGCAAGTACGCACAGACACACACAAACGCATACACAACTCGTTTGGCGCGGTGTATGGAGCAGGAGGATCGAGAGCGTACGCGTGTAAAAGAAAGCGGCTCCTCTTCTGTGCACGTGTCGCGCGCCTCGAAGCAAAGGATGGAGTGTTTCCCAGCGAAGAAGACGACGACGAAGTCCCAGTTTCTCCAGCCGCACCGGAGGAGGAACCGGGAGACAGAGAGAGAGCCGCTCGCCGAGGCATGTCTTCGTCTTTTACTCGCGCGCGGCACGGCCTTTCTTCGGGATGCTTTCGCGGTGATGGATGGGCCAGGCGGCGTTGTCGTCATCTCAACTCTCCCCCACTTTTCCTCAACCTTAGTCTATATATGTTTGCCCCTTCCCATGTTCTCTCAGTCCCTCTCTTTCTCTCTCACTCTAGTCCGTCTTCCATTGCTCTTCTCTCTTTTGACGTTCTTTTTCTCCTAGCGCGCGGGAGGAAAAGATGTTCGGTGGAGGGGAGCAGAAGAGCACGGCAACTCAGCGAGAATCAGAGCGGGCAAGAAGAAAGCAAGGACGACGGGACACCAAAGCGGAAACCGAAATCGCCGCTTTCGAGGTGGCGCTACAAGCGGAGAGGAGCGCAACTTAGCAGGCTGAGTTTTTGTTTTTATTGTTTGTTTCTTTTCTCAAGAAGTGAATTAATAGTTCGGCCCGAGACACGTAAGTGCAAACAAAAAGCGTAAGGGCAATGAAAGCAGGGGACGAAGAGAGACAGAAAGGAGGAAGGGGAGCGAAAGAACAAGAAAGGGACCTTTTTCCGGATGAGAGGTAGAGTAACAAAGGCGAATTCGGCGGCACACAGCGAGGTGAGTTGAGTCTCCGAAGACAGGTAGAGTGCACGCATGGAGCGGGGGCTTTTAAAGAAACGAGGGATGCGCCAATCTAAGGCGTCATGCTGCTTCGGGGTCGGATAGAAGAGCGGTCCGGAGAAAGTGTACGCGTAACCGGAGAGAGCGAGCGAGCGAGCAAGTGAAAGACACTGTCTTCTCTTTCGCATCTTCCATTCGCCGCTGCCGAAGTGTCGAGCATACGAGGTGAGCTGACGTGAGGCCGCGCGTTAGGAGGCGGCCTGGCGAGGCAAAGTAAAGGCGAACTTCACGCGCCTATATAGAGCGCACAACAACGGGCCGGCGGCGGCGGTACTCGCGTGGAACAAACGGACGCAACGGACGCACCCTTCGCGGCCGTCTTGACAGGAGTCTTTCACGATGGGGGAAATAGGCAACTGCAGAAAGAGTACGCGTACGCCGGTGCGTATAGTAAGGTGCGGTGCTGAGGAAAGCCGTACTCTAGCAACGAAGAGGCTCCGACGCGCGGCGAAGCGCAGACAACGCAACATGGAGGGAAAAAAAACTCGCAAGCCTCCCGCGCGTAGTACAAGCTGCCTCCGCTGCAGGACGCCACAGGCGCTGCAGCCTCCGCTTTCTCGGCACGCGCTAGAGCATATGGATGCCCGTTGTTCTCGGCTTTCAACATGTCAGAAAGCGCGGACCGAAGGAACGCGCTCGCACTTTCCTTCGATTCCTCCTTGCGCGGTGATTTGTCTCTCCCGACAATCGGCGCGAGCTCCGCCACCGAAGCAGGATACGCGGGACGCCCGTGAGCTGACTGACTGGCTGAGTGACGGCATGCACTCTGGCTTTTCTTCCCCGCAGCCGCCTCCTTTCTCGTTTAGTTTCGGCTTGTATTAGATCACTTTTCTCTAGCTTTCGTTTTTTTTTTCTTTTGCGCTGAGGGCGATGGAGGTGCCGAGCGTGTAAACGCAGTGCAAGCAAAGTTCGCGTACGTCGAACAGCTAGGGCTCCCCCCCCCCCCCCCCCTTCCCCCGAGCAGCCGGCGGTCCGGCGGGGGTCAGTGCAAATCAATTCCACGCTTCTCTAAGTGAGCGCGCAATGCTTTGACCGGGCCCTTTCAATTTGCGTGTCCAATCCTTTCACACCCGGTTCCTGGTTCAGAGCAGACGGAAGTGGCGCAAATGGAATGGGGCAAGGGTGCCGCTGCCGCTGACGGATAAGCTTGACGAGTAGCATTCGAGGAGAAGAAATTTAGCGGATGCATCTTTGGAGTTTTATTTGTTACTCTTTACCTCAATTCGGTAAGGCGAACCGGGACTCAACCACTCAAGTGTTCCTTTCTTTGTGTCGGCACGCTCGACAGTCCAGTACTCTTCCAAGTGAAAAATCAGCCCTGTGACAAAAAGCAGACTGAGCTAAGGGTTTCTTTTATTTGTACATTGGAGTACTGTAGCTTGCGCCTACTACAGTGGAACAGGTTATCGGCCCTGTCTGCCTTGTTATCCTCATTGAACGCCAGTTTCTATATCGAGCTAATGCGCCCGAAACTGGTCTCCTATCGCGTACATTGCGTGCATTCATTTCCTTCGAGCCGTAATTCTTCGATAGACTATTCCTGCAATAGGGCATCAGTTCGCGGCGCACGAGTGCTCTAAGCAGTGCCGTAGGGGTTGCACTTTTCAGTTTTAATTTTCTTGAGAATTCGCCACTTTTATCTGTGTTCATTTCAAAACGGAGTTTTCGTGTTTTTTTTTTTCGTGAGTACTATTTCCCACGGTTGAATTGCTCTTTTTTGTTTTTTTTTTCGGCGATATAATGTCGTATTCATTGTGCGGTGAAAAGTCACTTAGAGTTTATTTTGGCTTTCTGACGCCTTCAGCATTTGATTCACCTGTAATTAACCCTCAAAACGCTCGTACATCATTGGTAAAGCGCTTATACCCGTGCTTGGAAAAGGAAATTCTATATCCTCAATAAAGAAACAGTAACGGAGGTTAAGTGATGCAACTTTTCCACAAAAACGGCAACTATAAGTTGATTTCTAAAAGGTGTGTTGTCATGTTATTGCTAGTTAGAGCAAGAGGGCACGGCATCACGTAGTCTTCCTGATGACAGCGACCGAACTGCCTCTTAACCCTGTCGTTAACCAGAATATGAGTTTTTTATGACAATTATGTATAGTTTCGAGAGTCCTTGCATGCAGCGGAGACGCTTGCCTAGCCAATTAACTGTCCTAATCAGGTGAGGAGAGTGACCAGCGCTACGCTTGCAAATGACATATGGCGAGACGAGGTAGATCTTTCTGCGTGCAGAGGCATGTAAGGTAATGGGAGCGAAATTTCAAAATGAACAGATGGATTTTAATTTTTTTAATTTTCTCCCTCGACAGAGTGGTACTTTTACTTTATAGCCAGCTAGCTTCAGTGCGTATGTGCAGTATACTGACCTTTTTTGGTTGAAATCGAATTTCCAAAATACTTCTATCCTTTTCTCTCGGTTTAAATCCAACCCCCACTTAAAGGGCCACGGACCACCCCAGCTCAGCAGACACTCTCTACCTCTCTTTCAGCGAGCCTCCTCTCCTTCCATTCCCTCCTCGAAATTCTTCTCTCCCGCTCCTCGTCGAGTAGGCTCGGCAAGGCAAAATCACCCCTTCCTTCTCCGACGTAAGCCGGAGGCGTGGTGTCTGTGGAGTGCGTCACGGGGCTACGTCATGGCCCCGCCTTCAATAGAATTCTTTCCTTGGTTTTTGCTGCTGGGGCTGAAACAGCGTCGTCGCATTTTCTCCGCACACTGAACGATCGAGAGGCGCGATCGGCTCGACCACCTAGACTTGTTAGCGAGCGCACCCTTTCATACATCTGTTTGTCATTCCCAGTTAGCGAGCCACCTTTTCATTTTTTTTTTTAGGCCTCCCCACCGTTTCACGAGCGGATGGGCGGAAGTCGTTTCTGTTCGAAACACACGGCGAAGTGCGGACCCGGCAACCGCCCGTTTGCTTTTCTTCATGTGTGTTTGTGTTCTGTGTGTTTGTGTCTTTTCTCCGCTCCGAAGCCCATGTCGTTCATTGGAGTCAGGGCGTACGCAAGATGCATGGAGGATAAGCGGTGTCTATGCGGAGCGCTCAAGTGGACGAGCGAGGGAAAGGCTCTGCTGCACTACTAATTAAAACCTTGTTTTGGGAGGCTCGCATAGAAGAAAAGAAACTGAGAAGGGAGCGCGCACGCAGAGCTTCTCGTGACGTGATCACGGCGGGGGGGGAGGGGGGGGCGAACCAACTCCCTCAGTTTTACTATTTTTTACTTTTTATGGCAAGGGTTCAAGGCTGTCGCCGCACGCTCCCTCCGCAGTTTTTTTTTTTTTCCTTCATGCGGGTTTGGAGGCATGAGCCAGAACAGAAGGCGCTGCGGAAAGCCTTGTGCAGACGACGCGACGCCAAGGCTACGCCCAACCTTCTCCCGTCAGTCAGAACGATGCACCAATGGAGTGCCTTTAGCGAAAGTAGCCACCCTTGACGTCAGCGGGGTGCAGAGTAGTGGGCGGGGCCCGTTTTTGAAGGAAGGAAAGAACGAACGGGCTTTGATTTGAATTTTCGCAGCTTTTCGGGGCGCGCATGGCTCTAGTATTTTGCAGAGGTTATCTTCGATGCCTCATCTATGCAGTGGGCTTGTTTTTCAAAAATGTCCGGACCCTGGTCAGTGGCCCTTTAAAGGGCCACGGACCACCCCAGCTCAGCAGACACTCTCTACCTCTCTTTCAGCGAGCCTCCTCTCCTTCCATTCCCTCCTCGAAATTCTTCTCTCCCGCTCCTCGTCGAGTAGGCTCGGCAAGGCAAAATCACCCCTTCCTTCTCCGACGTAAGCCGGAGGCGTGGTGTCTGTGGAGTGCGTCACGGGGCTACGTCATGGCCCCGCCTTCAATAGAATTCTTTTCTTGGTTTTTGCTGCTGGGGCTGAAACAGCGTCGTCGCATTTTCTCCGCACACTGAACGATCGAGAGGCGCGATCGGCTCGACCACCTAGACTTGTTAGCGAGCGCACCCTTTCATACATCTGTTTGTCATTCCCAGTTAGCGAGCCACCTTTTCATTTTTTTTTTTAGGCCTCCCCACCGTTTCACAAGCGGATGGGCGGAAGTCGTTTCTGTTCGAAACACACGGCGAAGTGCGGACCCGGCAACCGCCCGTTTGCTTTTCTTCATGTGTGTTTGTGTTCTGTGTGTTTGTGTCTTTTCTCCGCTCCGAAGCCCATGTCGTTCATTGGAGTCAGGGCGTACGCAAGATGCATGGAGGATAAGCGGTGTCTATGCGGAGCGCTCAAGTGGACGAGCGAGGGAAAGGCTCTGCTGCACTACTAATTAAAACCTTGTTTTGGGGGGCTCGCATAGAAGAAAAGAAACTGAGAAGGGAGCGCGCACGCAGAGCTTCTCGTGACGTGATCACGGCGGGGGGGGGGGGGGGGAGGGGGGGGGCGAACCAACTCCCTCAGTTTTACTATTTTTTACTTTTTATGGCAAGGGTTCAAGGCTGTCGCCGCACGCTCCCTCCGCAGTTTTTTTTTTTTTCCTTCATGCGGGTTTGGAGGCATGAGCCAGAACAGAAGGCGCTGCGGAAAGCCTTGTGCAGACGACGCGACGCCAAGGCTACGCCCAACCTTCTCCCGTCAGTCAGAACGATGCACCAATGGAGTGCCTTTAGCGAAAGTAGCCACCCTTGACGTCAGCGGGGTGCAGAGTAGTGGGCGGGGCCCGTTTTTGAAGGAAGGAAAGAACGAACGGGCTTTGATTTGAATTTTCGCAGCTTTTCGGGGCGCGCATGGCTCTAGTATTTTGCAGAGGTTATCTTCGATGCCTCATCTATGCAGTGGGCTTGTTTTTCAAAAATGTCCGGACCCTGGTCAGTGGCCCTTTAAAGCACATAGAGGCATACTGCCCTTTGATGATCAGTGCTCTATATGGTGGTATACCATCAGCGGTGACCACAGGATAAGTGTTAAGAGCCCATTTTTGATGCATGATTAATTACGCAAACACTTTTGGTTTGATTTCTGCTTACCGTGGAAGTTAAGGCACGCCCACTGCAACATATAGAGGTCATTTATTAGCTTTCGAGCACTGTCTTTAAGCATCCGCGTAGCAGTCAAGATCAAAACGTTTCTCTTTCAGATTTAGTTTTAGTTTTCGCTGTAGCGTACTATTAGTTCCGTGCGAAAGTTAACAATAGCTTTTCCAGCGAAATTATTTTTTTAAATCTGATCATTCCAGGCACTTGCGATGTCTGGCGGAATAAACATGGTCTCACCTCTTGAACACAATCCCTTCAAATACTACACATCTTGTGCACGGTAACGTATTCGGGTCAAGTGTGACGGTAAATGCTGCGTTTAAATGTGAAGGCGGAAACTGCACCCTAGTCTCGTCACTCGTCGAATAAAGTGAGCGTAACCCGATCTCCCTACACACTGCCAACAGCGCCCCCACCCCTTAGCAATAAAACACCATTGCACGATATCTCCCATTGCTATGCAGGAGGCTAACCTCGTACCCATCCCTCGTGAAGCGGGCCAGACTTTCGCGCACCACTGCCCCTCGTTTCGTCACGGGCAAGCCCTGTATATACACCGCGCGGGAAACGCCGCAGACAGAGGCTCGGAGGCGACGGCATCCGCCCGGCACTGCAGCGCAAACGCGCCGTCGGACGAGAGCGCGGCGTCGCTGGCGGCGCTGCCTCCGTGGCCCCAGCGGAGGCTCACCCCTTGATGGGCGCCTCGCGTGACCGGACCACATCACCTCGCGTGACGGCCATTTTGTCCTCCTTTTGTACCCAAGCCTTCCTTCAGGCTGCAGCGGCGGCAGCCGGCGGGGAACACAACTGCAGATAACGCCCCGGGAGACCGCGATGAGACGCCACTCCCGCCTCTATGTATAACTCTGCTCTAGCTACGCCGCCGCAAGCCTTTATGTGTGTGCGTGTGTGCGCGTACGTTGCCTAAGCTCGAGTTCGATCGGCCCGACATGTCTTGTCGGAACTCCGCTCAAAGACTGGGCGCGTGAAGAACGCGTGCCAGCAGTGCGTATACACACGTGTCAGTGCAGTTTGGTTAGCGAGAGAAGCATTAGTCGTGCAGCATGAGGTTAATTGCGTGTTACTTTCGCTGACTGCACCGTTTGGTCTGTTTAAACGACGCCAAGCAGCAGAGAATGTTCGAAGCAATAACTTGACAATAGCCGTCATTCGCTTAGTGCTTTTGTAAGTGTTATGCGATTTAGAAAACAAAATGACCAATGAACAAAAAGCCAGTGTCTGCGCTTTTCTTATTTTTTCTACACCGCACTATGTGTTCACGAAACAGTTCTTTTTTTTATCCCTTTCTCATTTTTAGCCCCACCCGTCAACAATTACAGCGGGCCCGCAGCGCTCAATGCAAGTACGGTTGCAGTGGAAACTCCTCAGGAACACTTCGGCCTGAGAAAAAGTTGTGGCAACTGGAAACTACACTCTAAACAGAAATTAGTCAGAAGGGAGGGAGTAAGCTGTACTCCAGCGCATTTTTACTCCAGTGCTTTTTACTCCCAAATAAGTATTCGTCTTTGCAGTGTATGCAGCCCGTAAAGAGGACAGTTAAACGAAACAGCGCGGAAGAAGAAGAGTCAAAGGGAGTAAGCTGTCCTCCAGAGCACACCCTGTTATGAAAGGGTGTGCTCTAGAGGACAGTCTTACTCCCGTTTTACTCCCATACAGGCGTATTCGTGTTTACAGTGTATGCGGCCCGTAAAGAGGACACGTCGGCTGGCGCCCAGCTTCACGCGGCGTTTGACAAGCTGACGTCACTTGCCTTAGATTCAAATTCCCCTACGTACTAGCTTGCTCCGCAGAAATACGTAGCTATTGCCACGCCATCCAAGGGCGTCAAGTTAACGGTGTAACGAAACTTTTTACGACAGAAGGCCTTGCGAGACGACCAGTATTCCGCTCTCCATTCGAAACGCAACAAGCACGCGCGCTTCGAAAAACGCTGCAGCACACCACATCGTCGACGTCAGGCACAGATGGAGACAATCGTACGAACCCCCCCCCCCCCCCTCCCCCCCAACCTAACTATCTTTCCCTGAACGCTGCTGAATGTTCGCTCGGTTACCTTCAGCTCTCTCACAAAGAAAAGGGGGCGGTGCAAACAAAGAATAGGTGGCCCCACGCGAGTTGGCGGTGAGACAGCCAAAGCCACAAAAGTAACGAAGTAGGCACGCTTTTAGATTGGCGGAAACGTGGCCAATGTTAAAATCTCGGCCACCAATTGAAAGTGGGGAATCGTGGAAGCATAAAAATATCCCACAAAAATGAAAGCAATGAACATTTCTCTAGCGCGGCAAAGGCTAACTTAAAACGCCGCACAGCTATAAAGCTTGTGATTTTTTATTTTTTATTTGTTTGCTTTCATCTGAAATTGTTTCGCCGCCTGATGCAAGGCGTCCGAGAGCACACGCGTGCATTAGGTGCCACAAAAGGTGCTGAAAAAAACCAAACGCCATCTCGAGCCCACCATTTATATTCCCCGTTGGTTCAAGAGAAGAGCTTGAAAGTACGCAAAATATACATAAAACGAGGCCTGAGAGTGGGGAGGGAAATCAAACGTCCATGCAGAGCAACGGCTTACGTGCATTCACACACAGCAGAGGCAGAACGACTGTTCTTAAAACGCGCTCCAGGAGAGGATAAATAGAGAGCCACGCACAGAAGTAGCGCAGTGCTCTGAAAAAAAAAAAAATAATAGCCGCTAAAGAGAAGGCGAGCTATAGCGCCCACAGCGATGAAAGCAAGCGCGGGAGACAGACGAGGGGGGATGGATGAGGGGCGGAAAAAAGGTGGGAAAGGGGCGTGGAAAGAGGTGGAGGAGAATCGGACGCGAGCGTGAATGGAAGCCTGAAAAGAGTCAGCGCGGTACAAACCAACCGGATGCTTTCCGCTTGTCCGATTCGGAAGATTGATGTCCATTTCCGCGGATAGCGGTTATGAAAGCAGCCGTGGAAAGAAGTGGGGCCAACGGCGGCAGGCATGGAGGGTAGGAAGAGGGGGAGGGTTATATAGATGAGAGAGCGAGGCGACCAGCAGCCAAGATAGAAGGCCGTGCGGCAACGGCACAGTGATGCAGCGTCAGGCGCGGTGGTGGTGCGCGGATTAAGAGTGCCTCGGTCGCGGATTTAATCCGATGGAAAGGGGGTATAGAAGGAGGGAATAGGAGCTGAGCTTGCCCTCTCCCCCTACCTCTCTCGATCTGCCACTCGGTGATGTCAAATGCTAAGCACGCAGGAGGCAAGGGCGAGCGACCGCGATATAAACGCGCGCGCCGCAGGACGTGTCAGCCGGCTTAGCGGCCTTTGTGAGAGCGGATTTGGGGCGACAAACGATTCGTGCCTCTGTGGTGGCGGTGGCAGCTTGCGGCGCGCGCTGACAGCTTTATCTTCCCATGGAACGGGCATTTTGTGGCGGAGCGGCACAGCAGTAATGTGTGTATGAACACAGCAGTGCGCCGTTCGGACGCTCTGACAGATGCTCCGAGCGCAGCGCTGCGATAGGCTTTTTGAGGAATGAAGAAAGCTTATGCGGCAGAATCATGTCGGCGGGCAGCAGAAAACAAAGTTAACTTGTTAGCAGGTAAACTAATTTCTGATAATTTACTTTTTTACCAGTCACTGTTATGCGTCTAGTTGCAATTAGAGATTTGTAGCCGGTCGTTACTAACAGCCATATAAAATTTTTGACTTTCGAAAACGTGATTACCCTCGGCGATATGGCCCGACAACTTTCGGATACATCGTGCCAAATACATGCCCTTTCTAAAGGTGTCCAGGCTAAGCGACTCCTCCGCTGCACGTAACTAGTCGAAATAGCCAAACTTTGCCGAGCCGCAGCGCAGTGGGTAATCACGTTTTCTACATTCTAAAAACTGATATGGCTATTACTAATGACCGGCAACAAATGTGCAATCCCAACCAGGTGTCTAACTCTAATAGTCAAAAAGTTAATTAACGACTAACTAGTGAACATTATTCACCTGTTTTCTGACGTCGCCGAACGCAGGTATTACTGGGCCGCAGAACCCGCCTTTACACCTCAAAAAGCCTATATTTAAAAATTAGTAGCGGTCTTCCCTAAAACACCCGATGTAGTATATCTGCGCGAGGAGGCCAGAGTGTGAGTGTGGTGTCGGCGCGTGCTGCGCCAATTAAAACAGACTACGTTAAGCTCGACTGCTCGATGATAACATCCGTGGTATGTACGCCCTTTTGCAGCATTCGTCGTGGCACTCATCGGCACCATACACAAGAACTCTTACATAAAAACTCTTCTCTAAGGTATTCATCCTGCACTCCCTATCTCGTCACATTGATTTCTTCTTTTGTATCTTATCTCTCCAAGCCAAGACATTCCATAAGAACACAGATATAAGATATGTGGCCCAGCATTTAGGAACATCATACATTTCTTCTCGGCTAATTGGGTAGTGGAGAGGGAGGGTTTAAATCAGGTCCTGTAAACACAGCATTCCTGGGCGACATGTCAATGTGCGCAGATGTCGGGCTAATCTAAAGATCGTGTTGCACTGTTGAAGACTCAAGATATCACTACAGAAATTAGACAGCATTGTCTCGCATAGTACAGCGAAGAAGTACCACAACACATTCGTGGTGAGGGAGGAGCGCAGGGACGAGGCACAAGGGACATTGAAAGACACACACACACACACACGGGCGCTGACAAAGTCGGCAGTGGAACTTCTGGGGCTTGTGCAAAGAGTACCACACTCCGTTTCAATGATCCTTGTGCCTCGATCGTCCCTGCGCTGCTCGCTCACCATGAGAAATAACCAACTAGCCCGTACACTAGCTCTTTTAAACACCGTATAGTTTACGCCACCAGTGGACAGAATTCTGCACACTGGCCTGCTTGTTCGACACTCCCGGATTATTGTTGCGCTAGTCGCCAAGCCAGTTCGCGGAGCCGAGGCAAGGCCATACTGCGCATGCGCGAGGAGCAGTGACGTCACACTGCGCACAGCTGGCGCGCCGCCGCCGTCGCTGCATGGGTGACTCAGAGGTGCCGCCGCCGCGCTCGCCAGTTGCGCATGCGCAGTAGCGGCGCATAGCTAGCGTGCCGGGGCCGCCGCCGCTGCCGCGCGCTCTCCATCGCCTCTCTCTTTCTCTCTCCTCGTTGCTTTCGCAATCCACCAGGTTTAAACAGAGCTAAACCACTGCCAATTTTTTTTTTGCGCTTTTGCATACACGGCAAAATGCACAGGGCACTGTAGAGAGCAGAGCTCAGAAATTAAAAAAAAATGTTGAAATGTAGAAAAAGCAAAGTGCGTCTAAGCTAAAAGCTTAGACGCAATCTAATTCAGCTCATTACATCTCAACTTCTGCAACGCCCTCACGCGTCACTGTTTTCGCTTCGCTCGTTCAGCAGCAGTCCCCGCACTTCTCTCCTAAATTAACTTGGAGAAGAACCAAACTGTACGCTTTGTCGCTCTTCGAACATCGTTCGAGAACATGGTGCGGGTAAGGCGGAAAATAAAAGGAAAAGCAGACAGCAGGGAAAGTTTCGCCAGCGATTGCGCGAAATGGAAACGAGGAAAGAAGGAACAAATAGAACAAGAAAAAAAGAATCGCAAACGGGTGGCTGGGAACGCGGTAGGATCGCCGCCAGGCCTGGGCGGAGCCGCCGAGTTAGGCCTACAGCGACGGACTCTTCGGCAAGTGCTGAGCCAGAGATGAGTCAGCGCAAATTGAGTTGGCGAGTTTTCGTGCTGAAACGCGGCGCTAACAACCCAATTGCCCGCGATTAGGCCGGACGGAGCTGCGAGCGCTTGTGGGAAAGAGGAGTAGCGCGGGAAAGTTCGTCATCTGCGACTCCCGTCATGTGTGAAGCAGCTTGGCGCGCCGCGAATCAGCAGCGTGCGCATGATGAAGTGATCGCTGAAAGTTTCACCTGGGGCAACGTGCGCATAGTTGTATCAGATCGAATCCTATAGGCGCTGGAATGACGTCGCGGATCTATCAGGCTGTATACTAACTACCCTTGCAAATGTTTTCTGAGAGTTTGAAGCAGTCCGCTGTCTAAAAGGCGAAATGAGTGTGCATACAATTCTCAGATTTTATACAGCCAGTTTGTTAGTTTACTCCTTTACACTTTTCTATGAAGTATATTTCTGGCAGTCTGTAGACATATGTCAATTGATTACGAATAGCTTGTCTATCGACAATCTATAAAATTTCCCAATAAAAAGTCTAAAGACTGTCGACAGATGGTCTAGAGACCATTCGTGAACCGCCTGTCGACACTCCATAGTAATCAAAATGGTCTGTAGACCATCTGTCGATCGTTTTTAGACATCATAATAACGGAGTTTATAGATTGTAGATATAAGCAATCTACTAACAACGAATAGACACATGTCTACAAAACTTCCCAGCCCGTGCCACTAAGGCCGCCAGCCATCGACACTACGTTGACACTCTAAAATGACCTAAAAATAACATGGCAGTGCTCGAACCACCGTTCAGCGACAGAAGCTGTGATG
Source organism: Amblyomma mixtum (assembly GCF_055824585.1). Classification (NCBI taxonomy): domain Eukaryota; kingdom Metazoa; phylum Arthropoda; class Arachnida; order Ixodida; family Ixodidae; genus Amblyomma; species Amblyomma mixtum. The sequence goes on from NC_143016.1 coordinate 87,467,257, forward strand.
GGAATCCCGAAACACCATGTCACAGCCCGGGCCTTCATTGACTTCGTTAGGGTGGTCTAGGAAAAAGAAAGATAATTACCTGCCTACACCGCGAATATGGCACAACGGGTTGTGGGACAGCACAAGTTGACAGCATGATGCTCATGTCACTACATGCAGCTAACCGCTTAGACATGGTTGCCGAGCAAACACACACACACACACACAAAAAAGAACAACAACCGAAGGAGTCGTTCTGCGTGAATTGCTTCCCGTTGTGTTACGCCGCTTACTCACTGCAACGTACGCCGCTTACTCACTGGTATTCGCCTCGTAAAGCAAGTACACACGTTCCTCGTCGATATATTCACACCTCATGGTAAGCGACTAAAGATCTTGGAATTCACCAGGTCATGCCCCTTGCTCAGCGCAGGTTTCAAGAAACTTCGGAAGCACCCACGAGGACTAGGTGATTTTTCAGAAAACTCCACGCGCACTACGGGAGGAAAGAAAGCACAACTCGAAAAAACAAAAATTTAGGGCTACCCCAGAGTGCGTCACAACGAAATTTCTCTTCCACGAAGGCGCCCGCATGTGTAAAGCGAACCCCTATAGCAACCACGCACAGCATGAAGTTTCGCTCGGAATGGATATAACGCTTACGAACTGCCACAAGACAGGTCATAAAGAAAAGGAACAGAATGTTCGAAACAACTTGGAGACGCGAGCAAAGGAAAGGCTCAGCTATGTACAGGCGAGAGAATAGCAATAAGAGTAATAAAAGTTGGTGGAAAAGCCGGCTGAGTAAAGGAGCCGACGCGTGTACATACACGGGGGAAGGGGGGGGGGGGGGGGGGGGCAGATAGGCACAAAATTAATTAAGCGAGAAGCCCGGTGCGGAGGAGTTGTCATGCCCACGGCGTCGTCGGTGACCTTCCATGAAAGCCGCCCGAACACAGGTCCGCAAAGAAACGCTTGTTGCGTGCAGTGCGGGCATGAGTTTCGACTTGCGCGATCTGCCCCGCAAACTCGGAGGAAACTAACATCAAACCGCGGACACCGACAGCTGTGACTTGTGTAAGTGGACCTGAAAAAAACAGTTACATATTCGCAAGACAGAGGGCACGCACATGCAAAGCAAGAGCCAGAAAGAAGGTGGGCCTGAAAAGGCTGCTATGTATGTACTGAATGGTTAGAAATATCCCAACTACGCAGAAACCAACAGGCTGCTCTGCTCCTATCCTTGTCCATCGCTTACTTTATTTATTTGTTCGGCCGCAGTGTATAATCCGAGCCTCTAATAGCAAGGCATTTTATTACTAGATGGATAAAAAATTAAACACTGTGTAGCGTTTCACGCCGGGGATAGCGTACGTATATGTTTTTGTAATGCTTAAACTTCGCAAATGTATATCTCAGCAAAGGCACGAAGCAGTTAATTCCGTCACGGCATACATTACGTCATCTTGCGCCACCGGTGAACCCAAAAATCGCAAGTGAAAGCAGCCACATGCAGTCGCACGTGTAGTGCACGTGAGGTCCACTCTGCGTACCGAATCCGGAAGGCGCTGAGAAACGACCTTATTGTTCAGACGACGTAATTTGTTCCGGTCTAATTGCGCTCAACGTTTGCCCTTGCTCGCAAATCCCGCTTCCTTTTGAAAGCCAGAAATGAAATTGCAGCGGTATGCCTCATTATAAACAAGAATACCCCTACACGGGAGCAAAAATGGAATAAGCTGCCCTCTAAAGCACTCCCTTCTATAAAAGGGAGTCCCCTAGAGGACAGCGTATCCTCCCTTTTTACTCCTCTCTGTTCAGACTGATGAGTACTGTAATCCATGGGTGACAAAGGCGATCTATTTGTCAATATCGTCGTAATATTGTAACAATAGGAGCAACATCATAGCAGCCGAGTGAGTTTTTTTTCTCTCTCTCTTTTTTTAAGAACACTAAAGCGCTGCCAACTTGCTCCAAAGCTTTGCTGGCATTCACATTTGTAACCGGCAAGACACGCCCTTGTGAAAGGCACAGCTTGGGATTAGCGTATGCGCGTTGCACGTGTTTGTACACCCTATGCCTTTGTACGAGCACTTGTATTGCAAGGATATTGTCCCTAATACCCAGCAGTTAAAGGCCCTCTGGTGTCAGTCGATCGACGTAGTCATATTGGTGACGCTGCACGAGAGGTCTTTTGATACAACAATGTCTGACTGTTGCCTTATTGGCTCGTTTAATGCACACTTTCCTGAGCGCGATAGGTACGGTACCTTCAGAGCAATATTGTATTTTTTGGCGAGTTGGCCGCACAGCTCATGATCTATGATCTCGCAGATGCCCCCCCCCCCCCCCCCCCCCCCCCCCTTCCAGTATTATTTCCGTTTAGAAATTTACAGGGTATAAGTGGGAGCCCCGTACAGTCCCGCATAATACTCGTATATGTTTTAGTTTAATGCTCAGTCGCACTATTAAGTTCCCATAAAGGAAAGAAACTGCTTTTACAACAGAATCTTCGCCCAAAAGTGAGAATCACTGGTGTCACTTGCGACACCTGTTGAGAGACGCATGAACAAACAATAGCATGCCCACATTGCTTGCAGCACGACGTCCGCCACAACCGACCATGAAGACTGCGTCCAACGGGCGGAACTAATACACGGACCATGCACACGATTAGGTGTGTCGCCACTATTGTTCTGCAGCGTGCCGGTATATAAGGTGTTCCGTGCTTTGTAGCGCGTGCTGCACACAAGTACGTAATACACAAAACGGTGCGCGGTGCGGTCATCAGCGACGCCCGTGCCGCCGGTGGCCCGCGGGGAAGAGCGAGTACGCATTCCTGAGCGCCGGCGTCACACCGCCGCCGAGGGGCGAGAAGGCGAGACGTCGTAGACGGTGGCGCCGGCGACACGCCCCGCGCTGCCGAGTCGCAGTCGGCGCCGCATGCAGACGGCCCCCGTGTCAACAACTCCGCGATGCGAGGCGCCGCCATCAGACTCGCCGGGGCAGAATTACACACCGCCACCCCCTGTCGGCATCGGGCATCCTGACCAGCTTTCGGTCATGCTTTTGTTTTTCTACGGTACCCATGATGTGTGTCGCTCAGTCGCGATCACCAGTTAGCGTGCGACAGCGAAAGAGTGAGAGAGGACTCATACCCAACAATTCTGGACAAAAGTAATTTTGAACGGGAGCCAGTTCATGAACGTAATTTTTTCATACATCGTAAGATTTCACTATGACAATCAATATATATCCGCAGATGACCCGACAGCAGGATTGGATTTTTTTGTTATTAGCGTTTTTCATACCGTCAAAAGCGTCCCCCATTAGTTTTCTAAGGCGGTCTTAACTGCTCGATATGCAAGCTATGGAAACAATTTAAAAGATTTTGCTGCACATCGGAAGAATGGACCATTCATTACCTTCAATATTTCTATAACAGTGTCTTACAGTTTTCCATTATTCGAATTTTTTTCCAGGAATGTTCGACATGAGAACAGACCGAATTTGTGTTAGGCCAACTTGTCACTAAGATTTGTAAAATTACAAGTAAAATCCCAAGTTATTCGTACTCGAAAAATTCCCTCCAAACGCTTAATTCATGAAAGTCCTGGAGAGCAGTGCGCTGATTGTGCAAGCTGTGCTGCGGACGTTATTGAAATGAAGAAAATCAAAAGGTTCAGTAAGGGGCATTTAAATACACCACATACAAGGAATACGCGCTGTCATCTCAGTTTCAATGATGCTCGGCACACTTTTAAGAAAAAAAAAAAACGAGGGAAAGGGAGGTTGAGGGGAGTACAGTCAGCTTTAGTCCTAAAAACCGACCCTCAGGCCGTAAAGGAACGGCCCGTAGAGACATATGTGCCGGGCGCAAATTGAATTGATTGCAGACTTCTGACGAAGAGACTAAATGAGGGAAAAACCACAGTATTGCACGCCTCCGCACCAGGGATCTTACGCTCCACCTGTTAAGAGCAAAATACTTTGCACTTTACGCATTAAGATACACAAATGCGCACGCAGAGCGATAACGCATTAATAAGAGAATTAACTCGCTGAATGTCCAACCAACCGGATTTGCATCTGGGCAACGCAATGTTCTAAATCTCTTGGGGGCGATAGCAACTCCTCTCATAGTCACACTTCTGAAGCTTATAACTTTCACAAAACGGTTTACAAGCAAACTCTTTGAGTAGTATGTCTTTGACAAAGGCTGCATTTTTTGTCCAACAAAACCAACGTAATAACTAACTAAGCTGAAAATGGCTCATATAATTATGTCAGGAGGGAGAAAGCCTCTTGTACAACATACTGCACCTGTATAGAACGCTCGTTATACAGTAGCGCAATCAGAACAAACTGGCTGTCTTCAGTGTGGATGCGCCAGTCTGTAGTAAGGTTCGGTATATAATTTCATAATGAAAGTACGAACTGCGATGGGCACACCAACCGCTGTAAGCTTTTGTTTCGACCCGCAAACAGCGCCAAAGAAGAGCGAACCAAATGAGCAGAAGACAGAATTGGAACACACCTGGCTGCGAGAATCACTAAACTTATACGCAGAGCAGTACACAATGGAGTATTACCACGTTTGTTGATAATATATCTGTTATACACTCGCGCGGTGGCCGAACATATGCAGAGTTTAAACACGTGAGAAGTTTTGTACAGCCCTCTAATTCTTCGAACAGGCATAATCTACAATTATTGCTCTATCTCGTACGTGTCCCATGAGCCGTAACTCTCACCACACAAAGAAATCTCTACCTTTGTAGAAATGAGCAGCCAATACAGCTTCTGAATCTCAGCTGAAAGCGAGACTTGTGAATATTTCCTCAAGCTTCACTGTGCTGTGGAAATGGCTGATATGCTACAATAGGTTCAAAAATTCAACGTAAATACGTGATCCCTGAATTCACTCACTGGTATAGGGAGTGATGCGACATTTCTCAGCTTGTTTCCTCAGCGTGGACACCGTATATGCTTGGCGCGGTGCGGCGTGATATGGTGTGGCGTGGCATGTCGCGTCGTGTCATAGCGTGTAGCGTCGTGTCGTGTAGTGTCATGGCGTGGGGTGTCGTGTCATGGCGTGTTGCATCGTGTCGTACAGTGTCATGCCGTGGCGTGTCATGTCGTGTAGTGTGATGTCATGGCGTGACGCGTCGTGTAGTGTCATGGCATGGCATGACATGGCGTGGCGCGCTGCGGCGTGGTATGGCACATTGTTGCGACGTGTGAGTGTTAATGCGGCAACGTGATCAGGTAATAAAAAACCTCCTAACCCCGAAGAACGGGAAGATTAAGTGTTTAAGACACCTGACAAACACTATATCCAGTGTATGCATATTCTCGCATGCTACCTCGTTTGCATTCCTCTTCACAACCACGTCCACACCTCCTTGCACTCAACGCCCATCTCAACCCCGTGCCAGTACACCTGCACGCTTACTGCCGAGGTGACCTCTTCACTTGCCATTCAAACGGCTAGTATCTCTCTTTCGTATGCATGTGCCTCTTGCCGCGTATTTTGGCACTCGTAATCAGTATCCCACAGCGAAAAGTGCCTCGCGCTAATTGCGCCCCGAGTCTCTCTGGAAGAGTAATAACACAGCGCCATTACGAAGCTTTGTACAAGCGCGCAACAGCACTGCTGTCCAGCGCAAACGAGCGTCCCGCAGCGGCGCCGTAGCACGGTAGCCGCGCACGGCGGCATCCATCGGCTCGGGCCCGCGGAGCGTGCGAATATATATACATACATACGCGCGCCAGTGCCTCTGATGGCGGCTCGCCGCCGTCGGTGTCCCGCTGAGGCAATTGGACACGCGCGTTCCGGCCGCCCGATGCCGCCGCTCTTTTACTCGGACGCACACAGGAGGGGGGAGGCTACAGGGGTTATGCCCCTTGCACCCGTAGGCGATGGCTTTCTCGGAGCCACGCAAGTCGATGGAAGGACCAGCTGTCAGGCCGGTCGCCGGTTGCGTGTGTGCAGTACGTATAGACTTAAACGACCCACGCGCGCAGACTTAATCCCCGAATTGAGGTATGCGGCAGCAGACTGTGCGACAAGGCAACCTGCGGCGAGTGGCCGCAGTGCGCACCTTCCTCTTGAGTCGCGGCTTTCTTTCCGCCGCAGTCGAATGAGTTTGGTCTCTGTGTATGTGCACTGCGTGATACCGTCTGAGCACGTGAGAATGCGCGAAGACGAGAATTCCTTGTGAGAGTGAAAGCGGCGTAGTAATGTAATTAAACTAAGTGGCATGAAGTAAACTAATATATAAGGTTGGTCAAATGTTTAGGGGAATCCCCCAAGGTGGAGTAGATTTGTAATAAGGGAGTAATTACTCAATGACGTCCACCCAAGAGCAGCCATACGGCTACAAAGGAAAGCTATACAGCTTTCTCAGAAACTTTGCAGTTAAAGAATAATTCTTCCTGGCAGGGCGAGAGCGAATTGATCAATAACTCGAAGTGGGAACAGTGTTGGTCAAATGTTCAGGGGAATACCCCAAGGTGGAGTAGATTTGTAATATATAAGGTAGCCTGTACACGAATGCAAATATGCGATCTGATGATGATGATGATGATGACGATGGATTTGTATGGCGCTAGGGCATCTGCGGCCAAAGAGCGCCATGGCACAAGGTTTTTTCTTCTACTCAAGATGGGGTCAAAGGTCCATTTTCCAAGCATTTCACCCTAAATAAGCCGAGCAACAGACAAGGGGAAAGCTTGCACCCATTGTGTCACCGGTGGGTAGCCGGCGGCACTGGGGATCGAACGCCGCACCTCTCGCATGCGAGGCAGATGCTCAGATCACTATAGCCACTGCTGCGGTCAATATGCGACCTCGATCACGCATGTCATGGTACATATGGTAGCCGAAACAGCCTTAACTAATATCCCCCTCCCCCTTTATAGTAAGCGTGGTATACGCAGAACGGTAAGTATGCAGCCGGAAATTAACGCAGACATATAAAAGCACATAAAAATGTTTAAGTCCAGAAACTAATGCAGCTGCTATATTGTTAAACATATTCAGGCACCACAGGAAGGGAAGAAGACCGCAATAGTGCGGCTCGATCGAAAACTGAATACACACAAGTAAGCGGGAATATTTTCTGAGACCACCCCCCTCCCCTTCATCTCCTCTTCTCGCTTTCGATCATTATTTATTTTACGCAGAACAAGGACGGAGCACATCGCTTATCAAGTATGCAGGTTACGGCGCGGATGAAAGGGCGATCGACTTCAAAGAGCGCGCGCCCAGGCGAAGGCGCGCACCTGGTGCCCTCTATTAAAATGCTAAGAAGGCTCGCGTCTTCGTGCTGTGCCTCGTACAAGTTGCGGAGAAGTTCAGGCGGGCAGTGCTCGAGAACTTTCGGCCTATCCATATTTTCTCATCAGTACATGCACATGTCGAAATAAGCAACATACCGTCAAAGCAACATACCGTCAACTCGTTCCAACAAACTATGCACTCTGTAATACGTAGAAAGAATAAAGGTAATCGATTAATTAAAGCACAGTGCAATGCTCTTGTAGTCGTGGCGCGTCCATGAAGCTGAGTGCAACAAAGACCCGCTAGTTCCCTTGGTTGCTAAATAAGTGCTCGAACGGAACATTCCAAGTTCATGTCGAGATTTTTGGACAGTGTCTTTGTAATATATATAAATTCATGCACCCTCATGTACCATCATCATCATCATCATCATCATCAGCCGCGGTTGCAGCCACTATAGGACAAAGGCCTTTTTTACTGATCTCCATATATAACCACATCCTGCGCCAGCTGCGGTAATCATATATCCCGCGGATTTTTAAGTATCACCTTCACATGCTTATCCACCATATGCACACCTTCATTCCCCTGGCAACAACTCTGTACCCTAAGGGACCATCGATTACATGTTGCTCACATTGCAGATCCGGCCCAGTGATAGCAATGGCACAGGCTTTCGCCCCAATCCACGCTGTTCTCTTTCTTTTTTATTTTAATGTCACCTCACCACTGCTATTTTCCTTTCCATAGCTCGCTACGCTTTCCTTAATTTAAATCCAAGCCTTTTCGTTAGCCTATATCCTTTGTCTCAGCATTATTGGCAGTATACAACTATTAAATATTTTCCTCTTGAGGGATACTGATATGCTGCTTTTCAGGACCTGAGACTATAGACCTGCCAAGTGCACTCCACTCGTAGTCTATATATGGTTATTTTCTTTCTCGTGATCGGTATACCAGAGGTCACTACTGCCATACAGGTAGATGTTATACTTTATCAGAGATTGGAGCATTTCATTAGCTACCATAAAATCATAAACGCTTGTTCTTTTCCCTGGCTGTACTTAACACTGTTTCAGTTTTGTTTTTGCTTTCTGTTTTTTTTTTCATAGCTCTTAGCTCTTCTCTTTTCAAGCCTCTGAAAACCTATCGTAAACACGCAATGAATAACAGCGAATAAATTGTGTCACCTTGCCTAACAGCGTTCCTGGTATTTATCTGGAGGGCTATGGTCACCTTACTGTGTTTAGTCCCTGTAGTATATACACTAACTCATGTTTCGACTGCATCTTGGTTAGGCAACATCTGTGAGGCTGGTGCTGGTTCGACTTAATCAAATTCTTTTTTCGCAAACTATGAATGCGGCATATAAGGGCTCTCTATAGTTTGCACATTTCGCTGTAGCCTCATCGATGGCCTCAGCGACTGTGGTTTATTTTAGAGCTCTTCTGAAAATCATCCTCTGTTTCCTGGGTCGGCTAAAATCTGACATTGTTTAGGCTCTACTAGCGATTATCTTAATAATTATCTTGCAAGCAATAAATATAATTTAAATCGGGCTGTTGTTTCCAACTCTTTTACGCTGCCATTCTTATGGATTCATATTATGTTAACATTCGTCCATCCATGTGATGTGCTTCATGTCATGAGGCATTGTGTAAGCAGGGCGCGAAGTTCGTATAGCGCTGTTGCCACTTTACGATCAACATATGTGCTGTTACTTTGTCGTCATCTGTCGCTTTCCCCTCCCACTTGCTTCTAATTAGGGCCTTCAGTTTTTCTTCCTTAGCTACAGCCGATATTATCACTTCCTCAAGAGCAGTTCTTCTGCCACGACTATTTCGGCTATTGTACAAAGCTGCGTCGAATTCCCCTGTTACTTTCCACTGCCGTAAGTCGGAGTGATTTAATAGCCGAGCTAATTTGACACGCTAGCTTGGTTGTCTTGAGGGGGTGTCTGCCCCAATAAAGAGCCCTACAGAAAGGGCTTCAGCTATGGTGCAGTAGCACAAGAATTTCTTTAAATGACCTTTTAATACTTATATGAACTTGAGAAGGGCCCAAACCAATCTTATGAGACCAGTATCTGCGATATTATGAAACCAGCACCCACGCTTCGCACCCTTATTGCATGGTGGCAGTTACTGTGCCATTGATGAATATACAAGTCATGCATTATATTCTGTTGCCGTCTACCCAGAAAACTAAAGGAACTACACGGTAAAAGGTGAAGCTTATAACTGATCAAGTGTCCGGGCCAGCAAGTCCCGATTTTATGCACCATCAAATGGGTGCTTCCACATGCAAGCGCCGCATACCATGCGCTCTCTGTAGTGCACCAACAATCCTGAGATGAGAGGAGATGGAATAAAAAAAAATGGTAGCTTCAAAAATAGGAGGCTCAGGTAGCCATTTATTCGTGCATTATAGTCTGGTTAGTATGCAGAGAACTGCACGTTGGAATATGACGCAATCTATTGAACGCGTACTATTAATGCAGGTAAAAGAGACTGAAAAATAGCGCATTTACTTATTACGCACGTGCCTCCAGTGCGTTACGGCATTTTCAACAAGGGGAATCAACAGCAGCCAGTGAGAAAAGGGCGATCATGCGAAACCGCGGGGCCAAAACTCAGCACCCGCTAAATCAACCGCGCAGCCTGGCGCCATCTCTCGGCAAGCGGCGCCGGCGAGTACACACGTGGTCACTGAATACCAGTTGCCCAGCACTGTCGCAACGACCACTGTCTATGAAACGTGGCGGTGAACGTATACTGCAAGCAGCTTTACGTGCACGTGTCGAATGGGCCACGGCATATTTCAGAGCCCCTTCTGCACATGCCTCAAATGGAATAATGCCTCATGCCTCAGATGGAAAATTGCTAAACTTGAGCTTTGCGAGGGTGTCGGGAAAAAATTAATTTCAGTCAGTGCCGTTCGCCTTGCGCGGAATGACGACAATGGCCTCTGGGGGCGAAAGCGAACGGCTAAGGGCGTATTGTCCAAATCGAGAGAGAGAGAGAGAGAGAGAGAGAGAGAGAGAGAGAGAAAGTCGTCTACGCAGGAAACAGAGCAGAAAATTCGCGCAACCACGCAATTCTTGGAATTCGTTCAACGGACGCGAAGGGCGGACTTTCCCGCCTTCAAGGCCCAGTGTCGCCCTCCTTTAAATTGCATTGAGTTCGCAGTGTTCGCAGCAACGAGGGAAGCCGCTTTTCATTGCCAAGACTAATTCCGTTTCTCGCAGCATGTGCTCGCAGGCTTTGAAATGCTCCCATCGGTATCTGGGACACTTGGTCGGAGAGAAAAGCGTAGGTGCTGAGCTAAAACGTTAACTGAAATGAGAGGCATGATACTAACTGTTTATGCCAATGTATTCTTTTACCGAGAAGCAGTAAGGAAGCGTACACGTCCGCGGTGACATGACTGACTTATCAGTTCCGAGCTTGCGTGACAGGCAGCTTGAGACTCTTTCTCGTCACAGCAAATTCGTGCTGATCATGTAGAAAAATTATACATGTATGCAAGACAACGCGCTCATAATAAAAGAGAGCATTGTGGGGCCCAGGTATCTCAATTAAATAAATAAAAAAAATTAGCAGCCGATGATTTCGACTGATGCGGCGGAGTGTGCGCTATCCTCGAGATGACTTTTGCGTGAAGGATCCGAGTTGAGGAACCCACTTCCACCGGTGGATTTTCACTCACGCCAATCATGATTAAATTTTTGGTTTGAAAATTGTTTTATCATCGGTGTTTTTGCGGTTAGAAGTTTTTCACGCGAATGATCCTACGTACTATATACTGGCAGTATTAATGGAGCATTGTCTGTGAGAACGTCGACTGCTCATGCGCTGTCGGACCTGGGAGCTTGCGATGTTGATTCCGGCATACAGTTTTTCCGTTTAAACTAAGCGTGCGGTTTAACTATCATTTATTTAGCCATATAGAAGATCGGAAAGTTGCATGACTGTGACAATGTCAACACGCGCTACAGAGTGCGTGCAGACTAGGAAAGCGACGACGCCCGTAAAGAAGCCTTCCCAACATAGAAATAACAAAATGTAAGAATACGTATAGATGTGGAAAAGCGACAAAATATTGAATGAATTTTCATCTGTCCGCAGTGTTTGATTGTAGCCACAATCAATACCAAACATTATCGTCAAACACTCTAATGTTTCATAGTTAGGAGTTAACTGAATGTTGAATTATAATTGAATGAATTTTGTTTGATGCTTGTCAATTTTATGTAACCACTCTCTAATGGTCAAAGGCGCTATAGGTAAAATAATTAAAACATAAAATGTATAGTCCCAAAGACGAACGGTACTGAGGCATCTTTGGTGCAATAAATGTAGGTGGTTTTATGAAAACAGCGATTTTGGATGTCCACCACAATTAGACATCCATCTATAAAGGCCGCCGCGGTGGCTCAGCGGTTACGGTGCTCGGCTGCTGTCCCGAAAGACGCGGGTTCGATCCCGGCCGCGGCGGCTAGAATTTCTTTGGAGGAGAAATTCTAGAGGCCCGTGTACTGTGCGATGTCAGTGCACGTTAAAGAACCCCAGGTGGTCCAAATTTCCGGAGCCCTCCACTACGGCGTCTCTCATAGCCTTAGTCGCTTTGGGACGTTAAACCCCATAAACCTAAACCTAAACCATCTATAAAGATAATTTGACAAAGAAGCTATGAACGTTTCTTGTCACACTTTACTTAGCGCCTTTTTCGATAGAACTTACGACAAAACGCGGGGAAAGAACGCCGCGAAGCTTCTCTAGTGACTTCCCATTTCAGTTTTTTGACGTTTTGTAGATTATGGGGCAGAATATGTCGGACTTAAGCGTGACTTTATATCGATTAACACTGCCTAACAAGCAAGAAATTGTATCAACAACGTTAATACCCAAGCCCGTCTTACCTCGCATAGCCTCGCTCTTAGAGAGTATTAGGACACCTCAGGCTTTTTTTCCAGCTGTAAATCCCATTTACAATCAATGGTCACTAAACAACATAGGTGCGGAAACTTCAATGCATTATTGTCGTTGAACTGGCACAGACGTTTGCTTCTGCACTGCAGAAACCTACTCCAGAGAAAACAAGCACCGCCTAACTAACGCCATCTGTAGAATGTCACGACAGCCATTCAAATCTGAGCAGAAGCCTTTGCAAATCAACTAGCAGCAGTTGTCGAAAACTGAAAGAAATATTTATTACAAAACAGTTAATTACCGCAATTGCGTCTTTCTTTGCAAAATTATTTCGTACAATATGCGAACGTTCGTGCAAGGGCACATTTCTCTCGCGCCTGACTGGTCTTGTGCAAATAATATCAAAAATAAACGTAAACACACATATGTGATTCCTCGCATGGCATACACCACTGTGCAGCTGTAGAAAATAGTTTGAATATGGGATGAGAATATTCGTGTGCGCAAGTGGACTTTTATGTGCCCGAGAGGCCCCAACGAGCGCTAAGAGAAGACACCAACCTTGCAGCAGTGCATTTATTCTTACACAAAGAAAAGCGAATCCTAGAAAGTAAAAAAAAAATGCATTTTAATTATTCAGCAAACGAAAGGCTCGCTGTGAGACACCATTAACCGCGGACCTAAACTCTTGCTGTGCTGCCTGGGTCATTTATGCTTGCTTTCATAGGAAAGGTGTCAAGATCTCTAAAATCGTATTTGTTGGACCGAACAAGCTTAAAAGCAATGAGCATCAAGAAGTAAAATGAATACAATGTGGGCATGCTGTTATATGCGCGACGAGCTATAATGCCACACATTTTCTGGGAGGATAAGCTGCATTTGATGTGTATGCATGCGCCTTTTGCGCTTGTGTATTCCCTGAACTAAAGGTTGACGCTAGCGCCAAGGGCTTTTCCTTTTCTTCTTACTACTTACAAAAGCAAATTTTACCGGAAAGAAACGTTTTTTCCCGTTACTTCAACTATTCGTCGTGCTTTCGAGCCTCATATCACATACCATCCCAGCGCGCATACATTCACAAAAACTGAAACCAAGAAATGGATGTTTCATAAGGAGAACGGTAGTGAGGATTATGACAGGCGATACATCTTTTGTTCTCGCAGCAACGACGTGAACTGTGCATGGAAACCAGACCAGGGGAAACAGGTAATGCTGACGACCGTCGGCCATTGTTCGGCGATGGCATAGCAAATTTGTTTTCGTGATTGTCTCGGAGCATATATATGCTCGTTAACATTGCAATGCGCTTTTTCAGCTCCCTTTCCGGCACTTTTTTCTCCCCGTAATCGGACGCATACGATACAACTCGATGCAAGTACTTGTATGTTGTATGATGCTGTTTTAAGCGAAGTAAGTTCCAAGATTATTTCTCGTGGCCATAGGAATGCCAGCATATTTTAGTAACAATACGGCGCTTATCTCGTTACTCTGCAACCCGTGATAAGTTTACCGCATTATCATCGTCATCAACCTATGTCCACTGCAGCACAAAGGCGCCTCTCTCCTACTGACTTCTAATTAGAGAAGACTTCTAAGAGAAGTCTTCTCTTATGTGTCTGTATTTTTGTATCTTAATACATTGTTTCCCACCTGCTATGATCTTGTGTACAAGATCGCAGTATTCATAAATAAAAAAAAATTAACCCTGTCCTGCGGAAGTTGCACTGCAAACATCCTAGTCTCATCAGCCCGCCTGACTCTCTGCCAGTCCCTGCTGCATCTCCCTTCTCCTGTACTAGGAAGTGGCATACTTGCTTCGAATTGATATTTTGTAAAGTTTGTGCTAGCATACGGGTGTTGCGAGTCTGAGAACCGCGCGAAATGATGAAGTTGTAAACAGAGACTTGGTTGCCTCGGCCACGGCGATTTACCATAATGGTCCCGCGACAGATCGCATTATTTCGTACACGCACACACGCATGGGCGCCGGCTCTTACCTGGCGTGCCAAGCGAGCCATGGTCAGCGCGGGCTTGTCGCCTGTCGCAATCCACACGAGACGAGGGTCACAGTGTGTCGGTAGCAGCAGCAGCACAGCAAAGACAAGAGACTGGGCGGCGCCTGTCGGTCAACGTTCGCGCACTCCGCACTGGGGACGCCGACGACGGGCTGTCGGACGAGATATACGCTGCCACCAGTCCATCTTCGACGTGCAGAAATAAGCGAACAGGCGACGACGCGACGTTTCTTTGAGCGAACAGAAGCTCCGCTACCTCAACAGTCCTTACGCCTACGCCGGTCTGCGACGGCGGTGTTGCGTCACTTCCCTGCAAGACGCCGCCGTCAGGCGATGACGACGACGACCACGTTCGCGTCGCAGGTCCGTGGCGCGCACACCGGCATCGTCGAGGGGGCGAGGCTTAACTGTCCGTCGGGGAGCTTCCGAGCAGCTGTTCCACGGCGCAGCCCGCGCGCAAGCGCTCGCTTGGAGCGCGTGCCGAAAGTACGCAGCGCCGAAAGAAATCGGCAGCGGCGGCGGCGGCAGTCAAACGACCAACACCATAACAAGAGAGCACGGCACGCTGTTTGCCAACGCGGAGAGACCCTCACACAATGAGATGTCGGCGCACGCACGCGTTGGCAGCGCCGGGGCGGAGCTTTGTGGGCGGGCGCCATCTTTGTGTTCTTTCTCTGTGTATTTTTTCCTTTTGTTTGACTAGCGGCGGGCAGCGTTCGGCCGTCCCGCCCATCCTCGCATCGCAGGATCCGGGGAGGGAGTGGGAAGAAGAGAAGCAGAAAGCGGAGAGCAAAAAGAAAGAACAAAGGAGAGCAAAACCAAACCAGAAAAGTGACAGAAGAGGAGGTGAGAGAGAGGAAGAGAAAGAGAGGTCGAGCGGAGAGGTGAACCGACGGGTGTTGCGCCCTCTCTCACCGGCTATTTTGCCGGCCTCTAGTGGCGGTAACGGGAACCAATGGAGGGCGGGGTCGTTCAGCCCTCCTTCCTCGCCTCCCTCTTGACTCCCTGCTGACGCAGAGAAGAGAACAAATACACGCGCGGCGCGCGCTGGCAAGCTTATGAGGAAAGCGAACAGCAAGAAGCACGCACGCAGATGTAGCGAATGAAGCTTACGCTGGCGAGAAAGTAAAAGCGAGGTGCTCTGAAAGAAAGGGAGGAAAAAACCGTGGTGGCACAAGGAGGAGGAGTACGAGTGTGAGTGCCTGCGGGAGATGTGCGCGACGGGGCCGCCCGAGCTCCGCTTTCGTAAACGAGGCAATTTAGCAGGAGTAATGTGCTAAAACGTGTGAGACAATGAAGAACTGCTGCGGCGAAAGAAACAGTGTGGGAGTAAAAAGCTCTGGACAGGTACGTGGCACAGCTTTCGGCCGTCGTCGCCGCCCATGGTAGTCCGCGGAAAACTGTCCTCAGCAACATGACGGAAAACAGCGCGTAGAAGAGACACAGGAAAGAGAAGACACACACTTCTCGTCCCGTTTCTACGCGCGGTTTTACGTCATGTTTACAATTAACCAACTATCCCAACTCCACACTGTTATTAACCAGAGAAGCATGCATCAGTAAACACCAGGAACCGCTGTAAGCACACTGAAAGATCAGTCAATATCTTCCAACCAAATTCACTTCGCGATCACTGCGAAAACAGCTCAGTTTTCTGATGCAGTCGAAGTTGAGAAAGGCAAGCCTATACGTTCTGTGCCTAATTATTTCACGGCTGGTGATCGAATGCGACAAATTTGCCTTTTTCTATAACACTGCCTCTCATTTCTGTCCAGAACAAATGTGCATCGAAGAAGGTAGAAGATGATGATGATGTCCTCAATTGTACGCAAACTGTCTTCTTTTTCATTACCGGGTCTCGAACGTCGTATTTATGATTCAAATGGCATAATATGTGCGAGGTAGAAAACTTATAATTCAATGGGGCAGAAGCAGCAGCACAAAATTAGCAGTCGATTGCCGCAGTCGACAGGATCAAATTTGGCGCAGGCGACAGGATCAGTACGAACAATTTTTGGTGTTCACGACTCACGAGATCAGCGTAAAAGTTTCCTAAGACTAATTAATCCATTTGAGGTCATTGTCATGCTACATGCCCAATAGCCCACCTTTGCGGTATTGTTAGAAATCTTTGCTCAATGCGGTATTAACTTGGTGCGTTTTTCTGCTGTGGCGGCATCCTACACGCAATTAAACCAGCGCACTGCCCACAGCCAGAGCTCCTAAACTGGGCGTTTCCACCCGTCTTGCATCACGTTGACTCCGCATGTTGGTGTCGAATTCATGCTGCACGCTACTCGTGCCACCTGTCGGTGGCACTTGAAAGCATTTCTGTAAAACCCATCCCTCGTGCTGTTGCGAATGGAACTCTGCTGTTAAGTATTTGTGAAAATAGAGTTCCCGCAAGTGGTGGAATAAATTCAGCAGTCCTTTTTATGCGCTCATCGCTTTTTTATAGCGGAGCACCCAAATGTGAGAGAACATCAGCCGCTACAAAGCGGTGCGCGAGTTCCCATGGTCACTATTAGCTGAATTCGGAAATATTTCCATACCCGTCCGCATTAATACAATAAGACCACCATATCACTGCTTGGAATAAAGCTTTGGAGTCACCGCATAAATCGGCTCTGCTTTGAAATTTACAACGTGAAAAAGCACGATGGGAATCATTACTTGGCAACCTGAAAGTTACTGAAGTTTGGCTGAGTGATATGGAGTACTATATTATAGCATTGACTTCAGGAATGGATGAAAAACAAAACAACAACACAGTGTATCTGCGCACTCAGCAGGTTCCCCATGCATACATAGCTGTGCCTCTAACAGCCCAAACTAAATAAGGCTAAATTCAACTTCAGTACACAAGGTTCCCCAGAAGCCACTTCGGACAGCCCACGTTACGCAGCATATTCTCTTTGAGACCATTTCCCTTAGTTCATTCCCAGCTGCAAGTGATCAAAAAAATTGTCAGAAAAGAGTCGATCGAGGAAAAAAAAACAAGACTCACTCCATGTCAACCGTTCTGTCAAAGTCAGTCTAACGCCCTGCGTCCGTGAGATCAAGGAAAACCTGCACTTACAAAGCCAGTACAAAGTTCTGCACTGGCAAGCAAAATGTGCAGCCTCAGATTCCCAAGGCAGTACACGTATGCGGCATAAATCTGCCGAAGCGGTAAGGCGCATAAGTGAATCACCCACACGTCCTGCGATCACCGACCGCCCAACTTTCGTAGCAAACAGCTCGACAACGCGTGCGTCGTGTAGGGCGACCATTCGTGAAATGGAAGGTGACAACAAAAAGCACGCGGATGGCCTCCGAGCGTCGCAAGCTGAGGAGGCCACGCGTTTCGTGCGGAGCATGCGGGCAAGCCTTCGCGCGATGCACACGGTATACGAAGCGACAGCAGCGTTAACCTAATGACCTGCGGCGCGAGCGCGGGGGTTAATTTAATGAACGGACGGGTAATTGCTGTCAGCAGCCACGCCCACTCCAGCCCGTCGCCGGAACAGCAGCAACGACGGAGGCAACATCAACCAAGCGGAGGAAACGATGCGCGTAAAAACAAACAAAACAAGAAAGTTCTTCCCGAAACGCGGCACACTGACTTGGAGAGCAGCAACAGAATTAAGTGAGCACATGCGTATACCTACCGCCTTATAGGCCGCCTACCTAAGGACAGTAGATTTGTTACACGCCTAAAATGAAGCAACAACGCACAAATGCAGCACTTAAAATATTGCTGCTCGACCTGCAATATTTTGTGTTCGACACAGCGAGGAAGCAAGAGCATGGCAGAGGGGGGAGGGGGGGGGGGGGGGGGAGAGTAGTCTTGTCTTGAGGCTCTATGTTTTTATAGTCGTTCCCGAAAACGTGCTGACACGCGGGCGATACGGTCGATCACGAGGGCTCAAGGACCGGCAAACGCTTGCATAAACGTATACTTCATACATACGAGACGCGGCGGGCTCCTCTCAGCTTCCATGCAGGTCCCGAGGAAAGAAGCATGCATGACGGCACTCGCCGAAGCGCGAGGGGAGAGAGGGTTGGACGCCAAGCGGCGGTGTCAAATTCGAGGCTATTAATAATCGCCTCGTTTGTTGGGCAGTCACGCCATGTATACGCATACTCTGCTGCTGCCACCCGATCGCCACGTCCTCTGGCGAGCGGAAAGAAAACAAAAAGTGCGCGAAACGCGCGAGGCCTTCTCCTTGTTTTCATACTCGCTTATTCTTGCTGTCGGCGCTGCGGCGCCGCTGAGTATTTTTTCTAATGTTGCTGCTTTGGGTATACGTGTCCGCTTTGAGAGGTGCATACGCACGCACAAACATCTACGCTTGACCGTGAGAAGGTCTGGGGGCCGCGACATGCAAAACGCCAGGCTCGGCTCGCCTTACTATAAGTCCATGATCCGGGCTGCGCCACAGTTAATAATAGTAGGCTGATTAATGAACACCCGTGTGCCAACCGGTGCTGTTATGGCACCGAGGACAGCGGCCAGGTGGGGACGACTTTCGACCTCCTGCCGCGCTAACGCGTCGGAGTAGGAAAGCAGCTACTGTACCTTGGTGGACACTTAGCGAACGAACGTCACATCCGGAGGGCACAACTTCCGGGAAAATATTCAAACTCTATCGGAATTCAACCTCATGGCAATAAAAAGATCGCCGGAACCTAAAATTAAACTGCATTCTGGTATCTTCTGCAATGAATCTTAAAGCATCATGAATGAACAGCGCAATCTAGACACACACACACTATAGGAAGAAGAATCAGACGAACACTTCGTCCTACTGAGTGTCAAATTGCACTGTTCATTTCATGATGCTTCATAACCATCTAAACCGTCAAAACCTCTTAACGAATCTCAACGAATCTTGCCAAACGTATGGCTCTTTAAGCACTGTTTTCTACATTACGATACATTCCACTAAGAAACCTGCGGTAGCTGATGGCTGCGATGTAAGAGGGTGGTGTTTTCTATTTCTCAGGATCAAAGTGCGCATTTGCGACAAGGTTTCTTAGCCAAATAAAAAAATAACAACTACTATTAGGAATGTGAAATGCCCTGCGGCACTTTGTCGTTACGATAATGCTAATCTGTGCTCCGGATTTCATCCATGGTACTTTTTCTAGTCTCAACTGCAGGCAACCCCTCCGCATCCAGCAATGATTTGCGCAAGTGGGCTTCACCGCATTGCGTTAATGCACATCAGCGAGCGACCCCACCGGAGCGCTGCGTCGTCCGGTCATCGCACTCGGGTACAGCGACTGAGACGTCGCGTCTTTCGCCACGGACTGCCACTCTTACGTCAACGCGCGTCGGCGTCTCTCGTCTTCCGTATTAATCACTCTGACACGGCTCCGCTCCCTTGATTGTCGCGTCAGGCGCCAAAGTCGCGAGGCTCGCAGCAGTGACGACCGTGGCGACGCCACCTGAGCTTGTGTTTTTCTGCCCTCCGTGTGAAGGCCAATGCCAGCCAAGAAGACACGCTGCTTCTTTGAGCTTCTTCTTTTGTTCTGAAACCCGTTTACCTGCGACTTTTCGCTAGAGCGATGAAGACAGCTTTGTTGGTGTTTATTATTTATGATAGGACTGCCAGAACCCTTTGGCGCAATCATATTTTAGACAGTGAACTAAATTACCCTGCTTAAGAGTTTTTATTTTAGCATGCACTTGTAGGCTTGACAGAACGCATATTAGTTAAGCAGTCCAAAAGCTTTCCTCAAAAGCTGTTCATTTTTGACGCATGCTTGCGAACTCGTTCGACATTCATGGTCGGCTAAAAAACGCCATGAGGTGCAGATATTTCCTCCATGACTGGCCTCGGCAGCGACAGTCTCTATTGTTCAATAGCTATGGTTATCAGTTTTTATTGAGATCCAAATTCATTATTTCTTTTTTATTATGTGCAGTGAGAAACACGTTAATCTCTAGCCTCCGCCACCCACGGGCATATCCCATCTTCACACGTACTACATAAGATCTTCGCATCGCATACCGAACGCAATGCCCACGATCATATTTTACTCACGTTCAATCAGTCCCTCGGCCAGTCGATCGTTCTCTCCATCACTCACTCCCTAACACACATACCCTCACTCACTATCTTAATACCTCTATCACTCGCCCCACGAGGCTAAGCTGAATGACTCCAGGTGTTCCATGCATACCCAACAATTCTGGACAAAAGCCTTTTTGAACAAGAAAGAGTTTATGAACGCACTTTTTTCGTATATTGTAAGAGTTCCCTATAGCAAATAATACATCCGCCGATCTTTCTTCAGCAGGCTTGCTCTTTTTTTGCAATTAACACATTTGCTATCGTCAAAAACATTCCTCATTCATTTTCTATGCCAGTCTCAACTGCTCGATGCGAGCGACAGAAAAACATTAAAGGAAAGATTTTGTTATATATCGGAAGAAAGGACCAATAGCTTCAATATTTAGATAACAGTACCTTACAATTTTGCAATATTCAAATTTGTTGTCCAAGAGTGTGCTTCCCCCAAGAAAATCTCCCTGAACACGGCGCAGAGGTAGTTGTAAAAATATCAAGTGGCGGCACGAGAGAGCGCAGAGATATCACTCCTGGTGGCTGAGTTTGTTACAAATCCATTGCGAAACACATCCACCCCCCCCCCCCCCCCCGCGGCCCCACCCCCAAAATAAATAAATAAATAAATAAAAAGTCAGTAACTAGTAGACATTTCCTCGCATTCGTCGACCATACAGCAGCTGAGTTGCTGCTGGGGCGCTCCGCGCGAGAATGCCAGAGCAGGTGCCCCGTGGCAACCTGTGCGCATAGTGTGGAGCCCTCGCACGCACTTGCGTCCACCGGGCCGACGCGGCCGGTCGGCCATCGCGCGGGCCACAGCCGCGTTTATGTGCCACGCATCGACGCGCGCGCTGTCGCGAATCGGTTCGCTCCGAGCCATGCCGAGCCGACCGAAGCCGCCCCGACAGGGAGAGGGACCGCGGCGCCGTGATCCGTCTCGAGGGGAGGCCGCCAGTCAAACTGTCACTCACCGGAGTCGACGACCAGGCGTCGATCGCCCCGAGATGTCCGAGAGGTGCGCGGCGGAACGAAGGGGGGAGAAAGGCGAAGACCTTTAGCCCCAGCAACCCTCACCTTATACCCCCGCTCCCTGCATGCCTGTTCGTCTCGCTTCTTGAGACCCGTCCTCTCGCCGGTTCACATAGAAGATACGCTTTTTCGCGATTTATTTTTTTCTTCTTGTTGATTTCGGTAAGTCGATCGCCGCTGTTACACATTGAAGGCTTCCTTTACGTTCACCCTCAGCTGTTTTTTTTTTTGTTGTAGTTACGCCACAAACAGGTTTTTCGTCGTTTTTTTTTGTTGTTGTTGCTGTGTTTCATTCGCACATACGACCCGTCTTCTATATGTTCTCACCTTTATAGTATAGTCGCTCTCTTTATTGCGACTCGTCGTCGTCTTTTTTTTATAACAATAGTTGAAGCCTATATACATACCGATTAAGGAAACCTGGAAGAGCGTAGAAAGTTCCGGTGCCCATATCCAATCTGTCGACTGCACCGCGATGTTCACACCAGCGAAGGACCGATTCTGTGTGGTACGGAGACGAACTACCGCGCTCAACTATTCTGTGTATACGCACCAAGAAGTAAAGTGACCTTGGTACAGTATACAGTTGATCAAAAGCCTTCTAAGTAATTTTTATGCATATAAACGAGGCCATATTTAATTTACCTGTATTATATCATAAATTTCACACTTGACGCTAAATCGCGCCGTAAACTGGAGGAAACAAGAAGCGGCCGTGAAACTGAGAGCATCCAACCATGCTTTCGGACTATGGCGTCCGAGAGTGCGGAATGTTCCCGTCACAAGATTTCGGAGGCCATGGTCGTTGTGCAGTAACACATGTCACCCCCCCCCCCCCCCCATACATACACACACGCCCGATAAAAGATTCGCGTATGTCCTCTTTTGGTCCATCCAGCTCCTCCGTGGTGCATATTTCCAGTTTCAATCCCAATGTTTATTGAAGCCAAACAGGCACATATACCTGGTTAACCTCCTATACCCTTCGCTTCTCTCTGATCACACTACACGTTAATGAACCCCAAGCCAGCGAAATTATTCTGGAGTCTTTCCCTACGCCAACCCTCATAACCCACGCGCAGCTTTGGAGCGTTAAACGCCACATTACGTACCATATCTGTCCTTCTCTCTCAATTTCGATTTCGATGTAAAACAGTCGCATTAAATGAGTACGCAGTGCATTGCTTCTTTCGATTTCAGATAAAATTGCGTTGACATGAAAATGATTAAATTCACACAAGAAATAGCTTCTATGCGCCACGTTGCCCTTTCACTGCACATTTGAACACGCGGTTATGAGAATGCTTAAGAAAATTAACCGATGAAGTAAAAGTAAAGACAACAAGCACATTGACTGAAGTGTAAATGAAATTCCAATGCCAGCGAAGTCGCTTTGTTCATTTGTGTTCCAATATAGGAGCCCTTGAAAACAACCAAACTCGTATATTCAGAACTTATCCGGAGGAATTCGTTGCGTAGACACGTACCCATTCTGTATACTGATTTGCTACTGACAGCATTAGATTCCAATCCCGTCAGCTTGCATCAAGCAGCTCAGTATCCACCGGGCATTCTGCGCACTTCCCACGCAGTAAATCTCATCACACGTAAGCATCACTATCAATGCCCGCGCATTCACTGAAGTAGCCGAGAGGCCTGCTCTCCGCACCCTATACTCATCACGCGAACGAGTTCACGGAATGGCAGCGTTTCAGAGGCGCGAAAGAAATTCCACGTTCCGCTCTGCTCCCAACGCACAAAGCGTTATATACGCCGGAGAGACGCGGAAGACGCTCCGGCCACGACCACGTCGGCTCCGCGTTGGTGCGGACACAGCGTTCTTTCAAACGAGTCCCTCTGAATGCGTCGCCAATACCTGCGCCTCTCATCCGCCCACCATTCTCGGCGCGTCACACCTAACAACAATAATCGAGCACCAGGAACCGTACACCAAAAGAAACGGGAGAGGGAGTGTGTGGGCGGGTGTATAGGAGCGCCGTATTGCGCACACTCCCCCATCGCGCAGCTTCTGACGTCCAAGGCGCGCACTATATGTACGAGCCAAGCCAAGCGAAGCCGCCGCGAACCACTACGCGATGAAGGGGGGCTCGGGAACTTGACGAAAATCCGCGAACCCTTCATCGCCTTTCTGAGCGAGATAGAGTCGAGAGACGGCGCTGCTCGGCAAGTGATCGAGACGGACGCTGTAATTCGACTCCCCTGCACACACACTGACTGCATGAAGGTGCGTATCCGGCTTCTTTGGCCAGCTACTTTCCGCGCCCCTCTGAGGCCCACGGACGCTTTTATATTTCCGGGACCCTTATCATCTTCCGCAGAACACTCGGCGGCGTGACGCGCGCTGATAGAACCGACAACAATGAAGCCACTCACAGAGCCACCGCAGGACACGGGGACTGCCCTCGCTGAGTACGGAAAGCCTCTATTCATTTTTTTTTATACTGCCTTGCAAGTTCACCTGCTTTGTATTGTTATTTTTTTTTTTGGTACTGAATCTCTGGTTTTCACAGCTATACGTCGTGGTTCACCTCGATCACCTAGGCCTGCTGCTGCCGCTGCTGCGGCTCCTGTGAGAATCGCCACCCAACCACGGGCGGCACGGAGCGTACAATATAGAGTCCTTGTCTACTTTCGTGTATTCCGTTTGGCTTCCCACTCCCTATAAGGACGTTTCTATGTAATTTCTCCGCATAGTTCCGTGTGCTTCATCGGCATATAGTACACTTCCTCATTCGTAATACCTACATGCACCGGCGTAGAGAGGTGGTGGGCAGGCCTGCGAATATATTTCGTGTATATCCGAAGATATACGTGCGTTTGCCTGTGGTCTGCATATAACAAAAGACGGACTGCGCATACGGACAACCGTTCTCGACGAGGCTTTGATCTTTCCAATCTCTCCTACTGCAACTTCCTGCTGCGCTATTCCGACCTCTGTAAGCCTGCTTCACATCCAAGCGAAAAAGCTCGCGATCTTTGCCGCTGAGGCGCAAAAACCTGTTTCGAGCCGACGCGGCGGCTCGAGCGGCCAGTGCGACGAGGTTGGAAATTTTTCGCCGTGCCGCACCGCTCAATTCGCTCAGTCGCTTGCATGAGACAATGCATGCGAGCACAGCTACATGGCACCGGTTCTCACGCAGCGCAGGAATGAAAAGCTTGCTGCTGTTTTTGTAATTTCGGTATCTTCTTAGAATGATTAATTCTCTACCGATATTTCTGCCAGAGAGGACATTGTATATTTGATGCCTGCAGAACTGAAATCACGCTCCTGTTGTCGCATTTAGTTGGTTTATTGGTTTACATCTTCTTTAAAGCAATTGAGTAGTCATACAATTTAGTATAAAGGATTCACCTGAGCATGCTGACGTTTTTCAAAGCTCCTTATTTCTCCGTGCGTGATATGCATGTATGTTTGGTGAATTGAATTGAATTGTTGAAAACGTATTTGTGCAACTAGAAAACAGTCATATATTCAGCGACCGTCTTCTGTCATCTGCA
The DNA here is from genome assembly GCF_055824585.1 of Amblyomma mixtum. Classification (NCBI taxonomy): domain Eukaryota; kingdom Metazoa; phylum Arthropoda; class Arachnida; order Ixodida; family Ixodidae; genus Amblyomma; species Amblyomma mixtum. The sequence continues at coordinate 87,492,071 of NC_143016.1, forward strand.
TCTTACCCTTAATTCCGTTTCGATTTCCGTCTTTGTTTACGTCCCTGTTTCGGCTGAGAGTATCCATAAATAAGCCAAATAAACAAGCATTAACGCGGATCACCGAGAATCACAGAAACGCCATTAATGAACGAACGCTTCTAAGAAGTTCATTCACCAACTTCTTCAGAAACTGCTCGAGAATATAGAAAAAGAAAGGGTGAAGCAGAAGGAACGCGCAAGGCAGGAAGGAAGAGAGGGGGCACGTGTTTTTACTTAAAACTGAAGAGCTAACTACACCTCTGTCAAAGACAAACACCGATTTATGAAGCCACCTCGGTCGCAACAGCACCAGCAGCAGGCGAAGACAAGCTGTCCGGGTCAAAGGCCAAGTGCTCTCGTTTTTTCACTCTTTTCTTCTTTCTGCCGCCGCTCACTCGCACGCGCACACGACGAAGAAGGGCGAAGAAGAAGGATGAGCAATCCCCCCCTACAGAAGACCAACGAAGACCCCCCCCCCCCCCCCCCCCCCCCCCCTTCTCCCGAAACGGCACCAGGGCGCGCGCGGTTCGCGCCAAAAGAAGGCGAGCGAGTTCATTCTTGGAGGAGGACGGGGCAAGGTTCCGGGTCGCGGCAAAAACAAATTTTTCTTCGCAGGAACTCCAAACCGGGTGTGTGTGTGCTTGTGTGTGTACATACACTCACCACGAACGGCTGCGACCCGCAGCAAAAAGCGCCGCTACGGAGCGCCAGTAATTAGCTTCTCCCTCACGAGAATCCTCCCTCCCTTTTTAACAGACCTCCACCCCATTTCAGCCGAGAAAGTAGAAAGTAAAAAAATAGAGAACGAAAAAGCATCCGCCTTCTAGTTTAACCATCACTGCGTTTCGCTTGCTTTAATTCCTTAACTTTCTTCCCTTCTTCGCTTCGTTATAGTTTAGCCCCGGCTCGGGTTCATTCTTCAGCAGAGGCTCGCATGACGCGGATTTGGCTCCTTCCTCAGCCGCAGCTGCTTCTGCCTCCGCGCTGTTGTGCCTTACAATGACTAATGAACGGAACGCTGTCAAACGACGAGCCGAGGCTTCTCCGGAGCGAACGCGCTTAGGGGCAGAACAAAAGAGGGGCCACGACCAGCGAAGAAAGGAAAGCCGATGCCTGCCAGTACGGAAGAACCTGCCAGGCTTCTCTGCTGTGGCGTGTATGCTCCTCGGAACTCGTTTGTTCTCGTGTACTGCGAGTTCTCCTGCGTACGAAGGTGCGCGGGGAAGACTAAAGCTCCGTTTCTGTGAAAAACCTGCCTTTCTTTCTTCATTTCTTTTTTCTGCTCACGGCGCAGAACTAGTGAGGTGGATGAAGTCATTTTGAAGTTCCGTTCCGCTTCCTAAGAAGCGAGGAGGGTGGGACGCGCGAAAACCTTTTGTTCACGCTTTGCTTAACAAAAAGGAACTCGAAGAGGCACGGGGTCACACATGTCGACTACACCCTGCCCTTTGGAGAATATAAATGAAAAAACATAGATGGTGGGTTTTTTGCTCGTGCGGTTTAATTGCTTCAAAACTTATTCTTAGGTGTACTGTGCACACTCATCGCTCATTGCCAGCACGCGAACTTTCGACACCTGTACGTACGAGGCAGTGCGCATTTTGCTTCCTTACATACCAACTAATGCGTGCAGTGAAGCCCCTCCTCGCGACCACCTCTTGCGTTCTAAAATACCTTGGTAAAAAAGTAGTTCTAAAATAACTTGGACCAAGAACCATACCAAAAGAAAAGAAAACAAAGCCTAAATTTTGTAGGGTGCCCCCCCCCCCCCCCCCCCCCCCCCCCGCGACATTTACACAAATACAGGAAGGGCAGCACAAACGACCACCGTCAAACTAAAACATGTCTGAGCGAACTTCACGCACCTAAGACGCCCCTCACACAACTTGAGCAGGGAAGGCGCAGCCATCGTCAGCAGAGCACAAACATCCCAACTTCGCACATAACGCACATAATATGACCAAAGACGGTCAAATGTCCACTCTCCCCTGTTTGCAGAGGCAAATCATGAGCAAAGTAATACAGACGTTGCAGAAATTAGTACAAACAGCAGGCGCTCTTTGTGTCATCCCCTTTTTTCCTGTGTGTGTGTCTTTTGCGCCATTCTGAACTTCAATCACAAACCACAGTTACTGCTCTCTCTCTCTTGAAAGCTAACTTCCAGATTAATTTTCACATGTCGTATTAGGGTTCGCCCAACCTAAGTCTAAGGGTTGCTACAAAATCGACTACAACAAATGGCAACAAAAGAGCCATTTGAGAATAGTCCTGCATATTTCTACATGGGCAGAGATATAAGGTCAGACCAGCAGTGTGTTTTAACCCGGAAACTTAAAAAATATAGATAATCAGAGTGTAACACCATGTTTAAATATTTTGATACAATCAATAGTCAGGCATTATTCTCTACGCATGCGAAGTACCTCTACACGACCCCGCCTTTATAGATATTGTTGTATTCAGCAAGTTAGAAGGAAATTATCGGCCTGCACTAGGTTTGAAACAAGTAAATACTCCCTTATTTCAAACCTACTCTACCATTGGAGATTCTCGAAGTACACTCAACCGCAAAAGACCTGCCAGCAACGACCACGGTGCAACTGGAGGTCACCAGTGCCAATAGGAAAAACCATTTGTCAGTATGGACAAGCAAAACAATCGCCGTGAGCGGGCTCACGACCGCGAAACACGGAACATTTCGTCTACACTACGACAGATGGCGCGACGTGGTGGGGGTCCGAGCGAATGTGGGACGTCCGCGACGCCGCCGAACGCTCCGCGCTTCATGGCGGAGGCTCCACCGCAAAGCACGTCAGGGTTTATCAATCGACGTACAACTCTTCGCTTAACGGAGGCGCAGTTGTGATAAGACAGTTTTTTTTTTTGTATTTCGTGTTCATTGCTGCACCGGCTGCCTAGTTCGCTTGTATAAATACTCTCGTTGCTCGATGTGGCGAAATTTTAACCGTCTGCGAATACGGCAGATATGTGTACGCCATAATGAATGTTTCTCACATCTGTCAGATCTGTTCGATGTCCGTTCTGACGGCAACAAATCTGCACGTCATCTTAAAGGAAGCTTGTTACCGAAAGGCAGGCAATACAGCTAAACTGCGTAAACCAACAAGATTCCAAGCGAAGATACAGGTTTTGGGCGGGAAAGCACTCTTATCTTTCTACTTACGCTTTGTGCACCTACCGTTTTATGCACCAGCTACTGTATGCACCTGCTGCTAAATCCCTTTGGTTTCTCTATCACAGATGTCTGCGTTACCACAATGATTTCGGTTGTCTGCTCGCTTTTCCCATTGTTTCATTTTGTATGGCGCACGCCATGTCTTAAGCGCCTGATAAATTGTATGGTAAGGTATACAGGGTGTTTCACCTAAGACTTTGCATAATTTTGAAAAATAGGCTTTTTGGGTTAGAAGCGCGCTTTTTTTCGGCATTGTCAGCAGCGTAGTACATCAGAATACAACTCATGCTCACAATACAATACAACTCATCAGTTGTATTGGCTGTAATAGGCTCAATAATTATTCAATAGGCTCAATAATTATTGAAAGGCGTGTAGTTCACCGTAAGTAATATCCATATCGGTTTTTATAATTTCGAAGACGTGTTTATCCTCGGCGCTGTGGCCCAACAAATTTTGGCCATTTCGACGAGTTACGAGCACTGGAGCTTCCTACAAGCCTGCAAGCTTCTCAAACGCGCGTGTACTTTGCGCGACGTAGCCAAAATTTGTTATGCCACATCGCCGAGGGTAGCCGTGTTTTCGAAATTCTAAAATCTGATATGGATATTACTTATGGTGGGCTACAAGCCTCTAAATAATTATAGAGCCTAAAAGTAATAGCTGTAAGGTTATGTATTGAATAATAGTTATTCAATAACTAATTCAATAACGTCTATTAGTTAGCATGCCTTAGCTGTATTCTGAAGTACTACATCGTTGACAATGCTATGCGAAAAAATGCGCTCTTCTAACTCAAAAAACCTTTTTTCGAAAATTGCGTCTTAGGTGAAACACCCGGTTTATCAAAGGTCAGGCCAGAAGACACGCGTGATGCCAGAATGGAGAAAATGAACATGGAGTCTGCAACGGAAACTGCACGTGTTGTCCAGACCTTGAGATTTTGGCGTATCATTTCAAATGACGTGAGGCGTACGCAGGCATGCGTATATGCACGCAGAGGGAAACACTAGCACACGCACGTACAGGGTCAATCACACTTGGAGCACGGATCCGCTTGGCCACGTACCTGCGAAGAGCTGTTGCATCTTACCAGTTCATGAATCAATCCACTGTGGCGTACGAGAAGAGAGACCTCGACGTGGTGCTTCGTGTCATCTGCCCCTTTGCCCGTTTGCTACTGGCTTGGTCGCAATATCCCTCCGCATGTGAGCAGCCACGCGGAGTAATTTTCACCGTAGAGTGATTGACCCTGTACACACGACGTGTACACGGAAAACACCACTTTCAGCCTCTCCCTGATAACTGCTTTCCCGGGAAAGGTCAAGAGCGTCTTCGTTACGCGCCACATGAAGTAGTCAGCGCTTGCCAAGGTGTATTACTATAGAGCTCAAAAAGCGAGTCACTGCGTAAAAACCTATCGAGAGAGTCTGGAAAGTGAGTAGAGGCTCACCGGCAGAGTTTGCATGCACAGTCGGGGAAAAAGTGTCTGGACCACGTGCTCCTTAAACGAAGCCGATAGCTCTAATAACAGGCGGCGGATGGAGACCACACTTGTGGGGGTGGAAGTAAAAATCCTATTCTTTCACCTCGACAAGTGTGGTGGTCAGCCAGCGGCTAATAACAGAGCTATCGGTCGTCGTTGATGGAACACGCGGTCCAGAAAGTTTTGTCCCCGATTGTACAAACGTCGCATGGAAGGCACGATGACCTTCTCACTTCCTCAATTTCCAACAGAAAGGGATTTACGCGTGCAACGAATACGCTAAGCCAGTGAAGGAACCTTTCATCATGACTGTCACTGCCAGGAGGCATGTAAAGTGAACGTTTATGAAGTGGAAGTTTAAGAAAACCGCATTCCATTCAGTCTCTAGAGTGCGTAAAGTAACCGCGGTCACACCAGTGGGTGCTGACAGAATAGCCAACCCAGGGTGTGAAAGAGTGAAGGCAGTTCTTCAACGAGTACAGGAGAGGGAGAGAGTAGCAGTGTACACCACAAGCACGCAGGATAGTCAGTAATGCTGGTTGCGAAAAAAAAAGAAGGACAAAACTAAGCTTCTTTTCTTCTGAGCACTCCTCCTCATATCTTCCTCCGTTTTCATAACAAGTACCCTGCAAGCATGCTTCGCTGTAACTGAGTATGTCAGACGGCGAAACACACTTCATAAGCAGGATTAGGCGTCATGACGTCTCTTCCTGTAAGACATCAAGATTGTCATGCTGGAAATATTTGAGCATCCGACGAAGTAATAGGCATTCAGTACGACTCAATGGTTCTTTTAGATGGAGAGAAAAGCGGGTGAATAAATAACGCGTTCTGTGAAGCTTAAAGGACACGACGATGACAAAAAGAGCGCATCTCTCAAGCAACATCGAAAACAGGGACACAACGCTATAGCAAGACAGCAGATCAGTAGCATAAACTACGCTTTTATTTACTTTTTTTTAGAATGGCTTGCTACCTTACACCCCGAAAATCGATGATACCAATGATCAGGTCTTGCTCGAATGAACTCCCAACAGCAGACTTGGCGTTTCATTACAGGCAACCTATCTCTCTCTCTCTTCCTTTTAATCTTTCACCACGCTCACAATAACACCGCAGAGTATAAATTAAATGCCCAAATAAATACACCCTTTCAAAAGAAGCTCCGACTTCGTTGGTGCATGCCAGTGCGTCGTTTCGGGTTACTCAATGACAGTCTTTGAAAAGAGAGAAAAACAAAAACAAAGTAGACGCAATGCATGCAGATATTGGAAACAGCAAGCAACCAGTCTTCCTCGCGTCCCTCCGAACAAACTGCAATCGAAAGAAACACAGAGAAGATAGAGAGCGGGGGGGGAGGGGGGGGGGGGAGAGAGAGAAAGAGGGGGGGGGGTTGGCGCGCGAATGCCATAAAACGAGCCACTATAACACACTCAAGTCGCATCACGCACGACTTCGATGGAGTCCCCCGTTCCTTTTCCAGCATCGGCGCACGCGGCATGCTCGCGAAATAACGAATGCCGGCAGTTTCGAGGCGCACTTCATTTTTCAAGCAGGCAACTCACGCGACGCCCCGATTCTCAAGGACCGAAATCAAAGCCGCTTGCGGCAGTCCCATCCTGCCTCCCCCCGCTTGGCGCAGCGCGCTGCGGGTTTACTTTTGTTTAAACTAAAAATATAGAAAAGTAAAACAGAAAAGCAACATGAGAAACTGATTTCGTTTCGTTCATGCTTTGAAGTTCGCGGGGAGAAAACGTTAACACAAGCATGGAGCGAAAAGCTGCGCGATACTTCTTGCGCTCGCTGCATTCGCTCGGTGGAAGGCTAGGCAAAACTGAATGAAAAACACAAATAAAAAGAAACGTACAGTCGCAGAATACGTACACATTTCTTTAGTTGCTTATGATGCCCGATTCTACGTGTTTTGGTTTAAAGAAAAAATACAAAAAAAATGGGAATGCTAGGGACCGGCTCGATGCATTGAATTGTTCCATTTCGAAGGCGTATATATAGCGTGCCGTGTGGGCGGTTACCGTTACGAAAAAAGAAAGAAAGAATAAGCCGCTGAGGAAATAAGGCCCCTGCGGGTTCTCCGTTTTCGCGAAGCACACGTACAAAAGAGCGGTAATAATAGAAGGAGGCGGTCTGGGAGGCGCAGAAAAAGCAACCTGGCGTCTCCAGCTCGCTAGGGAGCACGCAATTCGGGGCGTTATACTATATATGTGTGTGTATATATACGTGTTTGTGCGAACGTACTTTTCAGACAGTGGCACGAAAGAAATCATTTTTGTGGAATGCTTTTTATTTTTTATTACGCGCTTAAAAAAAGTGGGCGAACAACTTGCAGAGTGCAGTCGGTGGAATGCTAGCATTGCTGGCGCGCTTATTTCCAGTAGAGAGCGGCGAAAAAAGAAATGAACATTCGATGGTATCGAATTAAAAACGACAATTTTTTGTTTATCTTGTTCTGTTCTTATAAGGTACTCGATAACCATTATTACGGCTCCCCTCAACGCCCCTGAAGGATTGTGTGAACGCGGTTCTTAACAAGACACAACGATACACAACCCGCCATGCATTAATTTATGAATTTGGGGTATATGCAAAGCGGAGTTCTTCGACTGCTGTACGAAGTATGGTCGTCATGACCTTACTTACTGGCGCCTCCACTAAAAAGGTTGCTAATAAATTGCATGAGACGTCGCGATAAAAGCAACTATATTATGAATAAGAAATCCTAAGAAATTAGGAACACTTAATACAAGAGAACCCTGAGGAAGAAGTTGTTGATCATGTTGAGATCACCATTACACACACCGCGCATCCAAGTCGAGACAACGTCGACCGTTATACCCCTGCATTTCCCTGCATGTAGACTGCACAACACGGCAGCGGCGTTTTTTTTTTAATTGCGGCTTCTCCACGCAGTACGTGTAATGCAGTGAAGCACGTTATTCAGGTTATCAAGCTCCAAAGGGCCCTGTGCATGTCAGGATATTTACACGCCAGCTATGTGCCTTTCACTGATATTTTTGGCGCACGAGACTAATAGGCTGCGCGGAGCGACTGGCATTTGCTTACAACCTATATACTAAAGTCACTGGCTTGCCGGTTCTAACCTACACCAGCACTAATAGTTAACGACACCACGATCAGGACCTCCTCTTGTACTTCGGATTTCTAATTGCATTTTTCTGAACCAAGAATGTTGACTACTCTGTTACACCAATTTTGGCGCGTGGCCTATGATTCCCGATGTATTCAGGGATAAGCATCTCGCCGAGTATTGATCAACAGCTCATTACTGCACTAATAACAGGTAGATTCACCCTCCGTACGGTGGTGGCTCGTGAGAACGCTTTTCGATGCCCGCACCACCGCCTTCTGAAACGGATAGAGAATGCGCGTGGACCAAGAATAAGCGACCAGCCTACACAGCGTCACGTCTCACGCATTAAACAATAGGGGGCCTTAATGATCGCTGAGGATCCGCGCGGCTATCGTTTCGAATGCAGATCACATTCGCGCCGAGGCGTTCATTGGTCAAATCCACGCGTATTATAGCGTCTGGGAACGAGGGAGTGTGTTGGGGGGGGGGGGGGGGGGGGGGGGTCTTCTGGAGGCGTCAGCCTTGCATAGCGCGGCTGCCAGCTTTTGTCATCCGTGTGAACGATGCGTTTCATGGAATGAGTTACCGGATGAGGTCATCACCTCTCAATGCAAGATCAATGTCTGATAAGGACAGCAGTGAGTTTGGCGGGAATTAATTAATTATTTGCTGTCGTCCATTAACTGAAGATGCATCAAGTTCTCGCATTAAGTGAGCTCTTGGAAACGTGCCACAGCACGCACGTCCAAAACACAGTCCTTCAAGTCTGAGGGGAAGCAAGCACATCTGCAGAGAATGTTACAGCTGCTCAACTTTCTTGTCACGGATCTGCGATGATATCAGATACATGCGCCACCATTAAAATGACTGGAGTGCTCAATTGATGATCTTTAGAGGCAAAAAGTACAATACGTCACAGTCGGTCGCTATATCTGAAACTCAGTGTAGTCAAACCCCGCCATTACGAAAGAGTTTATATCTAAATAATCGATACAACGAAGAAATAGCTGTTGCCCCCAGAAGCTCCATAGAAGGCTACGTATGCATCTGATATCTCGTTTTTATGAAGTAAAATTTTCTTACAAAGGGACATAACGAACTCCCAATTACCCTCACTGACTATTTGGCGCTGAGTGTGTCGATTTATAACGATGCCCGACTCCTCCGTACCGATTCGATGTGGCAGGCTGAAATCACCGGGTATAACCTGCACTGTCGAATACCGCAGGAAATATATATATACAGAAAACTTGTCCCATCTCAAGCGGGGCTTGCATGGAGCGTATGTCCGGACAGTTCGTCATCTTCAGCACATGGTTTGACGCTGGGGCTTTCTTTATCGCAGAAAATTGGGTACGCGACCGGCTGAACGATGCCACTCTGCGAGGTGCACAAGTCCCACTGTGCCACGCATACTGCGCCTCTAGAGATTTCAATGTGATTCCTCGTTTTCGAACGTCCTTGCTGCACACAGCTCGCTACGAGCGCGCTCTGCTTTTATAGTTCCGTGTGCAGTTTAGTTTCTGTTTTTGCAGCATGCTCGCATGGTTAAAACCGTTTGGCAGGGTACTAGAGTGCTTGGCGCTATGAGGCCCCGTTGGTTTGGCAGGACAAAGTTGCTTCGCACTTTCTCAAAAAAAAAAAAAAAAAAGCGCGAAACAACTACCATTGACCAGAGGGCAGCAATCATCATAGCCTTGGCGTGCGTATTCTCTGCAAGACACTGTTATTCTGTGAAGAGCTGAAATCCACGTGCCCATATGCTTTGCGGCGAAGCCTACCAAAACGGGTAGTGACGAAATTTCCAACGCACACCCTCCTTTTACAACTGCACGTACCTGCTTCAGCAGTTACAAAAACGGAGCTAAATAATCTTAATATTTTTCTCCCTGTTACCTTAGAGATTATTTCTTCATCCATTTTCTATGCCCTGAAGCGGCATGCGGACCGCGGAAGACACGGGCGCGCGTTGTCAAGGCCGTCGAATTCGGTTGGTGTTGCACACATTCGCTCGCGTGGTGGGCGCTCGCTGGGTGTGTTGAAGGCTCCCACAACGACGGCACACTAAACACCAGCCATGTTGTCCCCGGGACGGGAGGTGTTCACGTGACGTCACGGGCGCCATTTTGTTCAATAGTGCGTAGCTTCAGCGGTGCAGGCCGGGTCAGGTGGCGATAAGCAGATTAGGTACGCGCGGCAGCCTTTCTCTGTGCATTTAGCACAACGAAATGGCGGCCGCGGTGACCTCGGTGAATATTCCCTATCTTCAGTTGCTGCTAAGCCCGTTGGCATGTGCCGGTTGCAAACAATGTCGCCTATTGTTATAACAAAACTACGGTTATAACGAAGAAATCGCGGGGCTCCTTTCACTTCGTTATGACGAGGTTCAAGTAATTAAGGCTCAGAAACATAGATTAGAATATAAATTCTAGAAAAGTTCCTGGGAGCTGAGTCAGGGTTCATACAGCAGAAGGACACACTAAAGTATTCCCATGCTGCCTCATTTTAGCTGAGCTAAGCGTTTTCCTGCGACTCTAGCTAGTCAATGCTTCGAAAGGGATCATAATTGCGTGCGCATTGCAACAGTTCCGCTGAGCTTGTAATACGCCAAAACAAAATGCCCAGGCATCCAATGCACCTTGCTAGACTAATTATACGCCCTGCATAATAGCAGCTTGACTCAATCCAAAAATACGTGTCAAGTATGAAGAGGCGCTGAAGGGAAGAAAGAAGTAGAGAAAGACAGCAATCGCGACATGCATATGTATTGCAATGACCAGCTGTGGAAGGTTTAAAGTCATGGTTTAGTTTGCAAACACGTAATCCGCGCCATCTTGCCGTGGCGCCTATGTAGGGAAACAAGAAGTGCCAGGTGCTTCAACGACACAAAACGGGGGAAAAAAAAAACAGATGCTTCGCCTTTTTAAAACTGAAAGAAAAAGAACTGAAAAGCTGCACATTTTCAAACGCTTCATCTATAAATTCGGATTTTATTGAGAAGTTTGCAGCGATTACGGGTACACGTTCTGCAAGCGCCCACTCCATATTCATTCATTAGACCGTGTTTGCCTCCTGACCTAGTAACACGATGAAGCTATCTCCGCCTATACAAACTCATGCAAATGAGCATTTTTATACCCGCACCACTGATGCATAGCGAAGGCGAGGAAGCGCTCTCACGCACACACTGCCATGAATGATGACAGCGACGTCGCTTGTTCAGCCACTCTGCCCCAAGGCAGGACAGCTTATACCGCTCAATCCCGCTCCGATTAGCGGATCAAAGAGCCGGATTATGCGAGCTCAAACGAGACACGAGGGTCAAGGATAGTCTCAAGAGCGGGGCTTTCGCGAGAGGATTAAGTGGGGGACAAATTACACGCAAAAAGAGCAAATTGGCCTTCCTCGTCACGCGAGCCGTGTGCAAATCGGCGGCTATATCATGCTCCCGCCTTTTATCCCTTTTGAAGGGGTCATTTTGCTTTTCAGAGGGCCGTCCACGCACTTAATCTCTCCGTTGCTCTGCTGGAGCAACTGCAGCGCGACGCCGCCGGCAGCGCCCCCACTCGGTCCGGCTGGTGACGCGCTAATATGATGAATGCAGTGTCAAAGGAGCCGGCGAATCTGTTGGCCGACCCTGAAACGTGAGAGCGCGCAATGATCCGTGTGCTGCAGGGGTACGGGGCGGGGAAGCTCGGAGTCAAGCGGGATCGGATTGACACCGCCAGAGACCGGAAGGACCCGCGCGCCGCCGTTTTCGTGACACCCGGCAGTCCGCGTCATCAAGGCGTGAAATGGGACGTGAGTGCTTTAGAAGCCGAAGATGGGCCACTGAAAAAGTGTCAAATGAGGTCTCTCTCTGTTTCCCTTGTGTGGAATAAGTAAGTATTTCTTTTCGTTTCGTCTTTTCCTAAATTTTCTAATCGCGCGCGGATTTGTCACTTGTATTGTGGCGCTTTCAGTGGGATAGTTAGCAGAAACAGAGCTCTGTGCGGAGGTTTAGTAGTAGTAGTAGTAGTAGTAGTAGTAGTAGTAGTAGTAGTAGTAGTAGTAGTAGTAGTAGTAGTAGTAGTAGTAGTAATAGTAGTAGTAGTAGTAGTCGTGGTGGTGGTGTAGTAGCTCAAATAGTGAACATACACACGCCAACATTTTATTTATTTATTTATTTATACAGAATACCCCTAAAGGCCCTCGAGAGGGTATTACATAGGGGGAGGCACAGGCAATTGAACAGAATAAAAAAAACCACAAATATAAAACAAACAACAAAAGCACAAATAAGACACACTGGATGAAATAAGTAAGCAAAAGAATCAATCAAAAGCACAAATAATACACGTTGCATGACATATAAGTAAGCAAAAGAATCAAAAGAATGGCGGCGAGGCAAAGAACGAAGATTACTGCATTATTAAAATTATACAAACAGAACACTAATACAATGAATCTTTTTAGTAACAAACCCTGCAAAAAAGGAAGCCATGAACAAATAAAATAACAATGTATGCGAAGAGTTAAGCAGTAGTTATTGAAGATATAAGTTTAAAATATTTATCAGGATCAGTGGTGGTTGCGATATGTGAAGGCAGAGTGTTCCAGTCAGATATTGTGCGTGGTAAGAATGAATGCGCATAGATAAATGTCCTGCACGTGAAACGTCTAACTTTAAAGGGATGATCGCGGCGGTCAAAAATCGAAGTAGGCAAAGAAAAAAAGTCGTTATGAAGTGATGGATGATGATAAAGTTTATGAAAAAGTGACAGTCGTGCAATTTTACGGCGGAGACATAAATCCTGGAGACCTGCGCGTTTCTTTAAGGCTGTGACGCTGGTGTTACGTGAATAATCGGAGTAAATAAAACGAACGGCGCGGTTCTGCAATGATTCAATGTTATTTATTAGGTAAGATTGGTAAGGGTCCCAAATAGCCGAGGCATATTCAATTTTAGGTCGAATTAGAGTGGTATAGGCATGAGCACGGAGGTGAGGAGGAGCATGCTTTAGGTTATGTTTTAAGAGACCTAATGACCGATTAGCAGATGCAAGCATAAGGTTAATATGGTGGTTCCATGCTAAGTCTGAATGAAGGTGAAGTCCTAAGTACTTATACGTGGTGACTAGCTCGAGTGAGCTATTATTTAAGGAGTATGCTGTTTGAATTCGAGACATTCGGTTAGTAAAAGACATCAATTTAGTTTTTGAATGATTAAGTTGCATAAGCCAGGTTGAGCACCATGCTGTTACTGAATCCAGGTCAGATTGAAGGGATTGGCAATCGGTGTTAGAATAAATTTTGCGATAAATTACACAATCATCAGCAAAAAGTCTGATATGGGAAGAAATGGAATCCGGTAAATCGTTGATAAATATTAGGAAAAGTAAGGGGCCAAGCACACTTCCTTGTGGGACGCCAGAGTGTACTTGGCTGAAAGACGAATTGTGGTTATTGACAGTTGTAAATTGAGACCTGGAAAACAGAAAATCTTTAACCCATGCAATGACAAGAGGGTGAATATTAAGCAGTGCTAGTTTCATTAATAACCGGTTGTGAGGTACTCTGTCGAAAGCTTTAGAAAAATCAAGAAATATGGAGTCTACTTGAATGCCAGCATCAATCGATGAATGTATGTCTTGAATGAATCCGGCAAGTTGCGTTTCGCAAGAGTAGCCTTTACGGAACCCATGTTGATATTTAAAGATAATGTTATGTTCTTCAAGATAGTTAATTACCTGCGAGTGAATTACGTGTTCAAGAAGTTTGCAAACAGTGCTAGTTAATGAAATGGGTCGGTAATTTAGTGGTGAGGAACGATCGCCAGACTTGAAAATTGGCACAACTTTAGCTAGGCGCCAGTCCAGCGGAATCACGCCTGATGATAGAGATTGTGAAAAAATAGCGGACAAGATGCGATGAATACCATCAGATGAATTTTTGAGTATTTTGTTATTAAAGCCAAGGTGATCTGATGCTGATGTTGTTTTAAGCTTCCCTAGTAAGGATAAGATACCGGTCTCACTGATAAATATTTCGGACATTGATGTATTAGAAGTGCTGACAGAAACAGGAGGTAGAGGGAGATCTTCACGGGTAAAAACGGATGTGAATGCGTTATTGAAAAGTTCGGCGCATTCGGCCACTGGAACACTGCTGCCTTCCGCGTTGGTAAGAGTAATGTCAGGATGATTAGCGGGGTTTATTATCTGCCAGAACATCCGTGGATTGTTTGTTAGCATTGCCGGTAGATCATGTGTGAAGAAGTGCCTACGTGCAGATATCAACTCAGACTGATATTCCTTATCACATAATTTGTACCGTTGCCAAGATTCGGAGTGTCTGTTCTTGTCGGCTTGTCTGTAAAGGCGCTTTTTCTTGTTATTAAGGCGACGTAGATGCCTAGTAAACCAAGGTGCTGTGTTAGTGCAGGGGATACTGATGACGGGTATGAATCTGTCAATGAGAGTAGCAAGTTTCACGCTGAACAGGTTCCAGTTCGTTTCCACGGAGCGTGACGAAAAATCGTGAAGAAAATGATCAGCAAAGACTGACAACTGAGCGTTTATTTCGCCGAAGTTTGCTCGGTTGTAGCACCTTATTTGTTTAGTACGAGTTACCTTTTTATGGGGCACAAAATTCAGGTTACCCGTGATTATGGAATGGTCGGAAAGGCCTTCTAAGAGCGCAATGTTGGAGCAAAGGTAAGGATCACTTGTCAAGATAAGATCGAGAATATTGGCTGTAGTGGCGGATAGACGCGTAGGTTCAGAAATAAGTTGTTGCAAAGAGAAATCGAGACAGGACTGAAGGAAAGCCTGAGCTTCGGGATCATTGGCAGGAACTGTTAAAGACGACCAGTTAATAGCCGGAAAGTTAAAGTCACCAAGTAAAAGTAAGCTTGAATTCGGAAAACGACAAGTAAGATCGCTTAGTAAATTAGAAAACTGACTTGCGAATGAAGAATTCATGTCCGGAGGGCGGTAAATGACGCCAATGATGGCGACCGTGGGACCACAACTCAACCGAACCCATACCGATTCTATGTACGACGTGACCTCGATAGGCACAGCAGTGAGCACTTTACTGACAGCCAGAAGGACACCGCCACCTCTACGGCCCGTGCGGTCACAACGAAATATGTTGAATTCGGAGTCACAGGCGAAAATGACATCATCAGGAACCATGTCATTTAACCACGTCTCGGTAAGCGCGATGACCGAGGAGCAGCATGAATCAATTAAAGAAGAAAGAGCTACGTTTTTAGAAAGAACACTCCTTATGTTAGTGTACAGAAAACTGACATCGTAATTGGAGCAACGCTGCGCGTTTGGCCGCCCGGGTGGTTTGCCAGCCACTTTACGAGAACTGGAAGAGATGCGTCAGGCAAGGGACACGCGCACTGCGCTACTGGTTTGATCATCCCAGAAATACGAGACACCATTGATAAGCAGTTTATCAAAAGACAAACGGACCTTGTCACCTTCTTTTTTTACTGATTTGGCATACTTCCACAGTTGGCTGCGTTTCTCACGAACCGTTTTCGAGTAATCTCGCGAAATGCTGAAATCGGTATTTTTGAGTTTATAGCCCTTACTCATAAGCGTTTCGACTTCTTTTTCGTTGAACAGCTTTGCAATAATGGGTCTCTTTTTTTCCTGAGAAAAACGGCCTATGCGGTGAGCACGGGCTAAGGAAGACAACGTGATACCAAGTTTGCTAGAACAGAATTCGTTCACAAGACGCTCAGAGTCTTCCCAAGTTTCAGACTCATCAGTGTCCTGAACACCATAAAAAAGAATGTTAGACCGGCGGGAACGATTTTCCAGGTCGTCAAGTTTTACTTGAATGTTGGATACATCGTGTGTACAACTCGTGGCAGATGCTGTGGTAGGCACTGACTGTTTTTTAAGTTCCAGTTCCTGCACACGGGTAGCTAAAGACAGTAAGTCACTTTGAAGAACTGGAATAGATTCGATTTTAAGTTCAAGTTCATGCACACGATCGTTTAAAGTCTTCATTTCATTTTGCAAGCCAATATGAATTGTAAGAATCTTGTTAACACTTTCGAGAATATTCGTGTGGTTCATCTCAAGCCTTTGAACAGTTTCATATACTAGTTCGAGCTTTTCTTCTTGGCCCTTCGTCATAGGGCCTGGGTTTGTTTCAACGTCCCCACCCAGGACCAAAATGCGCCAAATGTACACTGCCGCCGAGCGGAAACGTTTCAGAATATGGGGTGGCCACGACACTGCTACAAGACAGACATCATCATCACGGTAACAAGAACACTCGTAATAACCAACCTGGAACAGCAGGAACGGTGAGTGGCGAGGCATTTCGTGAGCAGTGCCGTGGCCCAAGGGGGCGGTGAAATCCGAGTGCTTTATGTAGGTGTCCTCGTCAGCTGATAATGTAGCATGTTGCCAGGCCCGACCGTGGAAAGTGTCCAAAATCGGCAGGGGTGCGCACAGATGATCGGATGAGCAGCCGCAGCCGTCCAGAAACCAGCTAGCGCCGCAAGATTGCGGAACCGGTCGGCAAGTCGGTGAAACAGGCAGGTGATAGCCGGTGAGCACCAGCACCTGGAACAGCAGGAACGGTGAGTGGCGAGGCATTTCGTGAGCAGTGCCGTGGCCCAAGGGGGCGGTGAAATCCGAGTGCTTTATGTAGGTGTCCTCGTCAGCTGATAATGTAGCATGTTGCCAGGCCCGACCGTGGAAAGTGTCCAAAATCGGCAGGGGTGCGCACAGATGATCGGATGAGCAGCCGCAGCCGTCCAGAAACCAGCTAGCGCCGCAAGATTGCGGAACCGGTCGGCAAGTCGGTGAAACAGGCAGGTGATAGCCGGTGAGCACCAGCACCTGGAACAGCAGGAACGGTGAGTGGCGAGGCATTTCGTGAGCAGTGCCGTGGCCCCAAAGAAAACACGGCGCTTCGTGACCCGTACGGGTCCGTTGATGACAGAGAGCTGGAGGGAACGAAGATGGCTTACGTACAATTGCACAGTGAACGATAGTAAACTGTAACAGCATGTTTCGTGTTATACATTTGAAATTACTCTAAAGAAAGGCAAGATGATAACTTTTTTCTCTGCGGTGATGAGAGATGGTTTGTTTCACAATGTTCGCTTCTCGCCAGGTGGTATTCCGTCAAACCCTGGTTGCACATATTAGTCAGCGTAACCGGTGATTGGTTGCCATGGGGAACCACCGGAAGCGTATGTACCATGGATGGAAGAGTGCGTGACGAGAGTGGAGGAATGACTGGCTGGAAGTTGGTCACCACCGGAATTTTTGCGAAGTGTGGTAACCGTCCTGTGAGTTTTTTGGACAACCTTTGTTTGAGTATTTATTCTGCTCATGTGCCATCAATGTGTTTACCGGATTCTGCAGAATGCACAGGAAAAAAAAAAGCAACCGTACCGCAAGAAACCCAGAAAGAACACCTTAAGTCCACATTCCCCGCACCTTGACAGACAGGGAGGTCGTCGACGTCGATATAGGCGATGAGAATATCGGTCCTCTTTCATACATGTACTACGCGGGCATAGCGCTGGTTTGAAGTGGAAAAGCTGCCCAGGAGTACTTAATAGCGAAAACAAAGGACACTTTCACGACGCATACGCACAGCAGTGTCTGACGATATGGAGGTAAAAGTCGCTAAACGCTAAGCCTTGAAAGGAGCACATTTACAGCAACCGCGCCCCTATGTTGCTATCGACGATTCAGCAAGCCACACTGTCGCCCCACTGAGCACCGTGACCGCGCGCGTCCATGGCAACTTCGGCGGACAAGCGGG
Source organism: Amblyomma mixtum (assembly GCF_055824585.1). Taxonomy (NCBI): domain Eukaryota; kingdom Metazoa; phylum Arthropoda; class Arachnida; order Ixodida; family Ixodidae; genus Amblyomma; species Amblyomma mixtum. The sequence continues at coordinate 87,509,675 of NC_143016.1, forward strand.
AACACCTACAGAAAAGGGAAGACAGAAGGGAAAGACCACTCCATGGAGACAAGGCACGGGGGGCAAAGTGAAGCGAAGAAACGCGAACCTGATGAGGAATGGTTGCCTCCCCGCCGAAGGAGCCGAGCAGGAGTGCACCGGCCTCCAACCCGCGTGTACAGCGAAGAGAAAGAAAGAAAAATATACGAGCATAACTGGACACCAAACGCAGGCGTCTTCTTCCCGGACCTGAGCAAAGCAGGAACAGCAAGAAGACAGCTACGCACACGTATACTAAGATGGCGAAGACGGGAAGATGAGAGGCACGTATATAGGAAAGGCAAGGAACAAAAGTGCTTCAAAATGGGAAGCGACGAGACCGGAGCTATATATATATATATATATACCCGAGTATATATTTAGAGAGGGGGGGAAAAGACAGGGAAGAAAAGGCCAAAGGGGGAAAGTGAGGGAAGAAAAGGAAGCTGGTAGAAAAGTAGTGGGCGTTGCCGCACCCGCCGAGATGGCGGGCTTTCCGACGGGGAGAACGCACCCACACTGGTGGCAGCAGCAGAGACGGCGCAAGCAGCGTACGAGGGACGCAGCGCGTGGGGGACGCAAAATGAGAACAAAGAGGGCAGCAAACGGGAAAAGAGGAACACGTGGAGGCCAAAGATGGAGGCTGCTGCCGGAGCGTCGCTCTCCTCCCGGGGCGCAGAGCTCTTTCGGGAAGCAAGCTCCCGCCGTTGCTTCTCTTTCGTCTCCTTGCCACTTCCAACCTCCTCCCATCCCGCTCCCCAATTGCTCTCCATCCTCTTTCATCTGGGGATGCGCCGGAGAGAGCCGCCAGGGGGCGTGGCTGCGGAAGCGGATGGACACAGCGAGGACCGCGCGCGCCAGGAGCGGTCCGTCTTTTTCCTTTTCTTCCTTCCACCAAAGCTCTGCTCGCCGCCAGCCTTTCCCTCTTTTCCCGGTCGCCGCCCGTGCGTGTCCCACAATGGGGAGCACGACGCTCTCTTCCACCATCAGGCCCGGCCAGCCGCCGCAGCCTTTTCATCAACCGCCTCGGTTCCTTCCACCGTCGCCATTTTTGCTGCTTCCTTTCCGGCCACAACTCGGTCTCTCCTTCGTGAACCTCTATAGGTTTGGCTCCCTCCGTTGTCTTCTTTTCTTCTTCGTTCGCTTCCACAAAAAATGTGCCCTTCTGCCACTCTAGTCACTCTCTTACGTGCGTTCGTCGTGAGACGCCAGTTGCGTCGCATTTCCACGGTGGAGCAGAAATATCACATTTTGACAGCAGCTACAGTGTTTGCTTCACCGCTTGTATGTCTTCTCCGCGTGTACAGTGCAGTCGCGAGAAGCTCTCCTATATGTCCCGGCTGCTCCAACGGTTTTCATCCGCGACGTGTCTCGAGGAAAGGCTGTCTCCCACACGGCACACGCACTGCCAATCCTCCTCTCTCTCTCTTCTTCCCCTCTCCCCCATCCCCAAAGTTCTCTTCTCCCAGTCGCCTGAGCTTGCGCTCACCACAGGGGGCGCCTTGGACGCGATCGATCCGTCCTCGCAGTGTTTCACCTCCGCAGCTTTCTCGGAGAATACCGCCGCGCTCTTGTGGCCTTCGAAGTCGCCGTCTCGTCCGTATATATACATAGCCACACCTTTAAAAAGCGACGCTTGGAGCATATAGTATCGCAAGATTTATCAGCTATAACGTATCAAATTAACCTATGTGTGCGTTTATGGCAAATCTGCAGTAAATGTTACTAGGGCGGCAAAGTTTGCGGGCATCCAGGTCGCAGTACACCTTTGACGATGCTGGGAAAATATTAAAATAATTTACTTCGTGTTGCATTTGCTTCAGATCTGTTTTGTTAAAATGACGATCAAGCGGGCACGAGTGCAAACAAAAGATGGGCGTATGGAATACGATGGCGCACTCGTGGGACATTCTCGGCTGTCCAACATGGCCAAAGTGTATTTCGATGCATATATTCCTGGCCGTGCAACAGACACACGCAGTACTATAGCTAGAACCTGTGTACCGGGTGTTTCCAAGTATTCAATACAGATATTTCTTTGAAACTCTGTGAGCGATACCGTAAGGCAGTTGGCACAGGTGGATTCTACAGCATGACGGACATTATGTATACCTGACAGAGGTTCGTAATTAAAAATAATTTAACTAAATGTAGCTAATCAACTTTTTATTTTAGATTTCAAGGTGCAAGATTTTAAGCAAAAATTGAAGGCCGCGAAAATCAAAGGTGAACGTGGTTTTTAAATATTCGTAATCGGCAATGTAGTTCGAAACATCGAGCGTCATATATGAGCATTTGAAAGCAAGTTCAGTTTGCTTTCCCGCATTGCACAAATATAAATTTATGTCGATGCGCGTAGTACCGTCGCGGAAATCACTTTAACTGATTCAACATCACACGAACAGCGTCTGTATTTCCGACATTATAAATGCGAGCGACTCCATTTGATAATGTGCAACGCGGTAAAGCCAACTCAACGAGCTTTCAAATGCGTATTTTTGATGTTCGATATTTCGAGCCTCATTGCCAATAAAAAAAAAATTGAAAACCGGGCTCGCCTTCACTGTTCAGGGCCTTCAATTTCGCAATGTATCCTTGCACCCTAAAATAAAAAAAGTTTATTAGCTAAATTTAGTTAATTAATAGGCCGCCGCGGTGGCTCAGTGGCTATGGTGCTCGGCTGCTGTCCCAAAAGACGCGGGTTCGATCCCGGCCGCGGCGGCTGGAATTTCTTTGGAGGAGAAATTCTAGAGGCCCGTGTACTGTGCGATGTCAGTGCACGTTAAAGAACCCCAGGTGGTCGAAATTTCCGGAGCCCTTCACTACGGCGTCTCTCATAGCCTCAGTCGCTTTGGGACGTTAAACCCCATAAACCAAACCAACCAGTTAATTAATAATTTCAATATAAGACTATGTCACGTACATAATGTCCGCCATGGTGTAGAGTCCATCTCCACAGACTGCACTGACACACCTCTCACGAATTTTCTAAGAACAATCTGTTTGGATAATTTGAAACACAAGGTATATAGCTGGAATATACAGGGCGTGTTACATTTTGCAGTACTTGCAAGAAACGAAATAAGGAGTATAATTATGCGTTGCAGAAGAACTTGCTTTTTGGCTAGTTGGTTCATGATTGAAGTTCAGAATGGCGCAAAAGACACACACAGGAAAAATAGGGGATGACAGAAAGGTGCTCTTTCTGTCATCCCCTATTTTTCCTGTGTGTGTCTTTTGCGCCATTCTGAACTTCAGTATAATTATTTTCATCATGCCAATTCATTTATGCTGGGCAAAGTGCTGCTTGGCTCGTAAAACGGTAACACGCATAGTTAAAACGTTTATGTTTAAAGTAATTTAATTTAAATAATTAAAGTAGCATGCTAGGCTCATAACCACGCAAACCTCTCCTTTAGTCTCTCTCTCTATACGTTCGGTTCGAGGTAAAATGCTAGAAAGCGCCGAATTTCGGTGTGTCAGTTTCTTGCCCAGGTGAAGCCAAGTATAGCTTCAATGCCGTTCTCTTGAGATTAGCACATCCCTTTCGGCTAATTTTAGTGCACCATATACATCTTTTTATTGATATCCACAGGCAGAGGCGGGAAGTGCTGTTCAAAAGAGCGCAACCAAGTACTCGCCCTTCAACTTCGCGAAAATTACTCCCTTTTCTTAGTTGACGCAGATGCTTCTTTCGTCAAATCATTTTTGTCGTCAGCCGTCAAAGCATGCGATCTATAAAATTTCTCTTTCATGACGGAAGCCAACAGTCACCGAAACCAAGGAGCATAGGAAATGTTTATCAACAGGAGGGTAAATAGGGTAATTATTTTAAAGATAATTGATTACAAAGCAAAAGAAAAAACAACCACATGCGACTGGTGGAATATGAACCCACGACCTCCGAATTCCGCCCGTGTCTGCTCAATCCTTGTCTGCCCTTGTGTGCTCTTTGATAACGAGGGCCTCGAATCCGGCCGTCTTGATGCCATAGGCAGCACAAGAGGGTTCTCGCACAGCTTCCGCCCTCACCGTTCGATCACGTTCCTAGGTGGCACTCGCGGTAATACAGTACGTACCAAGTCCGCCGCTATGGACGGGGGTGGAGCTGGTGAACACTCTCAGGGTTCGGTTACACGAAAAACATAAATACACCAAGAATTTTGAAGATTGGACAGCCGTCGCCATAGCTCAGTTTTTAGAGTACTGGACGCGAAATTCGGATCCTACCAGCGGCATGAGGTTGTCTTTTTTTTCTGCCTTCTTATCAAAATGTTTAAAATAACTACCCTATGAACCTCCCATTGATAAACACCTCAACTAATATAATATATCTAACCCCTATTCTACATGGTTTCGGTGACTGTTGGCTTCTGCCATGTATGTCACAACGAGCCCTCTTTTCCCTTCCCTTTTCAACTCAAACTTGCATTTCTGCCTTTCTCGACTGGCCGCAGTCGGCACCACAAAGAAAGAATAAGCCAAACGAGAAAGACAATCTCCAATCTGTCCTAAACAGAAAGGCTTGCACAATGTCCACCGCAGCCGCCGAGATTGCATTAGAGAAAGGATTCCTTACCACAGCCTATTCCCATATGCAAACAAAAGGCGGCGGCACAAACAATCCCCTTGTCAACAACGGCTTGGCAACGTCACTGCGATTTGCTTTCCTTTGCATCGCATCTATAGCCGGCTGAACCGCGGGAAAACGAAACCCGGGGTAGCTAGCCAATAAGCAATCTAGTTGCTTGTGATGCACACTCCAAATCGCATCGAGGACGTTGTGTGGGATATTGGGGGAGACAGGAAAGCCAACTCTCAAAGAGGCCCCCACGGAGCGTCGAAGAGAGCCACTTCCCAGAGAAGGATCGGTCAGCTTGTCTCCTTTTGTTCCGCAATCTGCTGTTGGCGGCGGTGTCACTGTTGGCGGGGATTGATTTCGTTCCTTTCCCAGCACCCTCCCTCCGACCACGTGGCGACAAGTGCGCTGCAGAGAGTCACAGCGGTGTATACGCTACAGCGCGTATATATACACACAGGCACTCGCGACGGGCGCATGCGCCTGGCCGGTGCCAAGTTCGAGCCGGCGGCGGCGGCTGCCGACACGCCCCCTCCGAGACTGCCACGCCCCCTGCACGGCGGCCGGCGCGTCTTTTTCGCGGCGCCTGTCACGAAACGCGCGCACGCGCTCGCTGTAGCGAAACCCAAGGAGCCATTATGCACGCGCCAGGAGGCTTTATCCGCCGCGCGCGCCATCGCGCGATCGCCCATGAAACAAAAAAGACGCTGCGGGGATGGAGAGAGCGGCGGCGGCGGCGGGCCTGTCTCTGACGCGGAGCGGAGATGATGTCGCCGGGGCCCCGGGTTCCACCCCCCGGCCGACGCGGCTGCCTCGAGAGGGAACGCGCTGTCGCCGGCACGTGCGTGGGCTGCGGTGACGAGCCCGCCATCCTCGACGTCGCCAGACTTCGCACGAGCGGCGAACAACGTTTGGCCCGTGTCGCGCGGACGCGGCAAGCCGTTATATTCTACTGCACGCCGTGCTTTTTCCGACCTGTATATGGCGCGCACGTATTCGAAATAAGCGAAGGGAAAGTGCGGACGGGTTCGTAATATCAGACGGGGCATGCGTTGAAGGCCAAGAGGCTGGCCAGGTCATGTTTGTTTTTGTTTTTTTCTAGCGCTGTGCATCACTGTGCTTAGGGTAAAGAGCATGTGCTGCATAGTGTCCGATGTGGCTGTTCCTCGCAAGAGCAGCGGTAACTTGCAACAAAAATGTAAGCGAGGTGGGATAACGCCAGGTTTATATCCTTCTGGCTAAACGAAATCTGGTGGATTGGGCGTATTCTATCATACCACTGTACCGTACGAACAATTCAACCTCACTAAACAGAGGGGGAACGAATAAGCACTATACTAATTAGGGGAATCGAAAACTTTCACCCCATATGTGGCATATGCTCACGTCAACACTTCATTCTTGCAGTCGCACGTTAATAACTGAGACGATACAGCTGTTACGCTTTACTGGCTGACTTGCATGCCTGACATCCAACAGCGCCGCCGCAATTGTGGGACCAATTGTACTTGAGGCAGTCCCTTTGTGTCCATCTTGCAGTTTTGCGTGCAGCATCCGGTAGCAAAGATTGCAGCTAATTTCCTGCGCAATAATGTGACATCGGGGAGTGTTATCTCGATTATCATTGTCCTTAAATTGGGCAACTCAGTAATAATGAACAAAATAGGTTTGTTTGGGTGTTTAACCGGGCTTAAAGGAAAGCTGAAATGGTTTGTTGAGAATTCTAGGTGGTTCAGGAACTAAAATTTATGAAGCTTCTGAGTGAAGCATGCCAAGTAATTTTGCGCTAGCGTTTAAAATGGTGATGTAATCGCCGATTAAGGCCATGGCAGCGATCAGGCTTCTCCTCACCGCACCGGAGGAGTACGGAAAAACTTGTGATGGCGTCATTACTGTAGAAATTTCAGATGTCCGATGTCTTGGCACACATGCTACCGTGTGTCCTTCGATGCCATCAAACAACGTTTCGTGGGCTTCACCTTAGGTGGCGTTGGTTTCCTTCCTTCAAGCAAGCGTTCCTTTGCTGTAAACGTAGCACCGCCCTACGTGTCGTCGTCATTGCGGCTCCAGCTCGTCACTGTGCATTGCAGAGAACTGAACGCCGATGCGGCTTATTTAGGCAATTACGTCACCATTTCAAAGCTTCGGACGCTTTACCTACAAGTTTCACACATTTCAGCCCTTTAAACTCATCGAATTCTAAAACAACTTCACTGCCCCTTTAAGTTATACGATAAAAGAAAAAAATGTGTAGGACAAGATAGAAGACAGAAAATCCGAAACTTCAGAGTATGTAGAAGTGCGGGGCTAAGTAATTCTAAGCTCATTTATTATTCCATGCAAAAGATATGAGCTGGCTTTTTTGTCTATTAAAGGTTTTCGAATGACTCTTAATGGAGTACAAATGGAGACATCGCGGATACTGTTTTGGTCCTAACATGACAGTATGACACATCATACTTTGTAAATACCTCAAATTTATGGTTTGAAACTCATCATTACGAATGTATATTTTTTTCTGCTGATTAATATTTATAAACGCGAACTGCTTTCCCCAAAATAAATCAGATGTTAGTTTGGAGACGTAATTTCGCGGTCAGAGTTTAACAACATCGTGAACAGAGCACCCACAAGAACAGAGGTGAAGAAACCGAAACAACATACTTCTTCAGCGCACCGATTTTGAAAAACAGCATGTCCTGCATTTAATACGCCTGCAGTTTCAATAACGTCCCTAAGCTACAGCATAGTCCTTCAATTGAAGGACTATGGCTACAGTCAAGACGATTGGTGCGGATTTCGGATTCCTAGGTTTTAAGCAGTATATTCAATGAAAGCCTTACCTGGATAAGTCACAATAATTTAATCTTTTGGCAAGCTTAATAAATGTCGCGTCCTGCTGCCCATAAAACAAACGCCGCCGCGGTGGCTCAGTGGTTATGGTGCTCGGCTGCTGACCCGAAAGACGCGGGTTCGATCCCGGCCGCGGCGGCTAGAATTTCTTTGGAGGAGAAATTCTGGAGGCCCGTGTACTGTGCGATGTCAGTGCACGTTAAAGAACCCCAGGTGGTCGAAATTTACGGAGCCCTCCACTACGGCGTCTCTCATAGCCTGAGCCGCTTTGGGACGTTAAACCCCATAAACCATAAACCAATCATAAAACTTAAACGGGAACTTCATTTAATCGCTATCTATCTACAAATCCACCAGTGTTTACATTTCTGCGGGATGACGTGAAAATCAGCAATGAAGTACCAAACTCAAAATAGAAAACAGTTCTCTCTCTTTTTTTTTATCTTTTGAAGCAGGATCATACATTGTCATGCTTTGACCGGAACTGACTACTGAGTGCTCAAGCAACGAATATCTGAAGCGCTTATCTTGGACTTAAAAGCCGACCGTAAACTATTTTTTTCTTTCAAGATTCATGCTAACAGTGAACGGGCGCGTACACTCAAAACCCGAATAAGTCAAGAGAGAGGAAGCTGTCCTCTCCCATATAGATTTCTTCGTGTTTAGAGTGTATATCGTTGTCGACGGGCTAAATTTGCGAAAAAAACAAAATGAACTGTAATGCACAGCTGATGAAATGGCAAATGCCGGAAATTAAGAACAATTATGCTGCCTTAACTGAAATGCTGGACAGCTCTATAGCTCTGTTATTAGTTTGTGAGGAAAAAAAACAAGTGCATTGTTTTCGTCAACAGCTCGTAATCTGCCATTTACTTCTATTTAACCTCTTTGTCACCATAGGCGATAGGCAAGCATGCCACACTTTACAAAAGTGACGGAAGATCTGCTCCTGGTTCCTTGTAATTTCCCCCTTCTGCCGTTCTGATTTACTGTATAGTTTTGTATTCATGTATAAATGTATTCGTAAAGACATACCCGTTACTGTTTGTTTGTATCGAAGTCGGAGTTTTAGGGGCCCAGTCCAGCGATCCTTCCGTCGCCTTTTGCCTTATGCCCCGTCAATTTCGTTGTGTTAGAAATCGGAATCAAACAATGCCTACTAAAACTCCTCATGACATGAGGTGACTTAACCAGCCCTTACAAAAGTTTGTTCGAACAGCCTATAGACTGTCTTCAGATATCTGTCTATAAACTCTATAGACTTTCTATAGACAAATCCTATCACTAGTCTACAGGCAATACAATACCTACAGGCAGTCTATGGACAATCGATCGACTTATGGCCACACACTTTTAGTGGACTTTTTTCTATAGGCAGTTTATAGACTATGAATATACAGAAGGAAATATCTACAGGAAGGCAACAGAGTCGATAAGAAGTCTACAGACAGTCCATAGACCATTTCTATAAAGGAGAAACGAACGCATAGAGTCAGAGAGACGACGCGGTTCCACCAGCCACGACCAGAAGCTCAGAAGGGTCCGTTTCCATCAACAAACACGTGGGCAACAAACCACGGATTTCTCGTTACGAAGCGTACGCCCGATCGCCCTGCGGGCAGCCAGCGGCAGAAACCCAATCAGCCGTGCCGGAGGGGAAAGACGCTGCTGCAGCCCGGCTCGTCTCCCCCCTTCCCTCTCCAGGCCCGAGGGACGCACGGAGGAGCGGGACTGACCGCAGACTGCGGCCAACGCATACCTCCTGGCCCTCTGCGAATGTTCTGCGGGGCAGAGATTTCGTTTCCCGTACCCCACGCGTGTCGCACTTATTCGCGTCGTTGTCTCGTGTATGCCGCGGCGTCGCACCATCGGGACGCCACGTGAGCTGGCATAGAAGGGATAACGAGGTCCGTGCGCGACAAATGACGGACCGCTCATGCCGAAGGGTTTTTCCCGCTTGCGCGGCTGCCACGAACCCTTGCCGGCAGCCATCTGTCATGTCACCGTCTGTGTCTGCCGGTCCTCGCGGGAACACCGCATACGCATTCGCCGCACGCTGTCTTCGGAACAGCGCAGCCTGTCCATGTTCCTCAAACGATGTGTTCAATGTGTTACACAAAGTGCGGAGGTGGTGTGCGAGACGTCATAAGCGATACGCGTATGTGGTTTGCTCGAAGACACCGGATCAAGATGCCCATCTATCGATGGTGGCGGTACATGTACTCAGTGAATAGCTGCGGTATGACAGCTTCAGTGTGACTTTAACAGAACTTTTCTTTAGACTGAATCTTTCCAACGGGAACATTGTTCTTCAGTAAAGGTGTCATCTTGATTTGCATTTTAGCCCAAGATCGCGCGCGCAATAAAGCTCACCTGACGCATCTTTTTTCACCTAAAGTTGAACCTCGTTATAACGAAGTCGAAGGAGCCCCGCGATCACTTCGTTATAGCTGATGCTTCCTTAAAGCCATAGGTGACATCGTATGCAGCAACTGTGGCATACGAACAGGCATACAAACGGCACCGTGACGAATGAAGATAGCCTAGTTAGCGTTTGCTATGGCGCTAGAACGTGCTGAGAATGCCTTTCAACACGAGTGTCGTTTAGCGCACTGGGGGCCCAGTCGCTGCCGAATACTGCACAGTCATGGACAAAGTTCGCGGGATGCGGATTCGCGGAAAAGAATTTATTGCGGGGAGGTGAAGCATAGCAGATCACAGAAATGCATAAGAACATGAGGAGACATGCGTGCTCCATCCACTAAAAAAATACAATCTGCCTGTCTACTGAGGCAGCGCAGAAATAATTTTTTCCCGCAAATCCGCATCCCGCAGGCTTTTGTTCATGACTGTACACGAACGAAGACGCCAGCTCGCCTAAGTGCGCCCGTTTATTCCGCGGTCCGCATAGGATTCAGCGCATAGAAAACTGGTCATTGGGGAATAATGTTGTTGAGTAGAGGGAGAAGATACCTATTCGCAATAATGATGACGATGATAATGAAGAAACATTTTAACTGGAACACTTAGTAGAGTTTTAGATGCTCTGATATCGATACGGGCTGCTTTGAAAGACGGCAGGCGGCGGCGATTTCAGCGATAGGACCTGTTCTGCTCGGCTTTTCCTCGTTATGTACGAGCACACTGGCAGGAACACTTCACTGCATAACGGCAGTGGCTTGTGAAGAGTAGATAGGCCCGACCAAAGGCTAGCGAAAAACCATTTGAAAACAGGTCTCGAATGCTTCGAAGACAAGGAATCTGAGCTTTTTTTCTGATTCCTTTCACACCTGGAGTTTCTAAAAGCTTCTGTGGTAATACATCGGCTTCTAAAGGTAACTTCCAAGGCACTCCTTCATTATACCTATCATTTCGTTACAAACCGTTTCGTTATAACTTGGTTTTACTGCACTAGGCTGCAGTTTTCTCTGAGTATAGGATCAGCCGTTGGTTCCACAGTTCTGTGGTATTTAAAAAAAATTTATTAATCAAAACCATAAGCGCTTGTTGTAGTTTCAATATATCGCCTCAAAGAGCTGAACAAAATGCAGTAAGATGAATAAACTAATTACAAGGCCATTACTCATTAACAGAAATAAAGGCGCATAGATGTATACATAGCCTCATTCGCCCAATTTATATGATGATGCCAGAAACGAAACGAAGCTTGCGAACACTACCATATCTGGTGTGTGCACAGAGGCTGACAACCTTCGCATCGGCAGGGCCCATTATCAGCCGCGGAAATTAGCCTATTATACCACCAAACATGGAGAGTATTGGAAAGTTGTTGCATACTGTTTGAACTCTGCCATGGAACGCCTGTGTTATTCCTTACCATCACTTTTAGGCCGTTATCAGGCAATATTTATGTCTTCATTTGTTGCACTACTAAACAGAAAGCCAAGCACACGAGCAGTGAAAACTGATTTTGCTAGGCCTGGTGTTCATTTTTCTTACTAAGGTGTTTTTCAGTTGTGCTGCACTGATTTAATGTTTTGGTTTGTTCGTTTACTGTGTTTTTTATTGCTATCGTCCAAGTGCCACTTAATACGTAGGGCTTGAGGATTCATCAAGCCTGTAGCGTAATGATGGAAATAAAGATTTGATTTTCTATGCAGCGTTGTTATGAAAGACGCAGCGCAACGTTAATGACCTTTTTGTACGCATGAGCAACCGTGCTGCGCATCTAATAAGTTTGCATACTGCGCGCTAGGCGCTTTTTCGAGCGCCGCGATCATTGGTGAAACCGATTTGTCAACTTCCTGCATCAGTTGGCGAAGGACCCTGCACTAGTCCGCCGCGGTGGCCTAGTGGCTATGGTAGCATTCGGTTACTGTGCCCAAGAACGCTGGATTTAACCCTGGTCGAGCCGGCAGTGTTTCGGGTGGAAGCAAAATGCAAAGACGCCCATGCGCTTTGTGGTGTGAGTACACGTTATAGAATCCCGATACTAATCTGGAGCCCTCCACTACGGAGTCTTTCATAACCCATGTGTGGATATCACACCATACTCTGCACTAAAATGTTTGCAAAGCAGCAGTTTTTTATCTGCAAGGCCGGAGCTGGCTGACTAAAATAACGGTTGCTCATCGTTGTCGGTATCTCCGCGTTCAGCAGAGGAGGCCATCGCTGTAACACTGCTAGATAAAGCAGTCATATATCGGGTGTTCCAGCGAACACTTTCAAAAATGTTAAAAAATAGTCTTTCGGGGTAAAAATACGGCTTTTGCGGCATGGTGTTCCCAGTGTTGGCGGAAACTAGAAAACCGGTGAATCGTTTTTTTTCAAGCAGCAAGCTGATTAACTAATTTTTAATAATTAACTTTTTACCTATAAGAGTCAGGCGCCCAGTTGCAAGTAGATTTGTAGCCGGTCTATACTAATAGCCATATCAGTTTTTATAATTTCGAAAACGCGACTGCCCTTGGCGCTGTGGCTGGACAAAATTTGGCTTTTTCGACTAGTTACGTGCACTGGAGCGGTTGCTTTGTCTGCATGCTTTCGAATGTGCGTGTATACATTCGCACGATGCAGCAAAATTTTGTCGAGACATCTGCTCCCTACAAACCGCCTTATGAACGCATATGTGTGCGCGTGACATTTCCTTTGGTGTGCACCACATCACGCTTTATTTTACTCAGCTAGGGAGTAGTCTGCCAGGTATTTTACCAGGCTCCAAATAAGTCGTCTCCGCTGGATGCAGAACCACACGTGAGACGTATGATGGTGTCCAGTGCGCAAGATGGCCGCTCGGAAATGTAGCTGAAAGTAGTCGCGCGTCACCAGGCCAGCGAACTGAGGGGAATGGCCATGCACTTCTGCAAGCATCGGTATCCTGCGTTTTCGGCACGAATATCGCTGATAAAGGTTCTGCGGACGATCTTTCGCTTCTGAATCGCCTATTACTAAGGACAAGCAACGAGCTGTAACTATAGCAATTAAAGTTAACACAAGCCAACACCTTGAACCTAAAACGGTGTGGCTGCTCAGATTTTGATAAATAAGCGTTGTGTGTAGCATCATTTTATCGTGGGTATAGTGAACGGAGAGGCTGGGTGTGTATACCTACATGCTCTACATTCAGGGCAGTTCCCTTTGTTCGTGCTTTCACGAACACATGGCGCATTGTGACGACGGGGCATGCAAGCCGCAGCGAAAGAGGGGGGGGGGGGGGGGGGGCACAAAGGGCGGGGTGGTTTTCACGGTGCTGTGTGACCAGGCACGATGCAGACAAGAGGCCACCGCGAGCTCCACGGAGACGGTGATGACGCACCGAACGGCGGCCAGAGGGCGCAGCCTGCAGGACGCTCGGAGCGGCGGCGACGGCAGCGCCCTGTCGACACGGCGCGGCCGCAAAGTGAATTAAAGACGAGGACCATTTGTCAGCCGCGCGATGCGGTTGAATATCGCTCCCCCACCGACGCGGCGGCCGCAGAGAGAGGCCCACTTAGTATTCCGGCTGGGTGAGCAGCGCGTCGTGCTCGTCGTCGTCGTCGTTCGCTTGTGGCACCAGCGGAGAGCGCGCGCGCGCGCTTTTGCATGTGAATGGAGCGGGTGGCGTTGCCCCCTCTTCAGCCCAATATCCCCCCCCCCCCCCCCCACTCGTTTTTCGCCGTCGCTCCATCAGGCGCCGATGCGCAGGCGGCGTCCACTTAGGCGGCTCATTCGCCCGCGCTCAAGCAGTTTTGCCACCAGAGCAAACAGCCGGCAAGAAAGGATGAGGAGAATAGAAGGCAGGGGGCAGAACGCGTGCGCCGGCCATTAGAGCGAGTCCAGAGCCGCGGCATGCATGTAGCGGCTCTTTTAGAGGAGTATAATGTGGAGTGGTGCGCGTGCGCCAGCAGAGCACCATGCGTGCGAATCTGTCTGCTATAGTTATAGCATTAGCGCTAGCGCGATAACGCCCTCGTCGGTGTAAACACGGTGCATTTCGGCTCCACTAGCATGCTAAGCGAAGGAAAACACTGATACTTTGAATTAAATTTATATGGGCTTCACGCTGCACGAGCAGCGTCTTCTGAGTTGCTCTCAAGAAACGAAAGCAAGGCGATCTGAACTCAGTTGATAAATAGTTTTAGCGTAACATGCGCGTAGAACTATACTGGACAAGCCGGGTGCCTCTAGCGCGTGCGCAGTGGTTGTGCTGGTCCAGAAGCGTCTTCGGGTCACTCTTGGAGGGGGAGGATGGGGAAGGGGGAGGTAGGCAGTACCATGTGAAGCGTGTATTTCATTCACTTTTCCGTCGAGAAAAATGCAGATCAACATGATTGTCTTAATGTGGTTTGCCTATCCGCCCTTTTGTCCGTCCGTCTGTCTGTCCGTCCGTCCGTCCGTCCGTCCGTCCGTCCGTCCGTCCGTCCGTCCGTCCGTCCGTGTTGCTGTCTTTATGTGATCCCGAAGAGCCATTGCTTCACTTCCTCTGAGCACCGGCATCAGGTCAGCGAATATTCTACGGAGCCGCAGAATATCGCACGTCCCGTAACCACAGCGGCTGCAGTCTCTCCTTCCCGCGGAACCGGGAGCGCCATGTGGCCGCGTTTATCGAGCGCGCGTGGGACAGGGCCCTCCTGCTGCGCCGCCGCCAAAGTGAGCGGCGCGGCGACGCGCGCGTACCGCGGGCACAAACTCGCGTTCGAGCCGCGCCCCGAGCTGCCCGCTTCCCTTCCTCCGCTCCCTTCCTCCTCCGGGTTGTATGCAAATCAAGTGGCCTCATTACGGGCACACCCCTGGGCTGGTGCCCCTGCCACCACCACGGCAGGGGGAAAGAAGAAAAAGTGCGCGCTTGTGTGTGTGGGGAGGGGGGGCACACTACACGCTTTTGCGCAGCTTCATCGATCCCCCTTTCATGCACCGCCCCGCTACCTCCTACACACACTTCGCTCTCTTTCTTTTCCCAGCGCACAACAACGCGCTTTGTATATAAGGGATGGGCACGTCTCTGTATATGCGTGCGGGGCATAAGTCGAGTGCGGTTTAAGAACAGCCACAATGGCGCGGCCGCCGCTCCATCCATGGGAGCGGCGGAGGAAAGAGCATCCCCGGCGGCACTGTACTATGGTCGCGTGGCTGGCGAAAGGGTCCGGTCACTTCTCCCCCCCCCCTCCCCCCCACTCCTACTTCCATCATCCTCCTCCTCTGTCTCTCTTTCTACACCCCTGGCACGCACGCGTTGCCCTTCAGGGCCGATGAAATTGCGAATCTTTGCAAAGTGCTCCATAACTGGAACTCCTGACTGATTAACCAGCCTCACGACACAGGAACTGTGCGCTGCATTATGCGGGTTGTGTTTGTTTTTTTCTCGTTCGTCTGAGCAACTGCGTAAGCTATGCCCGCTGTCGCCTCTAAAGTTAGAACGACGCGTGTCTTGTTTGTAAAAAAGTGTCCTTGTGAAGCTCATGTCGATTGATGCAGGGGTGCTCTATACCTCAGTGGCAATGGCTTCTGTAAATAAAACGGTTTAGGAAGTCTATAGCATATTTCGCCGGTACTCTGTGTCAAGTAACTGAGAAGGCACGCAGTGCTTTCAGCGACTCTAAATGAGATAAGGACGGAACTGGACGAGTCGGCTGGAATCCCGTGATTTAACCATGCAAGAGACACGGACGCTTTTAGCTGAAGAACAACGAATGAATCGAGCGATATCCACTGCTACACATATGAATTTTTACTTTGTATACTGCACTGTAAGAAGTGAGCGTCTTACAGCGTAAAAACTGTGCAGAGTTCGTGCGAAGGCCGAAAAGCGCTTGACGAACCAAAAAAAAAAAAAAGGAGGGACACACTACGCACACTTCGCGCCATCCATTATTCACGCGCAGGGGCTATTACTCCTTTCGGCTCGATATTAATGACCCGACGTGCTTTGAAAACATAAAAACGTGCCAATCGATCTCGGCAGATTTAAGCTGCCTGGAAATTGTACAGGCACTCCGATAAATGACGCTTTCTTTTTCAAACGCTCTCGCAGCCACTGGCAAGCGGTCAAGTTAGGCACGAAACATTTAATAAATGCGCAACAACTAAAGGGCCTTATATATGTATAGACACCTACACACACAATCATTCTCTTCGTCTCAGAGCGCAGTTTGAGTATTCAACAACAGATGACGCGCGCGATCAAAAGGGCCCCGTTAGAGGCTTCCCACGCATCGAGTGGGTACTCCATCTCCCTCCGCAACTGCATCACTCTTCTCCACGCATGCAGGGGTGAACCATCGGCCACCCTTCGCCTTATGTGGGATGCGGGCGCACACACGCACACACAGTCCCCCGTTAGGACGGAAGCGTCTAATAATGACCGCCTCGTGGGTCACTACGGGGTCGTGACGCCCACGTAGAACCCCCCTTCCTTTTGCTGTTTCCCTTTCCTCACACAGCTCTGACCATGCGCGCTTGAACGTGGGCGAGAAAGAAAAAAAGGAAGAGGGAGGGAGGGACGAGGGGATAAACACGCGATGTTCGAAACATGAGCCGCAGTCTTATTTCGCTAAACCCGGCGAAACAGGCGGCAACTGCGCGCTCCGCCACCACCGGCGGGACGGTTTTGAATGAAAAAGAAGCGCGACCCTAATCTGGGGGAACCCGATCATTAAAGCTGTCGGCGCAGGGGATGCTGCCTCCGAGGCTCGCGCAATCTTCCAATAAAGCAGGAAGAGAAATGGTGCCCGCTCTCTTCTGCCTCTCTCTCTCTCTTTCTTTCCCTTTTTCTCTCTCTATCTCTCGGTACAGAGACAGAGAGAGAAAGAAAACGCTTGGCTGGTTCGGCTGCTTTTCGGCTTGCCTTTTTTTTTTTTTGCTTGACCGTTGTTGATCACGAGCCGGTTCGCGCATGTGCTATGCGCACTTAAAGCAACATATGCGCGTTGGACTGGCTGGGGCTTCTAACTTGATTCAACGCCAGTTACGGACGATACTTAGTCTCGGCTATAAACGACGTGCCAGGGATGACTGTTACAGGCGATAATGTTAGCGCGCTGAGTGAGGAAATGAAGACACATCTGTACCCTTATAATGGCTAGGAATATTACTGCATGCTAAAAAAAAGGGGGGGGGGGGGGCGAAGCCAATTAAGTAACTGTAGTTAGGCGCGCAAAACGAAAAGCAATCTGAAGTAATTACTGCTAATTCTGCACAAGCAACCTTTCCGATATAGGAATAAGGGCGTGTCTGTGTTGGGAACAGCGTATAAATAGTCCAAATATTCTACATTGTTCCTTGTAAAGGACAGAAAACCGAAACTTTGGCCACATGCGATTGCCGTTTACGCTCAGTAAATAGGTGCATTAATTCAGCAATTGACTTATGCATAGGTCGTGGAATTACGATTTGAATACAAGCTTCCTTAACCATTTTTGCAGCTGTACAGTTTAGAAGGTGTGCCCCTTTCTTGGCTGCACCTTCATCGTAAATAAGTGGAGAGTTTTAATGAATGGCATCTCCCTCTCCCAGAAAGGCAAGAATACCATATATGCACGTATACAGTAACCGAATGTTATACAGCCTTCAAAACACTTCTTTAAAGCATCATTGAGGACAAAGTTTTGTTATTACCAGTGCATAAGCTGCAACTGTTAATGAAAGCCAGGAGCACTCAAGTTCTAACACACTGCGGTACTTAAGTTTGGGAGAATATTTAACAAATACTGTCCGTTTCAGAGAACGGCATGTACTGGTAAGTTAAAGGATTACAGCGCACAGAACAGCCACCTTTATAACAGTATACTTGAAGCAAGGGCTGAGTGCACATGGGGACCCTGAGAGTGACATAGCTATAGAGGAATATGAATGGATAGTGTGTATTTTGCAAGTACACCCAGATTATGAATAGCAACTTAGCAATATTCCTCATGTGGAAAGTGTATATTAGTCGAATCAAGGCAGCGATCACCTGTGGGGCGGAAACTTGAAGGCTAACGAAAAGGTTGGAAGTTAAATTGCAGAAACCGCAGCAGCAAGCTGCCGAAAGGAAAATTATACAAATAACGTTAAGAGCATGTTCTTGAATTCAAGCGCTTTTGGACGTTTTAACACAATAACGGTAACAAGTCACAGAACGAACTGCCAACTGAAAGTTTATTCCGGAGGCCATTCTCATACAGGCATTCCAAGTGAAAACAAAATTTAGAAAACACACAGTCAAGGGAGCGTCTCTCCTATGCTTCAATACAAGAACGGTAAAACGGCACAGAAGACTGACGCGCAAACTGCTAGTTTGCACGTATGAACATCAACTTTAGGTGCCGTTTTACCGCTATTGCGTTGAAATTACCAAAAGAGCAAGAATTTGAGACCATGCTAATAACCAACTAATCAAGTTCTGAACACTAATAACGTTAAGAGAGAAAAAGGAGGCATAATAAAAAAACACGAGTTAATAATATCCTCCTTGAAAATAAGCGGGGGAAATAGACACGGAGAGGGCATGTAATGTGGAGAACAGATCAGGTGCAGATTTATAGGTGTCACTCTTGAAAGTGGAGCTCAGCATGGTTTGTTAAGTAAAATTTTTCGCTTTGGGAGGCAGGGGGGGGGGGGGTCACCATAAGGCTGCGCCCCCCCCCCCCCCCCCTGCCTCCCTCCGCCCTCTCTCTTATAAACTCCCCACTGGTAAATATAACCCATGGTGCCTGTAGGCAGCGGAGTGGATTCCACGAGAAAGTAACCGTGGCAGGCGGGGGCAGGGAGTCAGACCGGCAGATACAGTTAGGGAGTTCTCGTGGGCACGTAAAATACCCGTCCTATATTGTCCAAATGCCCCATTAAACTGGCACAAACGAGGCGATGCGTGCGACGAGACGCGCCACCTCTCTGCCCGCAAGCGTGCTTTGCCACAGCACGAGATGTCATGCGGACGAGCCTGTCGGCAAGGAGGAGGGAGCACGCGTGTAAAAATGGAAAAAGACAGCGAAAGCGAGTGGTTTTTTGTATGCGTATCCGCTCTGAACGTAGACCCGCCTCAAAGAACGGGTAGTTCAGGGCTCTGCAGCAGGTGCAGCATGAAAGTTAGCGACGGGAATAAGCGTGTGAAACGGCACCCTTAATAATATGTGGGCATCAGGATTGCAGCGAATGTGTGACGTCATTTTCTTACAACATGCGTGTGCTAAGCAGCGAGCACTAATGGCAACCGAAATGAGAAAAAAGTTCTGAAGGTGAGCCGCTGACGCGCGATGCGGGAGATTGAGAGCAGATAATAACAAAGGAAAGCAAGTGATAAACGATGATTGCGAAGGCACTCAGCCAGGAGTTTCCTGTCATATGCACAAATGTGCATTTCGAATCTACTTTTGAAAAGTCACGCACTCGTAAAGCCTATTTCTCGTCACTGCTACGGCGAGAAATGAAAGCAACTCACGCATTGAGCTGTGAGACTAGGGTTCGAGTCAGCAGCCCCTTAAGTAGTCTATTCAGGGGCACTGAAGACGCAGTCACGCAGAATTTCGGCGCAGAAGACGCGTTGGGGCTCTCTCACAACCTGAAACTGTGGATACTGATGGCAGTACGCTGATACGTAAGGTCCCCAGCAAGTATCGACCTGCGAAGTCTCGTTTACAGAAAATCATTACACGGCGTGTGGAATAGCAGGGTAGTCTTACTGAAGAATCAACAACAGGTCACATGTGTATTTGTGTCTTTCACTATTCGTAGCACAGAATCGAAAATTGTGTCTCACTCTCCCATTAGGTCGCCGCGCTTGGAAATGGCGATAAAATTACAGCAGCGCTACAACTAAAAGAGACCTACCATTTCGCGTCACTGTAGCATCTTGAGTAGAATCATCTCCAAACAAGTCGTCTCAAATCGAGAGGCAATGACGTGCGACACCTAACGTAACGAAATACAACAGAAAACTCCGAACAGGACAGCAAATAACCCAAAACAGTTGCGCAAGTCGGTCGCACCGCATTGAGCGTTCGTATAGGGGAACTAAAATTGAATTTATGCACACAAAGCGTATCAAACGCACCATGGAGCTCAAATCACCGGACAATCAATCGTCCCAGTTCCCTTAGCTCCGCTCTGGAAAGGCCGCTCAGTTAGGAAAGGG
The DNA here is from genome assembly GCF_055824585.1 of Amblyomma mixtum. NCBI lineage: Eukaryota > Metazoa > Arthropoda > Arachnida > Ixodida > Ixodidae > Amblyomma > Amblyomma mixtum. The sequence continues at coordinate 87,529,675 of NC_143016.1, forward strand.
AATAGTTGGCAGCTCGGCGGGCATTCGTCACCGCGTCAAGGAGACGGCCGAACGCGCCACGCTCGCTTGACCGTGGACGCGGAGACAGCGGTGGCGGCAAAGCGGGGGCCAGTTTATCGATGAGGGCCGCCGCAGCGGGGTTGCCGCGGCCTCGGCGCCCATCAATCTCCCCCGGAACTGCCGCTCCGAGGGGAGGGGCTCTCATTAGCCCGCGCTAGTCACCCTTCGGACCACGCCCACCCCTCCGGCCACGCCCATCGACCACGCCCAGCGGCGATGCATCGTCGCCGCTCCTAGAGAAGATAGAAGCCCACGATAGAAGAAGAAACCTTTCGAAATCACGTGATCCAATTAGATCAAACGCGCCACGACGAAGAGGAGAGACACCCTTGGAGTGCCGCCGAGTGCTCTGCGTACGTGCGAGTGTGTCGGGAAGAAAGTGACGCATCGCGCCTCGCGGCGCCAGGGAGAGCGGCGCGACAAATTGGCGAAACTCGAGACAACCCTCCCTCCCCCGTCCTTCCTTCTCCCCATCCAGCGCTACCCGCTTCTCCACTCCGTTGCTCTTCCAAGCTGCCGTCCTCCGTAGTTGCGGCTTCTTTTTCTCTGCAAACGCACCGTCCGCGCCAGCGTCAGCGTGTATACGGTGTGGAAGGGGGGAACACCGGACCGGTGCGCCGGATCTTGCAGGCCTATGGTGCCTTGACTGCAATAAAGTTTTGAGCATGGATGGAAACGCCCCTCCGACGTAACGAAATTGGCGCAGTTCGAAGCAACTTTATACGCAGGCAGGTCTATGATTCTAAGGCGCATTTCAAAAACGCACGGGAAACTTGCAACACAATGCGGCGGGAGAGACATCCCGATGCTTCCGTATATTGAGCCGGGCGCAATCTCGACTTTGAGCAGTGCGCAGTCTCATTCAGGTAGGACTGCCGAGCCGTATAATCTGTCTCTACCCTAATAAATAACAAACGCTATTTCCTACTATAGAGTTAACACTTAATTCCCCTACGCTCTAAAACGTTGTTTTCAGACCAATTTTTCTTCTTTACTCAACATAAAGCACTACTATGGGTCACACGCAAGAAATCACTGTCAAAAGCGATGTCTTATCGCAAGAACCAGAACTGAGGCGCATGGCATCACTGTTCCGTGACCGCGAGCCTCGGAATCGTGAGCCACTGGCCCGCGTCCAGCGTGTCCGCTCAGCGCTCTTGACAGGCGCCCCTCAAAAGGCCGCGGCGGCGCCAAAGCCGTGGTGGCGGAGCAGCGCCTCCTCCTCTCCACCCTTGTCTTCGCATTCGTCACGGTCGTCAGTCTCGCCGGGAACCGTAACCCGAGCACAAAGCGGAAAACGTGGCGCGCGCCCCTCCAGCGCCGAAGGGCGAACTGACGTTAGAGGAAAATAAAAAGAAAGTTGGGGGAGGGGCAGCGGTGCAGCCGCCACGGTACAGGAGAGGGGAAACTGATCTCGCGAAACCGAAGACAGCGAGACAACGGAAGGAACGGACGAAGAGATGAAATAAGAAGAGGTAACTCCACCGCGCAAGAAGGAGAAACTCGAGTCAGCGTCACGCAAGCAGAGGCCCAATAGCGAGCTGCAGAGAGGATCGATTCGATGCGTGCCCCCCGAGGCGTATATGCTGGATGCGAAGACGCCTCCTCCGCGTCTTTGTGCATCGCGGGCATTGCGTTGACGCTCCGGCGGGTATTGCATATATTCGCGACCTTCGATGTGGGCGTTGTCTGGCTCAGCTTTGACACGAGTAAGCACGTGCATACGACAAGGCGCGAATGCGGAACCGCTTGGTAGGCCTCATGCAGAAATTAAAAAACAGTAAAGCGTCGTTAGGGCGCGCCAGAACGGGAAAACTAACCAAAAAAGAAAATGGCAAGCAGTCCAACAAGACACACACAAAAAAAGAAAGAAAACAGATTAAAAAAACGTCAGTGCAAAATAGTCAAGACCACGCCGTGCACGAGTGTCCGGTCCGGACAGTCTGCGCCTTTTTTTTAGAAGGGCGATGTTTGTCGACAGATGACGCTACCTCTTCAGTGCAGGCATCCGGGCTGCAAATTGTTACGTCACCTTGGAGAGCTAGTTTCCTTGAGCAATTCATCACCTGTTGCATAAGGAAACAACCTTGTACCGCATTGATAAAGTGCATAGAGAAGCGGTAAAGCAAGCCCTGGAAGGAAGCGAATGATTGATCGCAAATGTGCCCAGTCCACACTGTTAGCGGTAACTATATATCGTCAGTGCTAACGCAGTTAGGCGTTGGCAGTTCGAAACAGGCATGTTGCGCAAGCCAATCGCTACGAACAATGAGGTTCCTATGCCAGAAGAGATGTGGAGAGAATTTTAATCAAGGACTCTTGCCTGCCTGCCCTTCGATAGAGAGACATGTGGCCTTTGTGAAGGCTTTGAGCTTTCTTCTCCATAACCATACGTCCTGCAGATGCCATCGCAGTGGAACGCCATTTTTCGCTGTACCTGAAGACTTTTTGTGCATCCTTCCCTTCCGTTCTGATGACGTACTTCACTCAAGGCGCATAGGCAGGATTTTTTTTTTTCCCCCTCGGAGGAACCCTATGTAATTTCTTGTTTGATTTGTGTATTGGGGGTTAACGTCACAAACCGACTCATGCTATGAGGGACGCCGTAGTGGAGGGCTCCGGAAATTTCGACCCACTCTTTAACGTGCCCTGACATCACACAGTACACGGGCCTTTAGAATTTTGCCTCCATCGAAATTCGACCGCTGCGTCCGAGAGATCGAACCCTCGTCTTTCGGGTCAGCAGCCACGCACCACAACCATTGAGCCACTACGGCGGCTTTCGTAAAGAAGTGATCCGTTAGATATGTTTTTAAGGGACCAAACACTGAATTTTAAGCACCCATTTTTTTTTTCTCTCTACAACGGAAAGCTTGCTGCCAAGGCCTGCTCGATTCGGCAAACGTTTTGTTGGAAACGCTGTAGAATATTTAGCGCGAATTTTTTTTAATCAGTGCACGGACCCGTTTTTATGTACCCTAATGCTGGAAGCCATAATCAACAAGCGCGATGACGATTCCACGACGGCGAAAGTGCTGCACCAAAAAACGAATGTACTAAACCTTATATGCCAGACAGTAATAAGGTATTTTATCATACAGTAGCGTCCATTTTAGTGTCCACGCTTAAAGCTGTTACAGCACAGTGATGTGAGCCTCGTCGACTAAAGTTTTATAGGACCGTGGCTGCCGCTCAATTCCAAAAAAAAAAAAAAAATTCAGCTACCCTGTGGCGTCATCTAGTGACAAAAGCTAAAAGCATATGGATGACGACGCGAAGGAGCGTTGCGTATCATCCAAGGGTGCACTGGAGAGGGTGTAAACTATAATAAAACATGACGAACACTCTGGAAAGAAAAAAAAAACACTGTGCACATAAAACAAGTAAGCGATATTTTACCGAAATGGGGTCACTTGGTGGACTACACTGATAATGGCGGCTTTTTATGCGATCTTTAATGTCAAACTAAAATTATATATAATCGTTTATTTGGTATTGCAGTGCTCATTTCTGACAATATGAGCCACGCTCTTTACATTTCCGCCGTATTTCGGTCAGTGGTCAAGCTCTAACACGATAACATAACTGAAAGCTACCTTAATCATGGGGAATTTCCTAAAATGCATTGGTCTAATATCGTTCCTCGAAGAGTTGTCCATAAATTCAGCCTCACCCTGCCATAGTAAGACAGAACTTTAAAAAATATAGGCAGTTGGTAAAAATGGGCCACAGCGCGCAGTGTCCTGTATTACTCCGCTCAGCAATCCCAAGAGCGAACGAAATCAGCTTTCCAATGTTAGACTGTATCAAGCAAGCCAAAGGAATCAAAATTATTGAGCTTATAATTTCGTCTTGTGATTAGCTTCTTTTTTGGGTAACAAGAAAAACTTTAACAATGGCCTAATTTTTGTCAGGGAGAAATTCTGTTCAAAGGCCCTCAATGTTGGCGGAGCTTCACTGCAGACCTGAGTTATATCCGACTAAAGCCATGGGGGTTATCCCAGACAACGGAGCGACTATACCCCGTGGCCGGTACCGGGACCTAGCCTCGGATCAGGTCGAATTTTTCCTTCAACTGTGAAAATTCTGAGAAAGCTTTCCTTTGCAGCCATATATATGGCTTCGCTCAGGTCAGGACTAATGAGTAACTGCTATACTGCACGAAGCAGACGGCATGCCGTGACCCTCGGTCCGATTTGCTCAGTCTATACTGGGTCGGATTCGTGAACACGCGGGAGCTACCCGGCCGTACCAGAAGGACAGCTAATATTTTAGTTCTGTTAATAAGACAACTATATCCGCCCTGACGTATCAATAAGGGTAGATATTCTCGCACTCGCCAGCACGAGTATTTTCTACACCATCAACGCCGCCGCGCAAGCTGCTTGCCCGCGTAGCACCCACAAGGAGCTTATATACATATACATGCGCGCGAACCAGTAAATAGAGGGAGATGAAGAAGGACGGGACTTTTAGGCCGATCACGCCGGAACAATTTTCAGCCACTATTCGGCTATATCACGAGGCCGTATCTTCGGGATGTTAATATCGGAAAAGGGAGAGAAAAAAACAACAAGATAGAACCTATACAAAGAGTGCCCGAAAGTTTCTGGGCAAACAAAAATAAAAAAAGGAGGAACTCGCGTGTATACAAATACACAAACAGCGCGCATTTACAGCGCGCTCCTTGGGCACACTCAGAAGCGCGCACGCGCGCATTAAATGCACCCACAGCTACCCTTAACACTTGACATAACCGCAGCAACAGAAAGAATGCACACTTGCGCAGACTTTGCATCGGCAGACACCAGCCATATATGTATGTATATACATATACGTATAGGCGAGTTTGGCGAAGCGTCGTGCGCCGGGTCTTCGGTCGGCGGCGCCATTACCGGCACGTCCTTATCAGATGCCAAATACCGGATCCTGTCGACAAAGCCAAGCGCCTCACCATCACGACTCGCGCGCGGGGAGGCCGAGGACCCGCTGCACGCTGCTGCCGCGACTGCGGCTGACTGCGCCAGGCGGGAAGGGGCGCCTTTCCCCCTCTCCCTCTCATTTCCTTCCTCCCGCTCGCTACATAGGTAGCTCCCATGATGCGCGGCGAGGCACCGCACTTCTCTCTCGAAGTCAAGAGAGAATGAGAGAAGCGCGGCTGAGCTGAGGAATCTCTCGAGAGATCGACGAGAGATGCCGACGACGATTGGTCTCAACTCCCGCCCACCTTCCATGCACCCATGCCGCGGTCCTCCCCTCGCTTGGTTCTGCTACCTTTCTTGCATCCCCCCCCCCCCCTCTCGTTCCCTCCTTTTCTTTTTTTTTTTGCGCACTGTTTACTTCGAGCAGCCTGTATGTGCCGACCCGCGCGCCGGACTTTTATAACACGCGGCGGCAGGTCTCGCCAAAGGCTCTCTTTTTTGCCCCTCCGTCCTCCCCGATCCAACACCTCTCTCTCCTCCTGCCTCTGCTCTCACACAACTTCCTTCTATTCGACGTGCGGAGTTTTTCATAGCTTCGTCCTCCCCTGGACCGGCCCATTGGCCGACAGCGCGCGGCACTGGGAGACGTATATAGGCACATATCTGCGGTTACCGATCGACCTCCTCCTCACCCAATGCATAGCCAGCGAGCACTTTCGCATGGGAGGCTTTGTGGAGAGAGAGAGAGAGAGAGACGTACTACAAGAAGCGGACCGCCGTTCGGAAGGAGACACTGACAAAGTGCCCTCACGAACTGCGGGGCACTTCGATTAAGATCCGGAGAGCGCCGGCTCATTAACCTTTAAAATATGGCCTCGCGGTGCACGCGGCCGCAGACAGCGGCTGCAGTGTTGTTCAGTGTGAGCTCTCGCGGAGGCCAGGTTGTGGTGTTGACGTGCATTAAATCATTTGGCACTGCGAGATGTTTTATGCAGTGAGAGCGCCTAACTCGCGGCGCAAATAAAACGACGTCTTTAATTCGTTTGGTGCGAGGCACATAAGTCGTTACGCTAATGGTCAAGTGCGGCTGTTTTCTTTGTGTTTGCCGCTGGTGTATTTGCGGCAGACATGCATGTGCACTTCAAGACGCCAATAAAGCAGTGTATAGGTGCGGCATTCTCTAACTCTCGGCTTCATGGTATTTGTGTAAACCGTTCAATGCATCAGTGACACAATGAGCAGGGCTGTGAAGACGGGCTGTGTGTTTTGCGAGCGTCCTGTCAGGGTCTGTAGCCGTCAGGGTCTTGCGCAGCTGAAGTAAACTCCCTGTTTCTGGCCTCGCCTAAAACATTTTGAGAGCGACACTTCTATTGTAGGCGCCTTCCACTACCACCCCCTTCTTTCAAAAGTTCGCCCACTCACAAATCTACCAGGAGTACTTGGCCAAAGATGTTTCATTCTCGAGAGCGACATGACTCACATATCCGTTATGGCGCATGCCCGAGCCCGTATGTGCCTTATATGGTTCATACCTTCGTTCACATGTCCCTTGTGGCACAAGCCCTAACCCACATGTCCCTTGTGGATCTGGCCTGACTCACACGTCCAATTCTTGAGCCATGCATCGCTTGAGGCTCATGCTTGACCAAAAGGTCTCGTCTGGCATATGCCCTTACCTCACGGCTCTTGCGGCTCATGCCCTAGCCCACATGTCCTTAACATGGATCATGTCCTGATTCACATGCCCCTTGTGGCACATGCCCTAACCGTCAGGCCCTTTGCAGACACTGCGCTGTCTCACACGTCCGTTATATGGCCCATGTATTGAACCATGCACGCATCGCTCTTGGCTCGTGCTTGACCAACATGCAGGTCTCGTCTGTCATATGCCCTTACCTCACGTCTCTTATGGCTCATGCCCTAGCCCACACGTTCCTTACCTGGATCTTGCCCTGACTCATACCTCTTGTGGACAACGCCCTGAATCACGTGCCCGTTATATGGCCCATGTCTTGAACCATGTACACAGCGCTCGTGACTCATGCCCTGACCAACAGGTCTCTTGTGGCATATGCGCTTACCTCGCGTTTCTTATGGCTCATGCCCTATCCCACATGCCCCTTACATGAATCATGCCCTGACTCACATGTCTCTTGTGAACAATGCCCTGAATCACGTGTCCGTTATATGGCCCATATCTTGAACCATGCACACATCGCTTGTGGCCCATGCCCTGACCAACAGGTCTCTTGTGGCATATGTCCTTATCTCACGTCTCTTATGACTTATGCCGTAGCCCACACGTCCCTTACATTGGATTGGATTGGAAAACATTTATTCCGTCAAAAATGCAGATGCAGACGGTCTGCGCTAGATGGCCACCAAACCATGGCTGGCGGCGACCTGAGAGGCCCACTCGGTGGCCAAGGCTTGAATGCCCGGGTCCGAGCTGACCAGCGCGGCCTCCCATCGCTCAACAGAAGGAATTCCTACTAGATCCTCCGGTGGAGGTTCTTCTTTGCATTGCCATAGTATGTGTTCATACGTGGCTGTTTCGCCACAGAACCTTGTGGGTTTCTACGTGGTCAAAGGCCACCACCCACCGCGGGTTCGAGCTTCGCGCGAGCCAAGGGCCCCGATCAGCCGTCACCACACACACACTGGGACACCGATGCGGTGCACTCAACCTCCGCTGGGAGGAGAGCGATTCGCCGCAAAGAAATAGGCCTCCAATCTCACAAAGGAGACGTTTATTCACGTCGTCCTTCAGCAGTACACACACACTCAATCGTCACCCCGTCCCGGGGGCGCGCGAGGAGCAAGGCTCCGCTGCGCGCACGAAGCGACTCGAGCAATGCGCGCCGCTAGCACGCCGCTGCAGGAGAATGTCCCCGCGGCAGTGCTGTGATCTCTCTCTCGTGTCGACCGTTGGGCCGGTTGCGAGAGAGAGTGGGCAATCAACGCAAGGTACGCCTGTCGGAGGTCGCTGGACCCCGCTGGACAGGCTCGAGCCGCTGCAGGTCAAAGGACACGTGCGGGCGAGCTCGAGTAAGCACTGGTCCGAACGGCAAAGGCCGGCACGGACAAACAGTAACGTACGCACCTTACGCTGTCTCGGAGGGATCTCTCTCTGGGCCCCGCTCGGACGGTCGCGCGGTGCGCGGCCACCCAAAGCGGGTCCCGAATTCCCGCCAAAAGGCGCCAATGGCAAAGGCCCTTGGGGAGCCGGGGCGGAGCTGTGGCTAAATGACAGTGATTAGTCACTCAGCCGCCTCTCCACCGCCTGAGGCGGGAGCAAGGGAAAGAGGAGAAACAACGCGGGAAGCCGGCACAGCCGCGCAAAGGCAACGGCGGAAAGCCAGGATTCCCACAACCTGCACTCGGGGATATAGTCATCCGGGTACATTTTGGTAATAGATGAACCTTACATGGTTCATACCCTGACATGTCCCTTGTGTCACACGCGCTCACCCACATGTCCCCTGTGGATATTTCCGTGACCAACATGCCCCTTGTGGCATATGCTCTAACCCACACATCCACATGTCCTCTGTATGCTTCATGCCTCTACCTATGTGTCCCGTGTGACACATGCCTTGGCCCACACGTTCTTTTTGGCTTGTGCCCTGATTCACATGCCCCTATAGCACAATCCTAGCCCACTCGTACTTTGTGGCTAATGCCCTGATTGACAAATGTTTCAATGACACACGTCCTGACCCATACGTGACTTGTGGCGCATACGCTAACCTAAATGGCCGTGCTGCTTCACGCTTTCACCCATATACATCCCTTGTCGCACATGTTCTAACCAACGCGTGTCTTGTGGCTCATGCCCTGACCCACATGCATCTTCGTGCCCTGACTCACACGCCCCTTGTAGCTAACGCCCTGGCTCACACATATATCTGTGTCAAATGACCTGTGAAAAATGTACCCGTCCGTATACGGCCCATGCCCTTACTTACATATCCGTTACGCAAGCCCGCCTGTACGCAACATTGTCCTTTGGCCACAGGTACGTGAACGCTGTAAAGTTCTCTGTTGCCACATATATACACATACGACAACAGGGGTGCTGTTTACACAGGCGAAAGTCACTAAGAACCTTCTTCGCATTATGAACGTCTAATAGTGGCGGCAAAAGTTTACTCTTTTGATGACCCCACACATTTCCTTTAGGAACGTTATCCTTCTTTTGATTCACTTCCTTTCGTGAGAAACTTTGTAGTAAGCGAACATATTCAGGCATCCAAAAGAGTTCCTTTACGTCTCACCATTTCCCCTTAGTTTTTGGTGGATATAATGGGAGCGGAGTTTTATTCAGCGAGTGGCCGAAGCTGAACGCTACATTTGCCACACTTTCGCAGAGCGCTGTTCACATTAAGAGAAGTGTGAATAAAACTCAACCGCTTTCGACCGTCTGCAAACCGCTCAGTAGCTTGTTGTATTCGTCAGATTTGCAGCGCAGCGCAGGTACATATGTAGGTACATTTGCGGTTCAATTGCTCCGAAGATTACTAAATCCCCTCCCTTTCCTCCTCAAACATATTAATAAAGAAACCGTTTCTCACGTCCTCGCTTATTCATTTTACTGCGTACTTCGAAATAATACTGTAGTCGCAAATATGGAATTCTTTTTACTGCTAACAAAATCCATCTTTTGATCTCAAGGCACAACAAGCTCGCATGGACGAGGAATTTAAACTTGACAAAGTTTGCGCAAGATATCCGTGGAACAGATGTTTTATCATACCGTGTTCGCTCTACGACCATTTAGGTTGCTGTTCAACGAACTTCAAGTGAACTCTAAAGAACTCTGATGAGCACTCTCAAGGTTAGGCTACACGCAACATAAATACCTCCGAAAGAAAATTTCACAGCCGTCGCCGTAGCTCAATTGGTGGAGCCCCGGCCACGAAATTCAGAGGTCGTGGGTTCAGATCCCAACGTCGACATACACGTGGATGCTTTCTTCTTCTGCTTTCTAATCCGTTACCTCTATTCGATAAGATAATTACTCAATTAATTTCCCATTCACCAATAGCAGAAATTTAAAAAATATTAAAATACAGACATTTCCCTATGCTATTTGTTTTCGGTGCCTGTTGGCTTACTTCATGCGCAGATTATCAACAGTGCGTTCTAAAACAAAAACCTGCCTTAAAGAAAAGAAGCAGCAGATGAGGCAGACATGCGTATTTATATGCATGCATATAAAAGCTACAGAAAGTATACGCAAGTGCTCACTGCACCGAATTAAGGTGGCAACAGCCCCGCCAAGCACTCAGGCAGACAAAAAGCACAAACAGGGCAAAGGGGGGCATCTCGATCGAACCGGTCTCGCGGCATTTTCTTTTAGGGGGTCCGGGGATCCTCGGCGCTGCCCCACCAGTGCCCGGCTCAAGCAGTGCTCGATTCCGTACCCCCGCTAATGCTCCGCGCACACGCGCGCTTGAGCTTGCCGCCACAGCGGCCCCGGGGCACGAGATGGAGGCGCACAACCGAAGGGGATAGCGATCCAGTCCCTGACACACACAGCGCGTCTCGGAAAAGAATGTTTCGCACATTGTTATGAGTTGCCACCTTATAAGCGCTAAAATGATTATCATGCGTATACACGGGCTCAATCATATCGACTGTTCAGTCCCAGCCAAGCCGTTCAAACTGAGTGCCTTTTGTGCGACGGCTCGTATACATACACTACGCAGCAGCCTTGCTTCCATGTACAGGAAACAATTCTAACGACACCGAATCTAGAAACTGAGAATAAGGTACGCCCTTGAAGATCATCACCTCTACACCACTAAAAAAAAAAAATAAATAAAAATATAATAAACGTATACCTCTCTGGCTATTTCCTTCGATGCAGGACTTTTACAGAAGCCCTTGCGTGTTAAACTACGTGTATATTGTGATCAGGGATGTTCTGAAACTTGAGAATACGTTTGCTCAAGCTCAACCTTATATAATGCAAGATGGTTTACGAAGCGATAGAAAAGGAAGCACACAGGGTCAATAATAATATTTCTCTGTCGACCGACTTTTTGTACATGCACCACACGTGTTTACTCGTATTCCCCTTTTTTTAATCTTTCTTTTTTCAAGTAGATTCTCAAGATTTCATCAAAGGAATACAAGAATACTATGAAAGCAATCCCATTCTCTTACACATCCACCACTTTCACGCGCATACACACTTTCCTCCCAGCACTAAAACGCACGCATTGCGGTTCTACACAAAGCATGCTTTTTTTTTTTTTCTTGTCTACTCTATACACTTTTCGATAAACCTTTGATACTCGCTGCCACTCAGGATGCCGGCACAGGGCATGCGGCCGCGCACCGACGGATATCTCCGGACTCCACACGGGGAGGGGTACCCGCGAGGTGGCAACAGGGGGCGCTCCATGACCAAGGTTACCTGGATCAAGGTCGGCCCGCCAACGCCGCCGCGCAAGCATGCCTCTAGCCTCTCGCCTTCCTCCTCCTCTTCTGGAATTACGGCAAACGGAGCGCGTCGGCCGCGAGGCAGAGCAATCAGCCGCATAAGAGGCTGCGTAATCATGACGCGCTGGGGGCCTCTCCTGGAAAATCGCGGTGGCAGCGGATAGCAGCCATGCACGGGAATTCAGCGCAAGACTTCGAGCCGCTCTGCGCATCGCGCTTTGTTATAGGCGAGTGTTAAACAGTCTAAATCAATGGCTGCCTTCCGAATCGTTCATTAGAGATTGCTTTGCACACACTTCGAACAAAAACGAAGTTGATAGCTCCCGGATGATTGAGAATAGGAAGCACAGAGATTAATCAGTTGCCGTACCCTGCATTTTTCATATTGACGTGATTAGGTAGATACGTTGGAGATAACACAAAGATGATTAGGAATAGTTATAGTGATTGGTGATAACACAAAGATGACCAGAAATAGTTATAGTGACTACAAATATTATTTAGCTTCCGTACGCTGCATCATTCATGTCAATGTAATTCGGTCGGTATGCAGAGTGTCATATGCCGATCACCACTGACAAAGGTTGAAGGGTGCACGTGTATAGGGGAATGACGAGAGCCTGGCACGTTGCTCAATAAGTGGGATTTCCCGCTATAAGTTCTTAACGAAGCCAGGCCGCATTCTCAGCGGGTTCCAGGCTTCTAATTGCTTGTAAATTGACGTCCAATGGCGTAAGTTTCCTCAATCAAAGTCGCGCAGAAAGGAAACCGCAATAAGAGAAGCCGTTAACTTTCTTCCGGGTCTACATCACTCAATCACGCGCAGATGCTAAGGAGGAGATAAAGAAACGTATTGGAGTAAAAATTGCGCAACGGCTCATGCCCCACACTGCGCGGCGAAATTCGTGGCGGAGTATAAAAGGCGGAGAAAGACATCGTTGCCACGCGAACGCGGTGCTTCATGGATGAAAGAAACAGGAAGGCAGACTCTACGCACGCGGATCATGCACTGTTTTGCAAGGTTCTAAATAGAATCATTTCGAACTCGCTGCACGCAACATTTTAGGCAGGCAGCATCGAAACGAAATACATAACGCATTCAGTGGGCTCTGATCGGCTGCAGTTATTACGGATATATGCGTCTCTGCGCATAATTTGTCTTTAGCTTACGTCGCCCAACATCCGAAAAGCGGAGAAAAATGGCCCACGGCATTGACTGCAGTTCTCGCTCTGAGCAAAACTTTTAATTAAGGAAGGCTTCCTAAAAAAGGTAGTCATTTTTTTCTCGCATACTCTAGTATATAATTCTGGTTAACCTCCCCACATTTATTCCTCCACACACTCTGATTTTTTTTTAATACGCTTTTGCTATTTAGTAAATTTCCAAGTACGGTTTCTTAAACACTACAGCTCTTCGTGGTAATATCAAATTTCTGCTGAAAGCATTGTCGCAGTCGGCTTCCCAACAAGTTAGCCTCGTTTTGTCGCTCTCTCGATCTCTATGCGGGTACTACATTTAGCAGCGCCTTGCGGATACCTGCACTGTCATGCAGTAAAGGAAATATCCCGGCACCAACCACTCACGCTGGACTGGCCCGCAGCTATTATACGATGCTCCGCTGCCGACCCCCAAACTCTACAATCAAACGCTATTTTTCTTCATTGGAAATGCGTCGCTTTTCCCTCAGTGTGCAAACACTTTTATGTCCACAACTAGTGAAACATATTGTGCACTTACAGTCAGCAATACAAGCCACAAGAGGCTCATATTAGACAACTGACACCAATGGACAGCGTATACTTCACAATGCGCAGTGGCTGAGGTTGAAACAAAACCAATGACTGCCCACAGACCAGCGAGTGCTTAGTCTCGTACCTGGGGCTCATAAAATTAAAACCATGCAATGTCACCAATGCACACAACGTCCACCACAGTGGCACCACAGTGGCCGCGGTGGCTCAGCGGTTATGGTGCTCGGCTGCTGACCCGAAAGACGCGGGTTCGATCCCGGCCGCGGCGGCTGGAATTTATTTGGAGCAGAAATTGTAGTGGCCCGTGTACTGTGCGATGTCAGTGCACGTTAAAGAACCCCAGGTGGTCGAAATTTCCGGAGCCCTTCACTACGGTGTCTCTCATAGCATGAGTCGCTTTGGGACGTTAAACCCCATAAACCAAACCAGAGTGCTAAGTCTGAGGCCGTGAGTCGTCTGAGTGAGTGCTTTCGGTACTGCCGCCATGCACGGTGCGATTTCTCTTCGCCCGAACGGATAAAGAGAGAGAGGAGGAAGACGAAAAGTATCGCCGATTGTTTGTTTCTTTTAATCGTTTACACCCATTTAAAAGCGAAATACTAGACATACAAGCTACAGTCTGGCAAAGCGAGGGTTAGTGCGCCCATGTCTCACGCGTGTATTCACTAAATGCACAAACCCAGTGCCAAGACTCATGTGAATACACGTTCGCCTCTCACATCCTGTGTCGTCTTCATGACGTGCAGACTTCCTAAAGTGTAAAGCAGACAGTCCATGTGTGCGAGAACACACGCATGCCTCGTAAACGCTCGACAAGTGTACTATATATACAACTATATAGTGTATGTACTATGTACTAAATGTACTTAGTATGTACGCTCGATATGTACTAAGTACAAAACGACGGACCTCAATTACAAGCACAGCACTTGCTCGCACAGAAGCCCTGCTTCCCTCGAAAAGCTCATCGTTACATAGCCCCTAGAGCATTGTAGCCACGCCCCCTTGTGCGCCCAACTGCGTTAGCGAATTTTGCAGGGTTTCTCCGAAGACGAAGAACGCCGGCGACTGACACTTCGCTGTTCGTTTTACAAAATATTTGGTTACTACATCGCCTCCGTTCATTTTTTTTTTTTTTGCTTTCACTAGAGCATTCTCCCACTCTTCTAACGATATTACCCGAATCAATTCCAAGAAAACGATAAGTTGTTCGAAAAAAAAGAGTCGGAGCCCATCCGTGGCGCCCACTTCTCAGGAAAACAATGCAGGAAAAGGCATACATTATAGGCAGGTTGTCAAAGCACCTGCCAAAGGGTGAACAAGGGCGCGCCCTCACAGTCATGCCGACGGAACAGAGGCGAGCAAAAAATAAATAAAATCACAAACAGGCCTTGAGGCGCCACCTATCGAGAGAGTCGTCGACTTTCCCGGAATCCTTTCCTGTAGGTATATAAGCTCACGCGTGCGCCGGCCGTCTAGGCGCGCTCTTCTTTCATAAATTCGCCTCTCGACCCGCCGAGGTCCACGCACGTACATAAATACATATCCACAAGTGCACGCAGATCTTCCTCTCCCGGTCTTCGCCCGTACACGGAGGCTTGGGAGCCGCGCTGCAGCTCAAAGCTGCCCCCAAGTGGCCGGCGCCGCCAACCCCTTGTTCTCGGCTGCTGTCAAGGGTTCCGGTATGTTTTATGCGTTCCGCGGTCATTCTCTCGGCCACCGATCGTAAAACAAAAAGGGATAAAAGAAAAGAGGGAAACGAAGGTGCGGCTCTGGCGCCGGAGAATGAAGTTTCCCTGGTATACGATCGGGAATCGTTGAGGGCAGCCCGGGGAGTTCTTGCTGCTCGGACGGCTGGGGTCGTGCTATCGTACGTACACGCTTCGAGAAGATCGCTGCAGCATTTTGTATTGCCTCGCTTTTGCTTAGGCTTGTCTTCGGATATACAAGGCCCGAGTCTAGTAACACAATAAATACATAAAACTCATAGAGATAAAATATAAACTAATTCATATACTAACGTGTAAAATACGTGAAAGAAAAATCTACACAGAGTAACCTATGACAAAAGTGCAATGTTTAACGCGTAGTTGCATGCAGTTACACTGCGGTCTGGAGGAGAACTGCGTATGGCGCTAATGTTGTTCTTTCACCGAGAAGGTGCGGGGAAGTGAGAACTGCGTATTTGTCTTGGCTGATACTTGGCTTTGGATTGACTTCGAGTAAAGCGATTTCCGCGCAAAAAGAAATTAAAAAATACAGGAACGTAGACCGACACAGCGCTATAGTCTTGTTTGAGCCTTTCTCTGTTCCCGTAACTTTTTGCGCTAATCGCTTCAAAAATAATTCGAACTCTCTTAATTCGAACTTCCGGTTTATTCGGACTGACTCTTTGGTCCTGTCGACGTCCCCTGTACCAAAATGGACGTGTCTTAATTCGAATCTCGCGTAATTCGAACAAATCCACTGTATTCTTCGAGTTGGAGTTATTAGAGTCACTTAGCTGCTTCCATTGGCTGCACACTAGCCGACATCAGCATTCTTGAAGGGCCCAACATGCACGCATTGAACGCATAGCCGTACACGTCAGTCTCCATGTCTGTTGTCAGCGCACAAAGTGGCGCATGCAGGGGTGCTCTCTCACAACTCCCGCAGGCGATTTGCCGCACACACGCGCGCTGCACCTTAGAAAAACGTCATCGATCCGGACAGCACGCACAAGACGCGCGCATTTCGTTCGCTGGAGGGACAGACGGACAGGCGTCTCAATATCCGCAGCGGCAGAAGCGCCGGCGATTCCCTGTAATTATGGCGACTGGCGACCAGCCAGCTCCGCCGCTCTCGCCGTCCGCGGCGCGCCCTCAGCACACAGCGCCCGCTGAACTCCGATGCAGCCTGTCTCGTCCTTCTCATTCGTGCGAGCTGCTGCATGGGCGCACTATTGCTCGCGGCGTGTTGTCCGTCTCCCGCCACTGACAGCCGCGTCAGTTGCTCCGCCGTTTTTTTTTTTTTTTTTTGCGATGCGGACGCATGCCAGCGGACACAATTGCAGGGTTGCCCACTGCTGGGCTCCTCTACAGGAGCGTGCCACTCACAAACGTATCGATGAGCTGCTCTCCGCATAGGTGTTAACAGAAATTTCCTAAAATTGTGGTTAGCTTGCTTAAGCTGCGAGCTGCGATGCGCGTGTAGATAT
The DNA here is from genome assembly GCF_055824585.1 of Amblyomma mixtum. Classification (NCBI taxonomy): domain Eukaryota; kingdom Metazoa; phylum Arthropoda; class Arachnida; order Ixodida; family Ixodidae; genus Amblyomma; species Amblyomma mixtum. Next base: position 87,546,055 of record NC_143016.1, read on the forward strand.
GTCCATTAATTAGTATGCTCCTCTTCTAAAGCGCTTCTTCCGTCAGACTGTTGGACAGACTTCGCTCATGCTATGATCGCGGCACATTACAGCCACGATAGTTCTCGAGAAGAGCATTTCGGCGAATGCGTCAATCGCAAGTGCAGCCCGAATTCCGGCGGATTTGTTTAAGTACGAAAGCACTACTTAACGCGGTCCCAACCGAGAATCTTGAGTGAAGAAGCTCGGAGTGTAACTCGGCTGAAACGGGGTGCTGATCGATAAAAATCGAGCTTATGCTGTATCTGAAGTATGTGGGCCAACAAAACAAAGTGAGAAATGCAACACCATTGAGCATACTTTCCTGTACGCCTCGTGCTCGTACTGGTGTATCACTTAACGGTGAGTCTACGTAACGAAACTAACCTCCGTTTCACTTCCACATAGTGGATAGCAAGGTGTTAACTGCGAGTTACGAAGTGCGGAGTACGGTGAATGTATACAAATGGGCGTTTACGTGGCGTTGACGGCCCATAAGAATGCGAAGGACAGGGTATACCCAGGACACCTGGAACTCTATCCTTTGCATTCTTCTGAGCTGTCTACGCCACAGAAAAGACCATTTGTATAATCACCTGACTCGATCCGCACCCCTTATACCTCGCCACAAACTGGTCGGCAGCGGCGAGGGAGGGACAGGTTCGTGGATAGATGCGACAGGACAGTGCCTTCGAGCATGGGTGCAGTGAAATATAGCATAGCAGCAACAAAGGGCAAATGTGTCTTAGCATCAACATCGCGCTCCTCTTACTGTTAGCTCATGGTGGAGGTATTCAGCAGATTCGGTGCATGTCAGCATTTTGCGGGGCTATGACAGCCGAGAACTGCTGGCAAACATAGCCGTTAACGTTCCTTTATATCCTATATTCATGCGCACACAGCACCACGCTTCCCCGTCTTTTAGCGAACCCCTTTTGCGTCGGCATTTCACGGCACGCGGATCACCAGCGATTGCGACTACTAAAGCTGTCCGACAGCGATCGGTGTGTTCAAGAGCAAACAGAGCGCGCCCAGGAGAAACGCCCACGGCGGGCTTCCCCGCGGAGCACGCTCCATCATCGTCCAGCTCGGAAGCCAAGAAGCACAGGTGAGCGCTACAGGGCGCGCTAAGGCGCGCCGCGCCGACAGCGGGTGGGCCCACCGCTGATAAAAACGTGTCACTCGCGCCAACCGCCGGCCGACGACAGCACTTGGCGCCGCCGAGCTGTGTTTTTTGCGCCAAAGGGCAGCGAACACACGTTCGCGCACACGGAAGACAGCAGCGCGCGCGGCCGTGCGCCAAGAAGAAGGCGGCGGGGTGTCCCGCGGCGCCGTGAGCGACGCGGCTGACAAATGAAGCCGCTTTCTTTCTTTTTCTCTCGTCGGCGTTCGCCGAAGCCGCCTTCCGGACGTCCGCGGAAAGCAGCGGGAGCGCCCCCGCCCTTTTACGGGCTAGCACGCTCGCCCGCCAGCTCGGCATGGGGGGTCCTTCCAAATTTGAACTGAGACGCCGACTGCGAGCGAGCACTACAAACGGAGCCCGCCTCTCGTGGAGCGCAAACACGGGCGTTGCGAGGGTCGGTGTGTGTGTGCGCCTGCGGCGAGAATGGCGTGTTTGGATATGAGCGCTCCGCGGGACGCGGACTACCCGTATTCAACGAAGCTCTCGTATTATACGGGGCTTATGTATAATACTTTTGAAGAGCGAGCTGGTAGGCGTTTCGAGCTCGAGTATGTAGTGTATAATCTGCTCCTCAGACGACTATTGAAGCGGCGGTCGTCGACCAGCGAACAAATAAACGTACCGTACACGTTGGAGTATCCTGTTACGGATGCAGGTGTGTTTAAAACGGTCTCGTTTAAATCATGTATACTATAACGGTCTCAAAAGTTCACGCGATACATGGTCTCTGAGAAGAAAAAAACTTGCACTGGCTGACAGCCTAGTTGCTGATAATGTTACCAGCTGATGGAGCACAATCAGTCTCACACACATTTCATTTCAGTCGATCGGCTTGTTACCGCGTCGAAATAAACTCTTCCTGTGCACTTGCATCCCGTACGCTTTTGCAGCCGATAGTACACGCCTATATAGGTTTGGGCAGTGGGCGGGCGAAAGCGTCCATACACGTTTTCTTCCGACTGATCCGCTTCTTGGTGACGGCAGCATGACTTTCTTATACCAGCGCCGACGGAACACATGGAGAAGATGTACCACGAGCATTAACATGTAAAGGAAATTTAGCATGTTCCCAAGTACCCCTAGACAGTCACTCATGCACAGCTTAGCCAAGGAACACTGTATCTATAAGCTAGCGACACCTTGTAACACTGAGTCGCGTGCAATGGAAACCTTTTAACTGCCCCGCTCGTTCTTTTTGACTCATGTGCCAAAGACAGAAACGCGGCATGCGAGTGCTTTCGTCGGGGTGAGGAACTCTCAAAGAAACAGGATACTTGAAGCCACCCACTCCCCTCCCCCTCTTTTAGCAGACAGGCGGCTCCGCACACTGAACCACCGTCTCTATGGTTAACGTATACATCCCAATACCACATAATCCCGATGCATCTAATCGCCGCCGTGACGTCACCACGGCCGAGGAAGCTTCTCGCTCCCAGACTAAGCGCGGTTCCCTTGTAACCCCCCGCCGCTAAACAACAGAAGCCAATCAAGCCACGACTGTCACCTGCTGCATCCGGCGCGGCGATTGGCCCGGCCGCCACCAGACGCCGGCTCATTACTCAAGATTTCTCACCGCGCGCGCAGCCGCGTGTTTCTTAATGAGCAGCCGGACGATGACGACGAACGGCGCGGCGGCTCTTTCAAGCCACGCTTATCGCTCACGCCCGCAGCAGCAGCGACTCGGCTCGGAACACGTGCAGCACAGATACACCCCGAGGCCCAGCGCGCATGCACATACATCTCCGCGGAGCCGCTTTCGCGCACACTCTCATTCGCAGCTCTCAGCAGATCGGCGTCGGCATCTTCGAATCGCCCCTCGTTACCACGGCGTAGTGCCTGGTGTGGTCATCGCGGCGGCGTTCTATCCCGCATGAGCCCAATCTCGCCACTTCGCGCTCAGCCCAACTCCCACCGCTTATCTCCGTCCCCCTCTCTCGCATACCGACCCCGCAGGACAGAACGAGGGAGGAGGCGCACCCCCCCGTGTAAAAAAAAGAAGAAACGAGCTGAAACAAATCGAAGCTATACGGAGAGTGGCGGCCCCACATATAATACGACATTACACAGCTGGCGCGCCAGACAACCGGGCGCCTAATCGCGATCATCGATTGGGGAGGCGCGAGGCGCGGTTTTATCGCGAGGCCTATCGCACCGCCGCGGACAAGCCCCCTCGCTTCCCCGGGGCCCCCCTTTTCTCGCCTTTCGATGACCTGCGCGTCGTCGTTCGCCGCAGACGCGCGCTGCTTCTGCTGAGCCGCTGTATATTTCAACAGCTGATACGCGGGATGGGCGATGGGGGCGCAGACTTGTGCACCGCACTGTGGGTAGGTACTATATACCATGCTGTATACGGTCAGGTTAGATCCGCCTGAGCTAATAACAGCAGCAACTAACTGGGCCTTCCACTACACGCCGTGGTGGCCGAGCGGCCACGGCTTTTTGTAGATGTGTACAGGTTCTCGGGCTTGAATTTAGATAGGCGAAATGCAAAACACCCACGTACTAAGATTACGGAGCATAATGACGGTGCATACTAACCAAGTGTGATCAAGTGTATCTGAAGTACTCCTATACTATAGCTTGCTGCCCAGGTAAAAATAATATTATTGCTTCGGCCCATAAAAAAAAACAGGTATTAAATTATTTTTATTTAATTTCATTCATCACTATACAAATATAACCCAACTCCTCGCACCCACCTTTTTCTTTTGTCTATTTTGTTTCACTGAGCGATGCTAGCCCCTGTGGGCTGTCTGCTTTCTTTGACGAGCTTCAAAGCCCTTGACCGTATTGTGTTTGCCTAATGTCCCCGCTAAATATTAGCGGGCACCATTGTACGATTTCGCTTACTATACCTCTACAGATATAAATCGATGGGTCACGCGTTCCACCAAATTCAGCGCCGATGTCTCACCAATGGTCCATGCACACTTTCCATCGCGTGCTGACATTTGTGCTCCATTGCTCATTCTAATATTTGCTTCGTGCACCCGATGCGTTCAAAGCTCATGAGTCGGCACCTCCATCTCTCGTCGAGGCCTTCTCCTCCACATATTTCCAAGGAAATGAAATAATCGAAGCAAGCCTTGCCCAACCTAAAATGTCACGTGAGGCCTTTCGACTCGATTCACAGGAATTACTGTAGCTGTTTTGTTTTTTTTTCTAATACAGCCGGAAAACCGAAACACTTAGCACACCTGATTGTTCGCTTTCCTCACAGGAGCGCGCGGAGAGCGAATTTGCGACGAAGGTCGCGGGTTCGTGCTGCCAACGATTTTCTTCGCCCGACGTCCACGCTGGGGCCCACGGGGAATACGGAAGAGAGTGAGGAGGTGCATCGTTTAGCGGCTCCAGTGATCCCTGACGCCGCGGTGCGCGTATAGAGGCTCATCACACGCGGGGTCCTATACAGAGTCGTGCTCGCAAAATACGGCGCCAACTGTGCGCATGTGAGAACAAGGAAGGAGACACGGTCGAGCACAGCTGAAAAGGGAAAAGAGAAGGTGGGGGGGGGCATTATCAGAAGAGGCAATGTAAGCATGTATATGGGAATACGAACACGCCCATGTCTTGTGTATACAGAGTAAATGGAGCAGGCGCGTTTAAAAATAAACAAAAAATGCCGCGCTACATTTCGCGCCCGTAACGCGACGCAACACGCTCGCCGTGTAAGTATACGTGCGTATACGTTCCCCGAGACAGCACATGCGTGTAACCTTCACCCCTCTTCCACCCGACATACATAATGCAGCGCGCGCGAGGTTGCACCTGGGCATGTTCGATGCGGTGCAGATGGGCCACTTATAGCCGCGCCGGGGCACAAGCGGGGCGAACGGGCAAGACGCGGCGGCGACTATAACAACCGTGGAAAACTTTTGTTCTTGAGAGCGGCGGCGGCGGAAGCTCGCGCATATTCGTGTAAATGCTTGGTCGTTATCTGCGTTCCACTCAAAACTCGGAACACGTGCAGCTTATTCTGCTTTTAATATATGAAAACTGAACACTTTATGTAATTAAAGCAATAAACTCAATCCCTAAAATGACTTAATTTGTTTTTGTCCTTCTGCTTGACTCTCCTCTACAGCGAACAGCAAAAGGCTGCGACTGCGAGTGCTTGAATAATAAGTATGTTCTCGAAATACAGGGAAAGCTGGAGGAAGGATGTTGCGTCTGAAATAGGGCATACAGTTATTTGCCCACCTTACACATTTAAAAGAACTTCAATTTGTGCTAGAAGGCGCGTAGACTAGACAGGGAACAATACTGCCTGCAAAGACACACAACGCCAGAACGACACGGGGCAAACGCATACTTCTTTTAACTTTATTCGCTGAGAAGCCATGCAGCAAGTATAAGGAAAACCATGGCATGTGCCGAAGAAATACCACTCACAATCAACCAAACCGTTCAAGATGTGCTTCAGCGCATGCCTTGGTTTTCCTTGTACTACTTGTCGGCTTCTCAGCAAATTAAGTTAGATGAAGTTATCGCTTGTCCTGCGTCGTTCTTTCTTTATGTTTGTCTTTGTAGGCGCTATTGCTGGCTGTCTCAGTTACATTTTGACTGCCATAGCGCAGAGTACGACACCGTGCCTACATGACGGTATGGCGTTCAGCGTACCAAGGGCTCCGTGGCCAAGGGTCATGGTAGGGGTCGGACTTCTCGGTTTCAATTTATTTTAAAATTCAGTGGACTTTTTTTCGGCGTAATATTTCAGAATACAATTAGTTTTTTTTTCTTTTGGGCGAATATTATTTTCCATAAAATAATTATTGGTTGTTTTTCGTTGCTTATGTGGCTCCTTGCGGTCAAGTCTCTTATAGTTTATCTCGACTTATTTGTTAGCAGCTGAATTGTTGATGTACTAGTAATTAACGGACAAGCGGTCATGTTTAAAGCAAGGGTCATATGTCAATGCTGAAATGTCATATGAAATGCTGTCACCGTAAGGAAAAGCAACAGTGTAGATGTTATGTGATTGGGCCACAAAACAACGATTTAATAAAGGTTTATTTTAAAAAACTTGATAGCTAGTGAAAGCAAGAGGCGGGCACCACACACATTCACTACAGACAAATGAAATCAGGTCTTTCTGCCTATAGTCGTCTTCATGTCGGAATAACTCTACCTTTGTGATAAATGAAACTATATTTCATGCTGGCGACACACTGTTCACGCCTTCATTCAAATAAGGAACTTTCAAAGCAGTATCGTAAGAACAAATATTTGGAGAGGAAAGACAGGAAGACGTGACCACAAATCAGAAGTAGCTGCACAGGGCCTCGGTCCACGTTCAGCATGATGACGACAGCGAAGAAAGTGCCGCTGAATTGTCACGAAAGCCAGAACATGCCATTTTTTGGAGAAACTCGCGCACGGTTTCGTGTTGACGGTGGCGCGTTACTATTATAAACGTTGTTGGTATTCTTGTATGCTTTAAAAAGTCTCCTTAACAAATAAGGTCGGTAATAATGTGACGACATTATGTGCGAAGAATAGCGTCTTCTACACAAAAGAGGAAGCTGTGGAGTCTCTCCGTCTGCGCCCAGCACGTTGTTAAAGTAGCGGAGCAATGCCTCAGAGCGTACAATTGCACTATACTTAATCGAACAATCCTGTTGTTCTGGCTTCCCACTTTGTTTATTTCCACTGTGACCGTTTGCAACTTGTTCCGACTGTTTTCGGTTAAAACCGATTTAAAAGAAATGAATTTGGTGTACGTTGATCGTTTTACTTTTCTGTTGAAACCAAAAGCTCCTACCCCATAGTTATAGGCGAGACGGTATTGGTACATGCGGTAGAAGATCATGCTTGAAGCCTTATGAGACGCTTTGCGCGCTACAACATGATTAATGAAGTCGATGATTCCAGCTTTCCTTAACTTCGCATATGAAACGGCAGTCCGGAAACACAAGTGCTGTTCCTGGCCTTTAACTATCATTCTGCACTTCACAGTTTGGTCGTTTTTAGCGCCATTAACGCGAAGCAGGTTTGAAAAGTTCAGCGATTGAATTGAAGTCCGAGGCAGGAAGGTGACACGACGTTCAGAGTGGAGTGTATACCACGTGCTCAGATCCGCTTTATCTGGTACTTGCCTATATGTGAAGTTATTAAATGCAACGCTGACCTGCTGTTGCATTCTCGAATCAACTTCGCCTTGCAGTTTTGGTAGGACACTGACGTTATGAGAATGTGGAGGAGAAACTTCTTCATTTCATTAAGTGTAAGACGTAGAGCAACTGCCGATAGACTCACTGTATAAAGCTAATCTCACCTGGACGCGCGCACGCACGCACGCACGCACACGCACACACACACGCGCGCGCGCGCACGCACGCACGCACGCACACACACACACACACACACACACACACACACACACACACACACACACACACACACGCGCGCGCGCGCACGCACGCGCGCGCGCGCGCACGCACGCACTCACACACACACAAACACCACTATCCCTCACGCAGGGGTGTGAGGCGGACAGTGCCCCTTACGAAAATATTTTTGTGTTTCTGTTGACCTCGTATTGCTTTCAGTGAATCAATAAAAATTAATTGAAACCGCGAAGCTATTGAGGGCATTCAATACTAATTCAACAGAATACATACTGCCTCATGCCCACGCACCGGTAACTTAGTAGACGACATTGTAACTACGTTGAATGCATTTTGTCGACCTTTAATACAAATCACTGTTATACGAAACGCTTTGCCACTGGGGAACTCAAGAAAAAGGTGAATATTAGCGTTCTTGAAATCCGAACATTTAAGCAATAATTACAGAATTCTGACTTGGCGCAACAGAATAATGCTGCGACGAGAAAAAAAAAAGAGAAGCAGAAGACTACTTGAAGCATGAAATTCAAATACTGCAATTTTTTTTGCAATTGTTCATAAAGTTAAGATGCACTTTAACTAACAGAGCTTAGCAGTTAAACCCCTTTGTATATGCCAACCACAAACTTCATACATGGCGCTGAAATGCTTACTTAGATATTTTTAAAGTATTACCACATCTTTTTGCGTAACGCATCAATAATATGAATAATTTTAGGATTGAAACTTTCATAACATAAATACATGTTGCGACGTGTAATTTGCATGCACTGATATTTTTGTTCTATTCAATAGCGCAGCAGGAAAATGTTTTTCAGCAGCTAAAGAATAGAACGGCAAGGTAACGAGAATTCAATGAACTGCTCATAAAAACGCAACAGCCCATTTTCCATAGAAGTCAACAAAACCTCTCAATACGTCAACAGAATTTTGCTGTGTATCAATAAAAGCACAATAGCTGATAATGAGTCGTATCAACGAATTCCCGCAAAGAAAGGTACGGCAATAATTTCGTAAAAGCATGCTTCCCTTTCAGTCATTTCATTGCTTAAATTCTTAATAAACTGAACGTGTATTGCACAAAATTTACTCCATAAGCGATTAATTCATGTGAAGACAGACAGCTCTAGTGCACGCTTGGCTAATGTTCTGTATCCTCGTCAGGTCAGAGCAAAAGTTCGATCTGTCCGCGCTGGACAAAATATATTCCTTCAGCTTGGGTACTACCATGAACGTGCAGGAAAATTTGCAGCCGTACGTAGGTCCACCTCTTCCTTCGCTACACCTTTCTCCACGTTCTGCTTACAAGACGCCCTCAGAAACTTGTCACAACGTCCTGTGACGCATATTCAGTTGAATGCCAGGGTGGCACAATGCATACTTAGATCAAAACGACAGTCTTGCGGTGAAGCGTCAGGAACCTAGGATTTTTATTTGGACATTGGAAGCGAGATGCTGATTTAGACAAAATAACCAATTTGGATCGGTGCTCACAGCGCTCTGCAACAACGTCGAAATATATGCATAGTTCTTCAAGAGGCGTCCGTGTGCCAGCAAAGTGAGCACTCTCTGACTTTCAGTGGCACTTAAACTTATGCGTTTGAAAGATGGGAAGCAGAGCAAAAAATGGAGGACAAGGTAAAGAAAGAGACAGAGAAGCGCACAACTTCGAACTGACTTCTTTATTGAGAAATGCACGCTTAGATACCTATGCACGAGTTTTTAACGAAAAGCGCGGTAAAACAGATGTGAATTACAATATACATGCGGGATCTGACGAAAAGCCAGTATACAGGCACACTTGCTGCGACAGCGTATAGTCCGCATGAAGTCCACTGCTTCCGTGAAACATTTGCTCCCATGCTTTCTTTGCGGCTTTGAGCGCGGAAAAACCACGAGTTCCAGCGGGCCTTGCAATTGGTTTCGCGGGAACAACGTCTACTGATATACGACGTAAATTGCAGCCAATTATTGTAACTGCGGATTTCACGTGAGGTCGAACTCTTCTTCTCTTCTGCGTTGCGTCATCCGTAAGCAAGACACAAAGGAAGGCTACCCGACTGCGCCCTCGTGACACGGAAACGCTGGCCTCTGACTATACCGTACAGTCGCTCTCGGCCATCGAAGATCGCTGTAAGGGTATTCGAGCGCTCGCGTCCGACGACATAAAATAAAGGCACGTGAGCTATCGCTTCCTTACAAGCATTTGGCACCATTCCCGATCGCTGTATACGATGTCCAGGGATAAACACGGCTGTTCCCTTTCCCAACGTCGACTGAAATCTATAGCTATAGCTAGTCGATCATCGAGTAATCGATTGTGATATCCAGAAATGCATTGCCGGTCGTACTGCATAACGAAATGGTGTTTGGTTATTAATCCACAATATCGGGGCGTCAGAAGTGTATACTCAAGAGCATACCTTCGGCCGATGCTTTCATGGAGCTCATTAGCCGACTATAATGACAAGCTGTACATATAATTTGTGCGCCGTGATGAAACGTTTATTTATTCTATGGTTGTTTATTTATCACAGAGGTGTTCAAAGCAACGGCATGAACCTGAGCGCGTGCACACACTAAGAGTATCATAAGGACGCGCCCCCAATGCAGAATATACGAAAGCTTGGCGCTCACCCAGAAGACCTCTTCAAATAGGGCTCGCTGGGCGTCGCCATATTGCTCTCTGGACTGTTGTGTGCACGTGACGCAAGCACGGTGGAAGCGACTGCGGAACCGGTTTGTGACAGCCCATAGAGGAGGCGTTTCGTCTCACCCCAATGGAAAGGTCTATAATTCGATGAGGAACAGCTGGTTCCACTTGGATGTTAATCGACAGTGTCATTTAACGCTCTAATTGGTTACCATGCGCATTATCAATTTTCTTTTTTTTTCTTTTCTTTATTCCCTCTAACCGACAAGCTTCAGCACCGAGCCTGCAACACTTGCAGAGTCACTCGGCTTCTGATAACGAGTAAAGCGAAGAGAACTCATTGACACATTTCTAATGAGCATAAATATCTTCCGAAGTAGACCAAGTCATCTGAAGCACCGACGATACATACATATTGAGCAGAAACCTCTGAAGGCAAGAGTACCAAGCGATGCTTTTATTCGTGACAAAGACCTCACGTTTTGAACATGCCCGCAGTCATTGCCGGTCCCCATCAGACAGCAGAAACAAATAGGTATACAGTGTGCAAAGCAGGGCACTTGAGCGCAAGCGCTTTATAAATCATTCGAGTTTAAAGCGTTGAGTGCACGACTCGATGTTCTAGCTTTCCGCACCATTTCCCTGCACAGTGTATAACAACACACCCGGCAAGAACACTAATCGTATACCAGCGATGACGGCGGCCCAGTCATTTTGACTAAACGGCTCACAACTGCGTGCAGAACGGGGTATTTAACAACGGTGGGTGCACAGTGAAAGTGTACGCACGGAAAGAAGAACAAAAGCTACAAATTAAAAAAGAAAATGCCGTCATGGAAGAGCAGCGCACGGAGGAAAATAGGCGAGGATTACACCCAGATCGCGCGGCGCACATGCCTGTGTGTGTGCACGCAGACCGCCCGTGTGATTAACGACGCCGCACGTGAGACGAGACGAGCGTTTAAAGCTCGTTTATTTTCGCCCCGCTAGACGCGATGGCAGGAGAGTACAGAGTGTATACGCGCCGCTCAGTAATGAAGCCGATCGTTCATCTACATCCCGCGGACGACAACGCCGACCGAAGGTCCGCGTGTCAACGGGGCCCGGCACTGCTGCACTGACGCACAAGATTAAGCGTGTTCTTCCTTTTTCGCCCCGCGCGACGCTGAGAAAATGACTCGGTGAGAAATGCGAGCAGCGCAGGTTGCATAGCTACACAGTTGCATGTGTAAGCATGTGCGCTGTCACGGGTCACCTTATATATTGGTGCGTCTATAGCAGCGACAATTGCAGTCGTTTATCCCGTCATGAGTGAATCGATATAGGCTCGATATATGTGCACGGTATATATAGAAGGCCGAAAAAAAAGACGGAGCCGGAAGAGGTTCCCCACAACCTTCCGTCGTCCTTGTTTGTTCTAGATTTTTTTTTTTTGGGGGGGGGGGGGGGGGGGGGGGAGGGGGGGGGGTAGTGCCTTTTCTGGAGTTTGTGCCAGTAAGTATAGACCACTGTGCCCTGACTCCATGCGCGTATAATAGAGAGTTTTAGCATAGTCGTTATCGGTTAGGGGGATCGGGGAATAGCGGGGCAGTAGTGAGCATGCGCAAAACAGTAACCCATGGGGTGTTACTGTCTTGCGCCTGCGCACTGGAGCCCCGTTATACATCTACACCCCTAACCGATAGGGTCCCCGTATTCTAAGTGTCTCCAGTTTTTCCTCAAGGACTTTTACTGTTGCTAGAGGATATATAGATGTAATATGTAAACCTGAGGGACTTCTTTGGTCTCTGCAGCACGCAAGCTTATGGGATCCCATAGAAGTGCTCGGATTCCGCTTCTTATGTTCCCCGTAGACCTGGCATTGTTATTTTGTAAAGTTTTTGCGAAGTAAGTCTGAAGCTTATCAGAGCGTATGTTGCACAGTTAGTAGTTCACACTGTGGAAGCTTACAAAAATATACACATTTAAATTCAGAGTACAGAGCATGGAAGACGAGAACGATCTCCTTCAAAGTCTCCCCAATGTTTAGCAATTAGTGGCATGTCTATTTTTGAATCTTTGAACCACAGAACGAATATTTTCTCGCAATGATGCAGACAGTTCCAGATCGATCAACGAGGTTATATATAAGCGCTTGAAAGAGTACCGCGCTACTATATGATCAATCTAAATCTGCAATATCTCTGCACAAATCCCTAATTACATTCAAATTAATGCGTTAATTTCTTGAAGCCTGCAGTTGGAGGCCAAATTCCCAAAACTATTAGCACCCAAGGAATATTTCATGACTGGGAGCCATTTCAGCTGTCGTGTATTGGCCGTATATAGTTATCACCATCGCAGGGATTGTGGCCAAACACAAGCTTTTGCATATATACGCGCGCAAACAGCATTTACTTCAATCCACTGTTAATTGACTTCATGGATATGCTGGCATCACTACTTATCGGGTGGGCAGGATGGAGTGTGTGACCTTGGCAGTATTACGTCTTTCTTACTTTTCGAGTATCCCAAAGTGCATGATGCACAAGGACGACAAGTGCCTTTCTGATTCCATTAAAATATTCAAACTCGTGCATAATTACTGCAGTTGTGACAAATGATCCTTTGTAGAAGGTTTTACCGTGAATAAATGCCCTTTTGTACGGGTTTAAGGGCGTGAATTTTCAACCTGAACGAGAAATTTTCGTTATAAAAACACAGCATAGGTGCCCATTTTGTGAATGAACCAAGTACTGCGTTGTACAAAGAAGTTCGTCTCATCCCTCGAGAAGAAAAAAAACAGTTGCTTATAAATCTACCTCCACCGTAGAACACCCTTTAAAGGTGGATAAGTTTGCAAAGAAAAGTTTGCAAAGCTACAGAAAATTCGCACACTTAATTTCTTGACGATTTAATGAAAAAAACTTTATAGGTATATCGGAAACTAGGACACAAAGAATATCAATGCCCTATATATGTCAGCCTAAAAAAATATTGGTTAATTACCACGGTGTGGCGATGCAAGCGCTTACCACACATGAGCTACTTAGTTTCTTGACGATTTAATGAAAAAACTTTATAGGTATATCCCAAATTAGGACACAAAGAATGTCAATGCCCTATGTATGTCAGCCTATTATAGCCAGTGGGTCTTAGCAGCTAAGCTGAAATACAATTTGCTTAATTACAAAGATGTGACGGTGCAAACGGTTACACACATGAGCTATTCAGGTTTCTAGCGTCCTTTCACAGAGTTCATACACCTATAATGCGTTTTATATGGCGAATGTGTCTATTATTCATCAAGTCCTGCCCGGCGGAGATCTAGAATTAGGTACATGCGCAGCACAAGTGTTGTGTTCCAGGGTATCACGTTAGCTGACGGCTTGTGTAAAAAATTATCTGGTACACCATGCAAATTTGTATTGGCGTACAGCACACGTGAGCTTTCTCCCGCCATCCACAGTCTGCTGCGCATAGTCAACGGCTTGCAGTGTCACAGTAAGGATCGTAAACACTCCCAGATATATGACTTAATCATTCACCGTCATTCGACCTGTACCCCAAGACGAGACAATGACTCTTCAGGCTGTATATAAGACACAAGAATCGGCCACATGCAACACGTCTTGGCTCACTTTCTCATCCTCGCGATATCGCGCGTATCATTAGTAGCGAAGCGCTCTAAGCACGCGCGTACAGAGTGTAGAACTCCTGCCAGCCAGCATGTATATACTCCAAAACGATCGCGCCCTTGCCGAAGTGAGCGCGCCCCTTAGGGCCGCACGTATACAGGATGCAGCTCCGTTCCAGGACCAGCCATCACTTTCTTGTATCTTTTTATTTTTTCCCCTCTGTTCTCTCGGTACCCGTATTGCCTCACTCTCTCCTCGCCCATGCCTGCCCGGCTCTCGGCGGCTTCAAGGTCGAAACCGGCACATACGCGAGCCTTGAGACGCCGCCACATATACGCGCGCGCTTTTGTCTGCGCGCCGTCGGCGTAGTAAAGAAACGCGCGTTTCTAAACGACGCCGAAGTCGCGACAGCGCGCGAGCCGATCTTTTCGCTGCTTCTGTTTTCGCTCTAGCGTCTTTCTTCGCCCCCCCCCCCCCCCCCCCCTCGCTCTAACTCTCCGCGACGCGACCTTTCCGCCGGGAAACCACGACGGCGGCAACGCTTTCGACATTAAACGATGCCCGGCGCATGTATACGCCTGTAGTCAATCTAGCAACCGCGATCCCTTCCGAGAAGAAAAAGAAAAAAAAAAAGTCTCGCGCTCAGGCGGCCACGAACTGACACAGCCGAAGCATGCATAGCAGGCCCCGGCAGCGAGAAGGTAGGCTGGCGAAGCAAGACAGCAAACATGCTGTAAAGGCATTACACAGCGACCGGCCGCCAGGTCCATCGGCGCGGCGTGTGTACTGGACGTGGATATATAACATGAGCGAAAAGAATTGGCCGCCGCGAAGTCGTGGAGCACCGGCCAGCTATGCAGCCACCGCGGAGCGCGGGCGAGAGAGAAAAAACGGAAAACAAGAAACAAAAAATACGAGAGACAGAGCGAAGCAAGTTCGGCAGCAGCAGCAGCCATGCCCGCGATCGAGCGCGGCGTGTGCTAGCTGCTGCCCCCGGCCCAGCTTCGTCACGAAATCCATTATATGCCGAGGCGCTGTTCTGGAAGCGAGAAATCTTAATTTTCTTTTTGCTGATTGCCTGCCCCCTTATATAGCCTGGCTCGCTCGCTCGTTCTTTCGCTTAAACTTTCTCTCGCGTTCCGTTTAGCCCCGTCTCCGCGCTTTCTTCGTTCATTTCTTTCGCTGCCTTGTGTTCCCTGGTGTACACACACGCCGGACCTGACCAAGACCCAACTAAAGTTTCTCCGGTCCCCTCACCGCCCTTCTTATTCTGCTCTGCTCTCCATCTCTGGATCTTCTACAGAATTTTTTTTCGTCTTGCACGTCCGCCCCGACCTTAGATAAACAAAGTGATAAGAGTAGCCAGAATGAAAAAGTGCAGCAGAGCCAGCAAAGATAAAGAAGTGAGGGAGAAAGAATTGATGTTGCTTTCTCGCTGTCGAACCAAGCTTCGAAAAAAAAAAAAACATTACGCGGAGCTAAAATGAAGCTCCAAAGCGTGTGGTGCGAGCTGCTTTATTAGGGCTACCGCCAACCACGTATATATACAGGCCGCCGTGGCGATGTTCGTACGCGCTTTCCCGAGTTAAATAGGGGAAGAGGGTGAGAAAGAGGAATGCCCCGAACAATCGCACATATTTGCTAATGGCGGCCGGCCCCCTCCCGTCGCCTCGAGCACGTCGGGGCGGGTAATACTACGCGGCGACGACCGATCGAGTGCGGCCCATCCATGGGGACGGAGCGCGCGCTCCACCGAGCACGTCGGATGGAACGACCACGTCGTATTACTCGCAAATTCGCACACATAATAAAACAGCCCGGGGTCCGCAGGCCTTTTGTTTCTACGTCTTAACCCCCTCAACCTTCCTCTCTTTACTTTTTTTTCTCTCCTTGTTGCAAAACGCTTCCCTCGTGAGAGACTTGTTCTTGCGAAACTGTTAATCATCTTTCGCGGGTCGCTTCATTATCCACCGGCAACTTTTATAAGAGCCGCTCAACATATCCCTGAGCTACGTGCCTCTACCTCCCGCCCACCTCCTTATATACAATAAAGTTCATGATATAGACCTCGGGCAACAGGAAAAAGAGAAAAAGAAAGAAGGAAGAAATAAAAGGCGATATGATTAGTTACGCAGTTCGTTTGTTATCCGCCTCCTATCTTAAAGCAAGCACGCATGCACATCAGTAACCGCGTTATCTATAGCCGTCTTACCGTTAGGAAATGTGTGCGTGGAATATGCGTCGCCCGACGCTTGAGGCGTGTATATTTTCTGGACACACGCCGTACGCTCTCATACAAGTGGTGCTTTTCGTAGAGGAGTGAGTAACACGCGGGGCCACGTTGTCAGTTGCTATAACTTGAAGGGATCAATTTCTAACCAGCAAGAATTAACCAAGTTATCGCATCAAAGAAATATACTATAACCCCTCCACACACACGCACACACCCTGTCACACTGAAAGAAAGGCAGGCAAAAGAAATAAATTAGCGAGACTGGGGTCATAAAATGAAATTCAGAATTCGGATGCAAGACTAACAGTGCAGCGAGGTACAAATGCATGAATTGCTTTCTTGGTGCAGTATTTACATGTGCTGTCAGGTAGGAATGAAATGAGAACAGGGCCCGTGAACGTATCACAATCTTTTGCCTTTCTATACTTTCAACTGTTGCATACACCTATAGTGTGATTCACGGTTGTGTAACGGAACCAGGGACATATGTGTTGGTGAACCGGTTGCAAATGAATGTATCGCTGCACAGCAGAAAAATGCTGCATGAGCGTGTCTGCGTTTCAGTTCGGCCCGATAGTATGCACTGCAGAAGGAACGCGCGGTGAGTGCAAATCGGAGCTATGCAAAGAGCTCATAATTACATCTTTGGCTTTGAGCTGAATAGATCCTTATACTCCAATCAGCCACATTAAGAGCTTTGCCAACGCTCTTATTTACATACTGCTTTCATAAGCACAATACGTCATTCTAATTGCTCTAAATTGCTCTAATTGCTCAATTTGCTCTAAATTAAGTTGCGCAGATCACAGCAGCACTGAAAATACTGCAAGAATGGCTACTTAGGCGGCTTGATAGTGGCTTATATGTGGCTGTTTGTCCCTGCATATTACCTGTTTCTAAGCGCTGTTATTCTGTCACGACGAATTCAAAGTATTCCATCGTTGTTGATTGTTCCTTAAAGTTTATCTATTGCTGTACATTCATACTGTTCGTATAGTGGGCTCCACGTGAGAACTCCGGAGAAATCCGATCACCTGAGGTTCTGTAATATTCGCCGAGAGCTGAGCACATCGGTGTTGCGCACTGACCGACCGACCCCCCCCCCACCAATAAAATGCGGCCTTCGATGACACGAGACCTAATCTGCGACCTTGTGCTCAGTAGCAAAACGCCGTCGCTAATTGTGCCACACCGGCAGCTAGCCTGTACAGAGTTCACGCAAAAATTTAATGTACACACGGGTAAGGGATGCATACGTTCTTTCCATCTTCCATGGCAAATGCATTGTAAACATCTGAGAATTTCTGATCGCTTCAGGGACGGCAAGGTGAAATGACAAAGCAGCCTTCGTTCAGTTCAAAACTATCCGGATCGTGGACCATAATTAGCACTTTCACATCATGGGAGAAACTGTATGTGACGCATTTCATTCGCAGCTAACCGGTTCGTGATGACCTGTCCACCACCGATGTCACCCGGATATGCATGGAAGCGGTTCCCAAGAACGGCAGACTCCTCCCCGGTGCCACACATGACTCAGCATCCATCGTTTCTAACGAATTAGGCGATTGCATTCAGCGTGGTGATGACCTACGAGCCATTCATTTCAACACTAGTGAAATGCACGCTCTGGACATATTGCCCCAACATCATTCTGTTGCTGACATTAATTCAGTCTTCGCAAGCCGAAATGACGTCTATACTTATAGCTGAAGAATCTGATGGGATCAAGAGCCACCTAACCGAGAAATATTATTCGAGAACAGAAGCGATGATGCAGCATAGCTCATCATAAATTGTCTACATGAACACTCAAAAGCGCAACAACTCCTTCTAAGTGCCCCATCTGTGTTTCCTTCCGACAAAGCTACAACTATAGAATTTGTATACTGTCAGAACTTAGAATACAAAAGACAGATAGCATTATGTAATTTGTCCCCTGTATACGTTCTTTTTGTTCCTTTTTTTTCATATCGGAACGCAACAAGCCAGGAAACGACCTGTGCAGGAAAAACGAAACTCGCTTGAATGAACTTTTGCGAAACCGTCCGACGAAACCGAATCGTATTCAATATAGATTAATTTCATTTTAACGAATCCCAGCATATTGCAACTTTCAGTTCGGCGGGGATTTTGGCAACCATTAGCGTACGAACACTGCAATTCTTAATACGCGCAGCTCTCGAAACTTTGCAGCGCACCTTACTTTCCCTTGCGAAACTTCGAGATTATATATCAGTTCCGGTTTGGTATGGCTACGCAGCTGGCTTGTAGCTTAGCAGTAGCCGAATGTATTAGTCAGCGCACTCAAATGCCTCTCAGTCTCAGGAAGCAGTCCAAGATCGAGGAAGAACTAGTATTTGAATAAAATTGCAGGAAGATTTCAGCAAGAGAGGCACTTTTCCTTGGAAGTTTAAAGACTGCAAACCAGTTGGCACTTGCACCAAGGACAGGAGCACAAAAGCAACGACGAACTCGGCGAGCTAATGAAGCTCGCAATTAATGGCGAATAGAAAAGCTGAAAAGAAGATTTTATCGAAAGTGGCAAGTACGAAAGGAAGCAGCAAGTTTTCACACAAGAACGAATTCTGCTTTTACTTCTGCACGAACGTTGAAAACTTCTGGTCAGGAACAGTTTGCTTGCATACAAGAACAAATTTAACTGTTACTTCAGCACCAAGCGGCGAAAATTTCAATACAGGGACCAGTCAGTTTGCACTCAACAACAATTTCCGCTGTTACTTCGACATTAAAGTTGAAAATTTCTGAAAGGAGGACAGTCAGTTCGTACATAAGAATGAATTCCGCTATTAGTTCAGCACTAAAGTTCAGTTTTTCATCAGGAGATAGTCAGCCTGCAGTTGAGAACGATTTCTGCTGTTAGTACTTCTTCGCTGACACTGAACATCTCTGGTCAGGTCAGGGCCAGTTAGTTTCCATACAGGAACGATTTCTGCTGTACACTTCCATACTAAAGTTGAAACTTTCTGCTCAGGGAAGTCAGTTTGCAGACGAGCATAATATCTGCTGTTACTTCTGTACTAACGTTAAAAATTTCTGGTAAGGGTACAGTCAGCTCGCACTCAAGAACAATTTCTGCAGTTACTTTCACACTAAAGCGAAGTGTCTGGTCAGACACAGTCAGTTTTCACACTATGATGAACTTGGTTGTTACTTCAGGAAGTAATGTTTAGTAGCAATCGACAGGGTACAGTAAGTTTGCACACAAAAATGAATTCTGCTTTTCTGCACTAAAGTTAAACATTTCTGGTCAGGAAATAGTCAGCTTGCACATAATAACGGATTCTGATGTTATCAACGCACTTAGTTTGAAAACCTTTCGTCAGGAAGTAATCAGTCTGCACACACCAACGAATCGTTCTGTTATTTCTGAACTGACGTTGAAAATTTCAGATCAGGCCACAGTCAGGTTGCACACAAGAACGCATTCTGCTGTTACTTGAGCTGAACATTTTTAGTCAGTGTGCAGTCAATTTGCACAGAACTACTTCTGCTGTTGCTTTGTCCAAAAATGGAAAATTTATGCTCAGGCAGATCCAGTCAGTTTGCACAAAAGGGTGTTACGTCTGCGCTAACAATGAAAACATTTGGTTAGGGAACAGTCAGTTTGCACACAAGAACGAATTCTACTGTTACCTCTGCACTAGCATTTAAAAATCCTCCTGGCCAGGGATAGTTTGCACGCTAGACCGAATTCAGGCGTTACTTCAGCACTAACATTGATGTTCAAGATTTCTGGACAGGGACCAGTCGGTTTGCACACAAGAATTTTTTTTGTTACTTTTACACTAACACTGAAAACTCCTGCTCAGGGGCGCAATCAGTTTGCACATTATAACAATAATTCAGCCGTTATTTCAGCGCTAACGTTGGCACATTCTGGGCAGAGACCGGTCAGTCTGCCGCACACGAGAATTTCTGCATGCTGTTACTCTACATGTCCTAACATTGAAAATTTCTGGTCACCTTACAGTCCGTTCGTGCATAAAAACGAACTGTGTTGTTACTTCTGTGCTAACGTTGAAAATTTTTGGATAGGGCGCAGTCAGCCTGCACACGAGAATAATTTATGCCGTTACTTCTGTACCAATCCTGAAAATTTGACGGCAGGGGCCAGACAGTTTGCACACAAGGACTAATCCTGCCGCTATACCTCTGCACTAACGTCGAAAATTTCTGGACAGCATGCCTGCAGTCAGCTTGCGCACTAGCACGAATTCTGTTTTTTTTTCATTCAAGGTGGAAATTTCTGCTCAGGGAAATCGTCAATTTTCACACCAGAATAATTTATGCTGTTACTTCTGTACTAACGTTGAAAATTTGACGACAGGGGTCAGGCAGTTTGCAAACAAGGACTAATTCTGCCGCTATACCTCTGCACTAACGTCGAAAATTTCTGGACATCATGCATGTAGTCAGCTTGCGCACTAGAACGAATCCTGTTCCTTTTCATTAAAGTTGGAAATTTCTGGTCAGGGAAATAGTCAATTTTCACACAATAATAATTTATGCTGTTACTTCAGCACTAACATTTTAAATTTCAGGTCAGTGAACGGAAAGCTTGCACACGGTATCGAATTCTTTTACTAATTGTGCACTAAATTTAAAAGTGTCTGGATTAATGAACCAGGAATTATCCGTCCAGAGGTAAACAATTTGGATGAAAGGGAAAAGTGTACTTCTTAATCTATCCTGTTTAGTAATCATCGTTGGAATGAGGGTAATGTGTTGCTATCCATAAATGGTGTTACCCGCACATAACACATTCATAGTGTTTTAGTTTTGCGATGTAAATGTCTTTTGCAACAACTGAAAGCTTGTAATTAACATCAATTTGTCCAAATGAAGAGTAAGAGCTCACTTCAACTCAACGAGTTTTTGCTTAAGAGAATCTTTGCTTAAGGTTCTCTAAGTTTTTCATTCGGTATCCCACCATAGAAGGGGATGGTATCATTTTGATCCCCTTGTTTCTCATTAGCTGGTTGTAAGCAGATAATTACAAGCATGTAATAACAACAAAGCACTGTTTAGAGCTAACTGAAGAATAGCGTCATACACTGAAGGCAGTAAGTGAACTTCTCTAATATGCCATACATGCTACGAAAGGGCACTTTTATACCTGCTTATATTCTTGTTAACCATGCGCCTAATTTTTTTATTTTTTTTTTTTGGGGGGGGGGGACGCGACAGCCTCTTATGAGGCCCAGGCTATTTCATCTCGAACCGCAAGCTTTCTTCATTTTTATTTGTTTCAATTCCTTTCTGGAACACTGCTTTCAACCGGACCACACACTCGTTCCAGTTAATACAAATCTGTAATGATGCACCACAGTGACCAGCCCCTACGTTTCATAATTAGAGCTGGAGATTTACGAGAACAAATTTAGTTGTGGATTCGGGCTCTGTTGCAATGACGGTTAAGCAATCACGGATGAGTAAAATCATGGATTGTGAAAAGGAGCCTCGTCACGGGTATACATAGAAGATAAATTACATGGTCATGTTTCTGGAAGTCGTGTAAAAATGTAAGAGACTGATTGAGAACTACATTTTCAGGAAAAAAATGAAGTTGATTCGGAGACAACCAGCGATTCCATCACACAGAGGGCAACAATGCGAGAAGGTAACTTGAAACAATGAGGGAAAGTTAAATTGAACACGAGCAAAAGATGAAGAAGAAAGTAAAAACACGTGACGCAAGAACTGAACAAAACTCTAGCTTGCGATTAGCAGCACTATTTAAACTATGCACACTATCGGCACTACGCGTCTGTCTATCAGTTCTGCGTGTGCATGCACATGTAACCTGAGAGAGAAGGAGAAATCATGCAAGGAACTAATCTGGAAAGAAGATTATTTACAGCTTCGGTGAACAGCGCTTACTATTAACGCTTTGAATTTTAATTTTATACGTGAGTGGCTAGGTGCAACTACTGAACCACGTAGGCCACACATCCACCTGTCCTTTCAAAACAGCGCTGAAACCAACAAGGAGAAAGTAAGTTGCAGCGTTAATATACATGGCGGCAGGGGTCAGACAATGCTTGCGGTAGCTAGGGCCCCTTTAATCGATGTACTTAACACCGTCACGACTCCGCTTGGCTGCACAATGATGCAGGCTAATTGCGGTCTTATGCACGGCCAGCTACGATATGTGCATAGCAATTGTTGCACGCGCAGTGCTCAAGAATGGCCAATATATTACTCGCGGTGAAAAACGACCCGCTCCGTATATAACGTCGACCTTGAATAAATTCTTTCCGTCTCAGCCCACCCAACGAATGAACTGTTGAATGAAGTATTTAACTCTATATCGACACGCAAGGCAGGTCACAAAAATAAAGGGCTAAGCTTGACGCATGATATAAGACAGAAAGGAACTGATAAGAGTGATTGAGAAAATAAATTACATACACACATCCATGCCCACACACACGGAGCGTGCCTTTGTACACAAACGACGGCTATACAGAACACCCGCTTATTAGCGCCAAATTTTTGGCACGTGTGGGGAACACAAGAATCATCTATCTAAGACGAAGAGCGATGTTGACAATGGTTCCCTGTGTTTGGGTTCTTCAGTGTGAAAACAAACATGATGAAATAATGCGAGATGAACGCAATTGCGTATCGTGAAATTCGTATTAGCACAGTGTTGGATACTGCATCAGGCGTCTTAGTTTTTGGGCGCATTTTTATTCGAAATCCAACATTCTTGGATAAAAATTTTGAATATTGAGAACTGTAAGATATTGGTAGATAAATATTGAAGATAATGGTCCATTCTTCCGATGTGTAGCAAAATCTCTCTTTTAAATTGTTTCTATCGCTCGCATCGAGCAGTTAGGACTTCCATAGAAATCTAACGAGGAAATCTTTTAAAGAGAGCAAAAACGTTAATAGGAAAGAAATGCAAGCCTGCCGACGGGAGATCTGCGAATACATTGATTGTTACAGTGAAATTTTACGATACATAAAAAATTGCGCTCATAAACTCTTTCCCGTTCAGTACTGCTTTTGTACAGAATTGTTGGGTATGGGCATGAAAGCGACGTTATGTATCAGCCATGAAAGAATCAATGTACGAGGACGTAGATTCACGCATGCTTTCGCGCACCTTTGGGAGGCTTGTTGCTGAATAAGAAAGCCGTGTGTCTGCTAGAACTTCTTGTGTTTCTTTTTTTATATAAAATTACATTAAATAAACAAATGAAATATATAAAAAGTCGCAGTTCTAGTCCCTGTAAAATTATATGAACGATTGTTATCAGAACAAGTTTCCAGTAGACTTAAAAACAGGACACATTTCTATAACCGAACTTAAAATTTCTACCCATGCGACCAGTATGAGACGGCAGTATAAAGAAATATTGTTCCAAGTGCCTTTCACTTGAATCTTTTTTATTGTATATGTAACTACTGTATAATTTCTGTTGCAAAAAGTTTATTCTGATGTGACTTCATGTTAAATCATTGCTATTTATGTTCATTTCACGTTCATCTTTTCTATTTATAGATATGTAACTATTGTATGATTTCTGCTGGAAGAAATGTATTCTGAGTTTGTCTCGCCAATTTTTTCCTCACATGGGCCCAAGTCTAGCCGAGAAGACCAAGGGCCCAGATGTTTCGCATGTATATTTTTCTGACCACATCCAGAGTAATAAACTTAAATGTAATTGTCATATTCGTTCTTTAGTCATTCATTTTGGGTATGTGTCCGTATACATAAAAACGGTAGCGTAAACCAAGCCTCATGCGTCAATATATATCTATAACTAACCAGTGCACTCACATCATGTGTGTGCATCGAGGTGAATAACGAGACACAGAGGTCTCGCTCAATAACACTCAACAAAAAAGCCAAGAAATTATCGGTCAGAGGCTGAGTGAGGTCTGTAAACACTCCGTCAGGCACAAATGCTGAATGCATTCCCTTTGCCTTGGAACGCATGCAGCATTTGGAGGACTATAAAGACAGTACTTGACAACATATAAGCGCTAACAACACCAATTAATCTTTCATACGTAGCAAGAATCAATATTTGCTTAACGGCATGCCGCATTGATATGCGTCACGATCGAAGCAGCAGCGAACCTGATTAATTCCCGTGATCGGAAAGCAATGCCACTTCACTTTCACCAAGAGACTCCGTGCTTAGAATTTTCTCACAAATGAAAGCGATAAATTAGATATTATTACAACAGAAACACGACGAAAGCAGTCACGTGAGAGCTTTTAGTCACGTGAGAGCAGTGGACCAGCGAAAATAGTTCCGCCGTGCCACAATGACCGAGTGCTGTTTCGTGAAAGTGGTCATTAAGCGGCGGCCTCACAAGCGAGGACCGTGAGACTCACCGACATGCCACGTGACGTCACACGTGACGTCAGTTGGCGGCCACTTGACGAGAGACCACAGGGACACGGGCCGTGGCGGTGGTGGCCGCGGCAGTCCTCCCGCGCAGCGGGAACCGGCTCACGTAGTCCGCGCACATCCACGAGCAATCGGGCGTCCGGCGCGAAAACGAGAAGGTGATGCCACCACCACTCCGCTGGCTCACACTCGGGACGCCGCGCGGAAAGCACCGAGGCCACGCAGCAGACACGGAGCACCACGTTCAAGACATGACGACAGCCGAACAACGTGCGCCAGCAGCAGAAGCAGCAACAGCAGCAGAAAACGGCGGCATTGGCCGCAGATTTGCACTCGAAAACGACACCGCTGGCAATTATCGCACCCGTGGAATTCGCCCGCACGGGTACCGCAGACAGCGCGGGAACCGCACCTATCGGGATACGCGACTGCGGCGCGGCCGGATACCGCATGCGGAGAGGGAGGAGCGAAGCGGTTGACGTCATTGCCTAGCACCGCCCATCGCAGACCACCGGGACGGCCCGCCCTTCGTGCGGCGTTCGGCATTCGTTTATGCCGATCGGAATTCGCCAGCGTCGCGCGCGAGTAGGCGCTCGCGAGAGGCGCCTCGGCGCGCGCAATTTGAGCGGCTTTTCGCGCCGCTGCGGCGGACTGTTGTGCGCGCCGGCGGCGTAGACGGAATCGTTTGGCCCCGCGGGCGCTCGTGGAGAGGGGCGCGGCGGCGAAACCTAACACCGCACGCATGACGCTCGCGGACTGCGTGCGCGCGAGCGTGCATGGGGGCCTTCTTTCTTTCCGAGCTGCGAAATGCGGACTCCCCTAATGGCGAAATCGGCGTGTTACGGTTAAAACGAGCTCGTGATTTAGGAGCCGGTTAAGCTCTAATTCTAGGGTGCTCGGGGATGGCTTAATGTTTTACGAATAGCTGCGTGCGTACGCGGCAGTAAGCTCAGCAACGCCTAGTCAGTATAGATGGGGGGAAGACGTTTTGCTCTCGAGTATAGACAGCAGCACCGTCAAGTGGGGTTAAAAGAGAAAGAAGGGCATTAATTATTACCACATTAATAAACACAATTATCTGCCACTTTAAAGGCAATTGAATCGAAACGCCGGTCATTTATATCGCAACTGTGGAACCGACATGTAACGCAAGAACCGAATCAATTTCGGTCTGTCCCGGAAAAGCGAGTGATTATCAACAAAACAACTCGTTTTTGTTTTGTTGTCTTTTTCTCGATCAGCGCTGGTCCTATCGGGCTTAAGCCTGCATTAATAACAATTACAGAGCGACGTCCGAGAGTTCGTTTATGCAAATCACGTGCAGCCCAGATTTTATAATTAGGCTTAATAACGGCGCGGGAGGGTGCACGTACACCTCCTTTCGTGCTGAGCTCCTAATGCAGTACTGCGCGCGGATGTGCGCCATACATGCTGCTGAGGTGTTCTCTTTTTGTTCTCTGTTTTTCTACCTTCCCTGAAAATCTCGCTTAGTTAATCGAGCACGCGCATGTGGCGAGTGCTTTCTGACTTCACAACCAACCTCCCAATGGGCACTGAATCTCCCCTCGACGTTCTGTGGACGTTTAGGATGTCTATGGGACGTCTAAGGGAGTTTAAGTCCCTATTGGGCTCTGACCAGCGCAGTCTGTTCAGCTGCAGAGCGCGCGAGCTCCGCCTGTGTAGCATCGAAATCGTACCCACGATAAACAGAAAGGAAAGGAAAGAGGGGCGAAAGCAAGAGAGAGAGAGAGAGGTAGGAGCGTGAGGTAGCCCTTAGCGACGCGGAGGTTATCAATTTTCGTTAAGTGTCGCCCAAGGCGTTGTCCGTTGCAGGTGCGTATGTTGATGTGCCCTTTTGCACGCATGCCCACACACACGCTGACGAAGCGACCACTTCGTCAGAAGATGCACCATGCGGGCCTAAATCACGTGTCCCTGTAGGCAGGATAGATATCTTAGAACATGCATGCAAACATTTACGAGCGATAACTTCGGCTGAAGCGTGAGCGTTCTTAAAGTATGGACAGGAATGTCTTCAGGAGCAGGATGGAGTCCAACCTTCTATAAGAGACATCACTTATCTATTAACCGAGAGTTCGTCGAATGGCCCTGTGCACAGTCCGCCAACTGACCATACTTAAATGCATGTGCTGTACGGAGTTGCAGTTTCTTCACACGAACGCCGACCGGTGCCAGAGCGCTTAACCTACAATATGCAAGCTCAAATTTAAAGTTGTACGCACACTTCGTGCACACAAGCGTATAGACATTCTGTACACATTCTAGAGTACGTGTACACACAGCGGAACGTCCGCGCCAACGCGCCCGTACCACCCTGCTGCCCTCCCACGGTGACGAGCGGCTCAGCGAACGTGCTCCGAGCGGAGAGCGCGGCGCGTGCTGGCTGCGGCCTGTCCGTTGCTGCAACGAGAGTCTAATTAATTTGGCTGCGCGAGAGAAGGGGACGACGCTCTGCGCGGGACCTACCGTATAATGACCACCTGCGTAAAGCAAATAAAGCGTCCCGGCCCGTGTAATTTTTATACCGGAGCCCGCGTTTATAGCGCGCCCGAGCGAACCCCACTCTCGTCCGTCTTGGCCGCCGCTCTCTCGTCTCGCTCGCCGATTTAATTTCGGGTCCCGCCGCCGCCGCGCTCCGCCTCCTCTTCCTTGTCTTCTCGCGAGCAGCTCTTGTTCCGACCCTCCTCCTCCTCTACCGACTCTCTCTCTCTCTCTGCTTTCTTTTTTTTTTCGAAGCACCGGACGCGCAGAAGACGCGCTTGTTTACCTTACTTATATCATGCATGCATGCCGTCCTGTACACATGCATCAACCTAGATGCGTTTGTGTACCATCTCCATAACTATATAGCTTGTATGAGCGCGTTAGTGTCGCATGAAAGGCCATTGCCAGTCGTCAAAATATAAAGCGGAAGGCAGGACGGAAAGAGAGAAAAATGTATGCATGTAGCACTGAGTTAATGTTGCGCAAATTTCTCCAGCGTAAATAGCTTTAGTTCAACGAGTATACCTGAAGATATTAAGCTTTTAAGTTTTTAAGGTCACCGATGGTCACGGTGAAAGCTCAAATAATATCAAATAATATCCGTCCAAGCAAAAGGCCTGACTTATCTGTGCTTGTCATTGTGTGCTCTAACCGTATGCTGACATATGAGAATGATGCAAACATTTCCTTCGTTTAGAAAAAGTTCCTCAGTACGAAAACAGCGTATTGCAATGTCGGCGAAACAACTTATTTTCACGCAGGCTCAAAGCACCGCTTTATCTTCTTCTATTCCTCTTCTCGCAGTGATTCCATTTACATACTTACGGAAGGTGGATATAGCGGCCCTTGATGCACCGTGACCTTATACCTGTCGTCGCTGGCGAAAGATATGTGCTTGACCGTTAGCCTTGACCCGAGCCCTTACATGTATGATTCATGGGCCTCCGCCATTTGATGATTATGAATCAAGAGTGGGTGATTCATGAGCGAGCGGACAATTAACGACTACGCTGGTGGCGCGCGGCCGACCGTATTTAATTAAGTGAGAAAGGGTGTGGGAAAGACGCTGACCAGGGTGCATACAGGTACACGGGTGCACCCCTCTCTCTATATATCTCATCGCTTCACAAAACATATACGCTATGCAATCGCGTTCAGAAAGCAGGGCAGACACGTGGTGTGCGCCACTATACCAGCAAATGAAAATTTATTCCGCACGAAGCGAAATATCAGGAGGGACGATGGAGGCTGCATGAAAAAGACACAGTAAATAAACTCACACATACAAAAAAGAAACATGAAACGATGAAACACGAAGATGGTTCAAGGCATTTAAAAAACAGACCCCCCCCCCCCCCCCCCCCCACACACACACACACATACACCCACACACACACCAACTGAGCCGATGCTCTTGCTCGCTCGCTTAAAAACATACCCAACAGTTGTGTACAAAACCATTTTTGAACGGGAAAGAATTTATGAACGCATTTTGTTTTCACATATTGTAAAATTTCACTATAACAAAGAATATATCTGCAGGTATCCTTTGGACAGGCTTGCATTTTTTTTTGCTATTAATGTTATTGCTGTCGTGTTCGTCGACCTTTGCGACTCAAGGCCGCTCCAGTTGCTATCGTCAAAAGAGTTTCCTATGGGTTTTCTAAGGCAGTCTTAACTTTTAAAAAGTTTAAAGAAATATTTTTTCTACACATCGCGGGAATAAACCATTACCTTCAATATTTTCATAACAGCACCTTATGAATTTCCGATATTTCAATTTTTTTTCCCAAGAATGTTGGGCGTGTGCATGCCGTCTGCGGTCCGTGCCAAAGGAAACGTTCCTTGAGAAAGCGAGATAGACGCTTTAGTACATTGGAAAGACGGAAGAAGGCGATCAAAGAGGCGAGAGATTTACCTCCGAGTAAATTATCGTATCCTAATGAAAATTGATTTAAGCCTCGCGTAGGAATCTGCAGGCTGAGAGTGAGAGATGACAGAGGGAAAGGGAAGAAGACGGTGTCCAGGAAATAAAGGGCATGGGCGCTGGCGGTGAGAGCGGGTCAAAAGGTTTTTAGCATGGAAGCATTCAGGTGAACGCGTGATGGGACTATATGCTATAGTAAAGGGAACCAGTATGTAAAAGAGAAAATAAAGAAATGATAATATTATCGGAAAAAGGCTGTAAGTAGAAGGGAAAAGAGAAGAGGATAAGTGCAAGTCAACTAGAAAGAGAACACACCTAACCATTCTGGACAAAGGAGTTTTTGAGCGGGTAACCGTTTATAAACGAAGTTTTTATCATATAATGTAAGATTTAACTATAGCAATCAATATATCCGCAGATCACCGCCCTTATAAAAATGATCTATAGACAGCCTATAGACTTCTTTTTGACTCTATTGACTTCCTATATATATTGCTTTTTGTCTATTCATAGTCTATAGACTGTCTATAGACAAAAGTCTACTAAAAGTGTATGGCCATAAATCTATAGATTGTGTATATACTGTCTATGGCATTTGTATTTCCTATAGACTGCTCTGCAGAATTCGTCGCTAGAGAGTCTATAGACTTTATAAACAGAAGTGTATAGACACTCTATAGACTGTCTAAAACTTTTTTGTAAGGGCGGACAAGTCTTGAATATTTTTTTTTTCTAATAACGTTTTTGCTATCGTCAAAAGCGTTCCCCAATGGCTTTTACGGTAGTCTTAACTGCTCGATGCGATCGATTGAAACACTTCAAAAGAAAGATTATTCTACATATCAGAAGAATGTACCATTACCTTATATGCTTCCATTAAAGTATGTGACAATTTTCTAATTTTCTAAATTTTTATCCGAGAATGTTGGATGTGAGAACAAAAACTGCGGGGCTAAACCAAGGTTAGGTAAGAAGGAAAGATCGAAGGAGCCAAGAGACAGCAAAAAATTATGCACATAGATTTTATTTCGCTTTGCAAGATATTAATAAGGAATATTGAGACAATAGAGCCCTGCTTTGTAACGCCTCAATGATCAGGCTGGCCAAGCAATCCTTAAAATTCCACAGCGCGAAAAAAGACAAGGCCGACAGAGGAACACAGCAAAGCGCTGTTCTGGAAGCATGAAATACCAACTATCCCAACAATTCGTTTTGAGTGATCGTTGTTCCGCCCTTCCGAATGGATATCTTATGATACAATGGGACATAGCCGCACGAGCCAAATTGTGACGCCAAATATGCATGTACAGATAGATGTCTTTTTTTCCCACTTACGTGCCCATGCATCTCGTAAATTGTTAAGAGGTACCCCGTAGAACGATTCCGGTGTTTTGTGCTTCACTCTGATATGCGGCTAATTTGAATTTGCGTTTTCACATATGTCATTAAGACGATTTCGCGGAGACCGCGTTTGTACCTGCTTGTCTCGAAGATCTTTAGAATACGCTCAAATGCTAATGCAGCTATATAGCTACAAACTACAGCACATTACATTTCACTACTAAACACGTCAGCAATATCAGTAGGGAATTAGACGACCAACCCCAATAACCAATCGCGTAGACTACAGGCGACGAAAAAGAAGCTTAATCTACAGAATAAACAATCGCATAAACACAAGCAGTAAAAGTTACTCCTAATAAAACAACTATAGTAAGGGTATAAGAGAGTATTTCGTAGGAAGCAAACAGGTACGGGGTATGATAGCAAGGCACTGAAAAGCAAAGTGTAACATTGATTTAGTTATAATAAAAGCAGTTTGGTCATATAAGCAGTTAAAAGCCTGAAATGGTTTAAGATTCCAACCTTGGCAAGCTCAGCTGGCGTATACATCATCCAGAAACCGCGGTGAACCTGAGGCCAAACACAAAGCCGAACTCTTCTGAAGCATTCTGAATTTTTTTTATTGCGAAAGCAATACTACTCCCAAGAACGGCCTTTCGCGTAGCGGCGGCCACTTGCCACGTTTGACCTTGAGAATGACCCCTGACGTCATACCACGCCTAGTGACGTCACAGCGTGACGCCATACCAGGAGCGAGAGACGGGCTACCAACTCGGCTCGTCTGGTAACGGCGGCCGCTTGGCACGGCGCGCCGCGCTCTCTGCATATGCAGTATAAAACACCTGCTTTCGCAACCTACCAGGCTTAACCAAAGCTAAGCCCCCGCCAATTTTTCTTGTCCAAGGCACTTAGGGCGCTTACAAAGCAATACATTCCCAAAGAATCGAGGCACTATACAGCAAGATATGGCCCTCACGATGCAGTAAAAAATGTGTCTCGTGCGGATCGAGACACACCTGTTCTAACCACCAAACCTGGGCATTCTCAGCCCTATTTCAGAGCAGTCCAGCTTCGTGTGATGGAGGGGGCCAGGGCTGCAGCGGAGACCAAAGGACTCGTTGACCAAGAAACACCTCCCACCTGCTAAAGATCCTCATTCCCTTAACGCCGCCTTCGGAGATCAATGAAGTTATTTATGTATTCATCTATCCGAATGGTATATATCTAACAAAGTAACTGGGTAATAATATATAGCCCGAAAGGGATTCGAACTAGAGTCGGCGCGTAAACAGAACAGCTCGGTTTCCCTTTGCCTTTACACTCAGCCGTCGCCTCAGCCTCTCGCGCTGCGTGTTCTAAATCGTCCCGTCGCCTTTCAGCAGTACACGCACACGCGCACACACGCGCACACACGCGCACACACGCGCACACACGCGCGCACACACACACACACACACACACACACACACACACACACACACACACACACACACACACACACACACGCACGCACACGCACACGCACACGCACACACACGCACACGCACACGCACACACACGCACTCACGCACACACACGCACACACACACACACACACACACACAGCCACCGACACCAAGTAACTTTTGGCCAAATGTTTAGGGGAATCCCCTACGGTGGAGTAGATTTGTAATAAGGGAGTAATTACTCATTGACATCCATCCAAGCGCTGAGAAAGCTGTACAGCTTTCTATTGTAGCCGTATGGCTGCGCTTGGGTGGATGTCGATGAGTAATTACTCCCTTATTACAAGTATCACTTTAAGGGGACTGTTCGTGTGTGTGTGTGTGTTTTTTGTGCGAGTGCACTACTTCACGAGGTCAAACCGGCTTACCGGTTTGTGTGAAGCTTCACCTTGAGGGTGACTTTGGGGAAACCATAAACAAATAAAATAAATATTGCCGCGACTGGGATTCGAACCCATGGCGGCACGAACGCATTAGCTTCGCTGGCCACTGAACTATGGAGCACTAGGCTATCGCCGCAGCTTTTGTTCTTCTTTAATGCATGGAAACAGAGCCGAAAAGGAGAATGTGCTTATGCCACAAAACACCAGGCTGTGAAATACGAGCACACCATATATACCCCTGCACGTCCCCACTTTCCCAAGCATCAAAAGTCTGAGAGGCTCACACATGCATCTATATAGAGAAGCCAGCTGGGCGGCGCTTCCAGGGCAGCATATACTCCCCGCACCAACGCGTACTGCTCCTGTATTATACCTGTACATAAATGTTTTCCACCTACTGCTCCCGGAACAAAGATTTCGATGACCGCGGTGATTCGGCGGGGAGGTCCATCGTGTGACTCTTCCAGAGACCACCTAGTCCCAGCAACATGAATAGATCACATGGCACAACACAATTTTTCTCAACAGGCAAAAAAAAACGGATACTGTATAGAGTGTGATTTCATTGTCCTATAGTGTTCGCTGTAATATGTAAGACCAAAGCATCACTGCATGGTATAAAACAATGGTCAATGGCCTGGTGTATTGCACAGGCGGCAATTCACCGTCCATGGCACAAACATCAACTTAGCATGAAGCCATGCAATGACAGGCAGTGTCGATGTGTGCAGTTTAAAGAAGAATGTTTTTGCAGGTTGGAAATGCACATTCGCTTAACACGTTTCAAAACACTGGTGTCAAGGAACTCCAGAAAAGGTTGCCGATACAGCGGTACAGGAAACAAAGACTATAAGTATACCTGAGTCTTCTGCCTTCTGGAGAGGCTGTACAGGTGGCCTTGTAGGCCGAATAGGAAAGGCAAATGAGCATTAAGACAAGCACAGCTACTAGAAAAGTGTGGTATGCCGATTTGAAAAATAAAATGAAAAACTAAACAAGCTGATGCACGAATAAGTGAACAAGGCCTATTCGACCAGACTCCAGAGAAAGAAATAGGTTGTCACGACGTCTTCCTCACACAGTGGATAATCTGCAGCGCATAAAAGTTTTCCAAATAATAAAAATATCGGCAGCTAGTTGTTGTTTACTTAATAGGCTCGCATCAGGTCTGCGGTATCAGAGGCAGCAGCATCCGAACCCATATTAATAATGCACTCTCGGTATTGGAGACAGTATCAGGTGAGACCGGCCAAATAGCTCCTATTCAGATTGACCTTGCAAAGGGATTTGATAAAGTTCGTCACGATTTCTTGTTTGTGGTCTTAGAGCATGCAAATATTGGAGATTTCTGCTCAGGGGCATAAGACTCTGCTATATGGAGTCCTATACAAGGCTAATTGTTAACCAAGAGCTAACCAAACCTATACCACTGAAATCATCTATTCGCCAAGGCTGTCCACTACCGCCTTTGTTGTTTGCCCTTTATCTTGAACACATTTGCCATAGCATTATTAACAGCGCAACTGTCCCTGGTTTCTCCTTGGGTCAATGTGAAATTAAGGTTTCAACCTTTGCTGAAGATGTCGCCCTCTTTTGTTCTGACAAAAAGATCGAGTGTAATGTGAGCATTACATTTGACTGGACAGTTTTGCTAGGTATCAGGTGCGGCTCTGAATTTGCAGAAATCTGAGGGATCTTGGTTGGGTCATTGGGGTGCGAGGCCAAGTCATTTTGGTGGCATAAGCTGGAACTGCGGCGCCCTTCAGGGCTTAGGGGTTCTTCTGCACCCAATTCGCAACAGTGGAGCCTATTGGGATTCACATACAATGTCCATGAGTCGGGGAACTCAGGCTTGGGTGGGTAGGGAACTGTCAGTGTTTGCTCCGGCTCAAGTAGGCTATCGCCGCAGCCGATCACGCCTTGTGTTAAACTGTAACACAGCCTCGAGTTGTGGCAGGAACACGGAACTAGAGCAATAATGCCCGTTGGCGTTGACAACATTGCTACAGGGACAGGGCACTGGAGCATATAGACGCCGACGTACGTTGGGCAAATTGGCACTGAAGATCAAAAAGTTGAAGACGCGCATAACAGGCTCCCTGGGTCAGTGGACACCTCATTCGCGCTTTCAGGTACGTCCCTTATAAAAATAGTCTATAGACAGTCTATAGACTTTTTATTGACTCTATTGACTTCCTATAGATATTGCTTTTTGTCTGTTCATAGTCTATAGACTGTCTATAGACAAAAGAGTACTAGAAGTGTACGGCCATAAATCTATAGATTGTCTTGTCTATAGACTGTCTATAGACAAAAGAGTACTAGAAGTGTACGGCCATAAATCTATAGATTGTCTTAGACTTTCTATCGCATTTGTATTGCCTATAGACTGTTGTCTAGGATTTGTCTATAGACAATCTATAGACTCAATAGACAGAAGTCTTGGACACTGTATAGATTGTCTAAAACTTTTTTTGTAAGGGGTGACAGAACGCGGCGGTACGCACAGCATGGGGAGAGCGGAAAGGGGCTGATGTCACGTACAGGCCGATGAAACCGCGAAAGTGTAGCTATAGGTAGACCATGCGTGTTGCCTCAAAGCCCTTGAAAATATCGGTGTGTGGCCGTAACATCATGTCCAAACTGTTCTTTAGAATGCACCTTTTTTGCTATCTATCGTACGCTTACACCTACTCTCGAGCACGAGATAGAGACCGCAGTATTCTTTTTTTTCTTGACTTTACTCTGTCCCCGTTATATGCACAGTGTGCGGGAATCACATAGACAAATGCAGACACCTTTTTTTTTCCGAATTGAATTTTGTATATCGGTTCTTCGTTAGTCATAAAGCTGACTGCTTGAAAACTTAATGTCATATCGCTGAAAGAAACCGAAAACTGGTTTTTGTGGAAAGGAAATGGCACAGTATCTGTCTCACATCTCGGTGGACACTCGAAGCGCGTCTTCAGATACGGGATAAAGGAGGGAGTGAGAGGAGAAATGAAGAAAGAGGTGCCTCATAGTGGATAGTGGAGGGCTCCGGAATAATTTAGATTACCTGGGGATCTTCAACGTGCGCTGACATCGCACAGCACACGGGCGCCTTTTTTACGTTCCGCCTCCATAAAAAGCGGCGGCCGCGGTTGGGTTCGAACCCGGGAACTCCGGCTCAATAGCCGAGCGTTCTAACCACTGAGCCAACACGGCGGGTTCGGGCGCACACTTTGCTGTGGGAGTTGTTTTCTTCACCGTATGAGCACAAAGGTCGTCGCTCCCCCACTTCTCTTCCTCCGGGTGGCCTGTTAAAGTTGATCCATTATGTTTCATGAAACTATATATAGATGTAATAATAAGTTGCTGAGAATGTCTTCAGTTTTATGCGCGCTCCTCCACATCCGACGACCTGGACTGATAATGACCGCCAAAGTACCAGTTCCATGCCGCGATATAACTTCATTCTTGTCGCCACTGTCCTCTTACATTATTACCGAGGCAGAAAGCCAAGTCACAGAATGTGGCCTTTGAATGCGTACAAGTTAAAGCGTGGGCACATATATCATGAAGATGGACAGTGGTTTCTCCCTCGCCTTATGTTTCCCCGGCCTCAGTTTGTGCATTAACCTCGGGACAGCTCTTATCACCCATGTGCCAAATAGCACGCAAGAAAGCTCACTGTCAGTGTCTTGCTTGCCCCTTATAAGCAGACGACCGCAAGCTGAAGCATTATAAGGAAAACTGACCCTTTACACATTTTATGTCTGGGCGGCTTCATCAGCTTTCCTTTGTGTTATTAATTCGTTATACCTGCGCTGCGTGCGCGGGCACACTTCAACGGATGATGAATTGTCACCTCCTCCTCTTTTCAACCACCATTCAGTGTTCTCAGAAACATTCCTGTGCTTTCTCCAAGAACAGGACGCCGCGTAGCGGCTATGCACCTGCAGACAGCAGTCTACGTGTAGAAAAATGTGCACACAGTATGTATACGGTCTCAACGCGGCCGCCTTCCTTCGCTTGAAGGCTCTCCGTACACAGGACGGAACCAGAAACAATGCTCCCTTTTCTTCCTGGAAAGCAAAAGCTGTTTTCCATCTTCGTTAGGAAAAAATGCCGACCTCTCAGACCTCCGCGCGCGGGCGGAGCTTTGAGACGATGCTTAAGCATGCCGCGCACACAGGGGCCTAAAACTGAGCTGGACAGCGCAGAAGGGAGTCAAATAGAAAAAAATAAGCAGAAAAGGATGTAGCCCGCCTAGTTCGACGCTGCAGAACGCGCTGCTTCACTCACTTTGTTTTTGAGTGTGTGTGTTTTCTTGTCATGCCTTCCTTGCTCACAGGCACTGTGCTAAACGAGCAACTTTGCGCGTTCATGCCTACCTCCCCCCCCATTTACCCTTCCTCTTTTATTCCTTCCTCTCTACCACTACCACGTTCCTCCTCCTCCTCTGCTATCCGTCCTGAAAAATTCCGGATCAGTACCGCGTGCGCCCTGCAGCCCGCAGCGGTGGCGCAGATCCCCCTCCCGAAGCCGGGCCACGGTGCGCGCTGCAGCGGGCTAATTGCTGCTGGGACCGGGCGATAGAGTGGCGATTTATTGGCATTCTTGGCGCGTCTCGGGACCCTCCCACTTTTCCGACATTTATTTTTAATTATTACACTCTCGCACTCGCTCTGCCCATGTTCAGCTCACCCTCCTCGCTTGCTTGCTTGCCTCTCCGTGGTCTTTTGCAGTTTGTTTATTTCTCGTCGGGCCCGCGCGCACATTTTCACTTGGGGAACTTCTCGCTCAGAAGAGGCAAATGCGCCCATCTATATACGAGGCCTGCGCGCGTATGCAGTGTGTGAAACTTGAACCTGATACCGGGGGCCGTGAGGTTGATCATCTTGCCTCTTTACTCTTTGTGTGTGTGTGTGTTTGGGACGTCCCGACTTTGCTTGAAAACTCGCTTGCCACATGCTGGCTATACAGGAATGCTCGTCCCCGTGAATATTCATGAGATGTCGTAAGGGCCGCCATAAGCGCTCGGTGATTCTCCTTCTTTTTTTCCACAGACGTGGTAGTTTGACGATGGTGCTGCGTAAACTAAAACAGCGTCTTTCCAAATCAATATAATGGATAGACAGCGCACGCCTTCTTTTGGATGGATACTGCTCGAGACGAGGCGGTTTCTGCCTGAAGAGTGTATACGAAACTACAAAGCAAGAAAAAAGGGAGAAAAAGATTACACGCAAGATCCCTTAGTGCTCTGAACAGAGAACTATAAGGGATGATGTTTGCAAAAGTTAAGACCATCGTGCCTGTTTTTTCAAACGCATGCAGGCATCGTAAGTTTGTCTTGCTGATAGCATTGGATGTCTGCAGGCTTTTACCTACCGCGGCGGGTAATTAAGGACAAACGTCGGCCCGATTATCGGCTCAGAAAGCATGTGCGGCGGAGCGGAGCCTTCCATCTTTAGATGCGCATTTGTTAGTGTCCGAGTGAAAATT
This sequence comes from Amblyomma mixtum, assembly GCF_055824585.1. NCBI lineage: Eukaryota > Metazoa > Arthropoda > Arachnida > Ixodida > Ixodidae > Amblyomma > Amblyomma mixtum. Next base: position 87,583,653 of record NC_143016.1, read on the forward strand.
TTGTTTGATACACTTGTAACACAAGTTCGTCTTGCATTGAGGGGTGTATGCGCTATAAGCGTATTGAGCTGTGTACATTGCGTGATGTCCCCAATGGCACTTTGTCTGTCCTCGTCAGTTCACCTGGTTCTTTCATCAAATTAAAAGTAGCACGCTACCAATGCTCCAACTCGTTGATTATTTAGAGTGCTTATTGTGCGCTCTTTGTAGCTTCATTTATTTATTGTTCTACGTCGTAAAGTTCGTGATCATTTCACTCATCAGGATGTTCCTTAACGTCCGTAATGACATAAAACATGATGGTGGATTGTGTTTAAAAGTATGGTATATAAGGTATGGGTTTATCGTCCCGTCCCGAAGCTGCGCATACATGGACTAGGAGAGACGCTGGAGGACGGCTCAGGGCGAATTGAGACCACCTGGGATTCTTTAACGTGCGCTGACATCGCACATCACGAGGGCGTGTTTGCATTGCGCCTCCATCAAAATATGGCAGCAGCACCTGAGAATTGATCATGCCCTTGAAGTTGGCCTGTATCGATGGAGTACCGCGTTGTAATCAGAAAGAGACTACTATTAGTGAAAAAGAGCTTTTATATGCTACAGGCAGGACCTAAATAATAAATACAAGTGTTGCCATCCCCGGCCGATTTAACAAGTGAAATGTTCGCGTTGACACCGCTCTTTGTCACGGATCCCAGAGGCTATGCTATACCGCCATTCACTTGAAAACAAATGGCAACCCGTCTTTTTCGGTAATGACGTCACAATTTTGAATCGTTTGGAGGTTGGAGGGGGGGAGGGGAGAGACTTTTGAAATCGAATCTATCTATAGCACTGTAAACTTATCTACTTATGTATAGCACTGTACACTTATATGTATATTTATCTGTAGCACTGTAAACACTTTTACACCCTTGAAGGTGTAACGCAATCCCAGGGCTAGCACCCTCAGTGTTCAGTACCCTTGCTTCACAGTGAAACGTCTGCGCTATGTGAATGCCCATTATGGTGACAATGGACACGTGCTGTGTCGTCTTGAGGCCACAGAGCTCGGAGGCCCTCACATTGCGCACGCCACTGCTGCAGCGGCCTGTGACTTTCAGGCCGCACTTCTCTCCTCTTTCTACATTACACCCCTCTTCCCACTTCTCCAGGTCAGGGTAGCCAACCGGAGCAGCCTACTGGTTAAACTCCCCGCCTCTCCTCTTCCTCTCTCTCTCTTCCTCAAAGGGCGTTAGCCCTGGGACAACCAAACACCCTTTTTACACCTATTATGGTGTTAAAATGTTTGCAGAAGTGTACACGAAACCGACTGCAGTTCAGAGGTAATGCCCAAAAACTCACAAAGCGGATGCTGCAGGGTCGAAGCGCTGCCACAGCATCGAAAAATGCGGTCTTATTATCAAAGGGGAATACGTTGGCTCTATACGTTAACCAATAGCTGTACACTTTAAGGCTCCTAAAAAATATTTGAAAACAAATTTAGCTAAAGTACCGCTTACAACCACGATTGCTTTTGTTCTCGACGCACAGGTTGTTCCAACATGGTTGCCATACTTTCTATAATTGTCCCTTGAGTCATATGCCGGCTTCATTGGTTACAAGCGCAGGTCTAAATATCCGCAGTAAATATTTACACTCGACAGGTGCTCTGAATTTCAGGTTGTCTCCAACCGCATACAATTCCAACCTGAGTGCGAGGTTGCCGGAAGCTTTTTTGCTCTGCGGACAGTTCTTCACAGAAAAGGAGGAGTGTAGGTTGTGCATCACTGCAAGAAGTGCAGAAGAAGGTAAGGACTAATTGTGCAGGTTGAGGCACTGTACCACGCGTTTGAGTGCAAGAACAAACTTCGAGCCTCGTACAGTGCAGAAGGAATTAAGGCCACAGAGGTACGGTATACCAAACTCGTTATTCATTCTCACCCCACGTGCTTTGTGCTCCCACACATATTATACAATGGGCCTAATCAGTCAAAGAGCTTCGTATACCTTCGCGTGGGATATATACAAACGCTCGAGGGAGACCTCCCTGCGGCATTAGCCTTGTCTCAGGTTATACACGTTGCGCGCACGAGGAGGCTATTCGTCTCGAATAAGCGTAGCCCACCGCGGAAAGCTAATTATCATTAGCGAGTCCAATTCACGCCGCCTGAAGCACGCACATCCGTCTGCCTGCCGCCCACACAGCTTCAAGAGAAGGACGAGGAGGGGGAGGACGCTCGGCTTCTCGCATCCGAAAACAGCTCGCGCGAGCTCGAATTCGCGCTTCCCGCGCGCGCGTTGAAGAGAGGGAAAAAGAAGAAAACCGGACAGAGCCGATCCTCGGGTGAGACCCCGAGCGTCTGCTGACCTCCGACGCGCGAGCGAATCGCTCGCGCGCCATGACGAACCCGATGCACTCGGCGGCCGCAACGCCCGCCGTACCGGCAATTAATCGCTGTCTGTAGGAAAGCGAGGCATCTGCTGTACGCGTGTACTGTAACGCCGCGCACTCATCCTCTGTAACGCGCGCTCTTCCATCTCTCGCCTCCTCAGCGGTGAGGAGCGGGTCGAGTTCGGGATAACGCGTCCATTGCAACGCTCTCTCACTCTCCCTCTCTCGTTTTGGAGCCTTGTGCGAGCAGCGGCTGGCTCTCGCACTTGCAGAGGCCACGACCAGATCCGCTTTCACAAAGACCCGCGCCGCGCCCTTCCTGTGTAACAGAGTTCTTGCTGATTTCGCCACAACCGTGCACGGCCACAACGAGGCATCGAAGACGGACGCGCTTTTTCTTCCGAGCATCGTTCCTCCGCTGCCTTTCCTGCAGCGCTTGCTTCGGAGCATGTGCACACCTGCATCCTTTTATCTCTTCTTTCTCACCCCTCACACTCTCCTCTCCGCTTTTATCTTTCCTTCGCGCGTCTTCGTTTGTGTGTACGGTGCAGGCGTATCGGATGTGAGTGAGTCAGCCGAAAGCGGCTCGCCTGTTTGCGTTCTCTCATACTAATGAGCGCAGCCCCTTGACACGCCTTCTGGGCTGCCGGCGGCCGGCCGTCGTGCCCGGCTTGTGCAATGCCCAGGCGTGTAAATCTATAGGGACACGCTCGCAAGACATGGGTGCCCCTGCAGGGGGTAATGCCGGCCGTTTTGCAAGACCTCGCGGTGTATACGTAACAGACGCGCCAAGGAGGCTCGATGAAGCACTGCGCAAGACGAAAGACGTATGACGTTGCGTAAGTGAACTAAGTATCGTGCTTAGCGATACCCGCGATCTGCGCGATGGGCGGTCCCTTAGAGTCTTTGGGGTAATGGTCCGCAAGTGACCAGCCGCAGCGTTCTTGTTTATGACGTTTATATGGGCACATTATAGCTATAGGAACAGTGAGATTGAAAATAGCGACTTGCATGAAACAGAAGCTGTCCCCGTGATGCACTCTTGCACTTGCGAATAAATCTCTGCAAATTTAGAAAGATCGACTCAGCTACTCAGTTTGCCTTGACAAAGCGATTCCCTACAAACGTATTTGAGATCTAGTGTAGTTAAATCACCTGGTGGATTGAGAGGGTCCATTTCCGGGGCCTACAGACAGATGGAGATGCACAGGCAGCATACGACAGCCGGATAGTTTCACATAAAAGAAAAAAAGTTTGCAATATAGAAAGAAATAGGACACCGGTTTAGTGCAATGAAACTGCAAGCCTCTTAGCCGGCCATGGAGGCCACTCAAAGCTGCCTCCCGTTGCCTCTAATTTCACTCTGTGCGGCAAAGCATACTGGTCCCTTTTGTCAGGGTTAAACAATTCACACCCCTTGTAATAGATCATGGCAGGGCGAATAGCTGCCTTTTGAGTGGGAGAGGTTGTTGTTGTTGTTGCCTGTTTACTACTAAATAGAATCCGTCACCATTGGTGTCACATCTGAACGTCCTATAAGGCGCTCTGTCGTAACAACGCCTAACACGTTATCCACGTCGCTACTCGTCGATCAGCTTAGCATCACGCGGACAGCTGAGACGAATCCACCTGCTACCCGAATGTTGGTTTGGTTTATTGGGGTTTAACGCCCCGAAGCATCTTAGGCTATGAGGGACGCCGTAGTGAAGTACTCTGGAAATTTCGACCACCTGGGGTTCTTTAACGTGCACTGACATCGCGCAGCACACGGGCCTCTAGAATTTCGCCTCCATCGAAATTCGGCCGCCGCGGCCGGGATCGAAACCGCGTCTTTCGGGTCAGCATCGAACCCGCGTCTTTCGGGTCATCAGCCGAGCGACGTAACCACTGAGCCACCGCGGCGGGATCTACCCGAATGTTCATCTCCGCCGCAAGAAAATAATGTTTAATTTCCATAGCATGCGGCACAGCTGTCATCTTTGAGCCGACTGTTTCTTGAGAGAGAGGCTTAGCGCAGAAGCAAAGGACGAATAGGACAGGACAGGATCAGGGAAGAAGGGCGTCCCTTCCTTCCTCGATTGCCGTAAACACTGCACGAAGATCACAGAAGTGACAACACGCCTGCCCAGTCCCATCTTGTGCTCATTCTCCGAACAGAACTCGAGCATGCGGCTAAGGTGCCGTATACTCTTATTATAGCCTCTTGCTCACAAAGTGCCAAATGGTTCGGCAGAAACGACCGTGATCTAAAGTGTTCGGTCACTTAGTACCTGTTTGCATCACAGTGTACTATTTTTTATGGCTGCTCAGCAAACAGCGCCTCACTGCTATATGAGGGCGTGAACGTCTGGAGGAAGCGAATCCTCAGGTGTGTCTATATACTTGCTGTATCAAGTGCAGATTACTCCGGCCCGACCTATCTGTAGGCAAATTGCGGCGGACTTCGAGTTCGTCGCTATTAACAAAGGCTTCAGAAGGGCAAGATGGAACCCATTGCCGGTCGCTGTAGAAGACGTGTCTACAGATACGGTAAGACGGACAGCACTCAAAGACGGAACGTGATGCGCCACACCTGTTCTCACCCCATGAGCTCAGAATGCGCAGATATATGTACGGCCTTGTCACAAGTTCAGCCCAAGGAATTTGTATCAAGGCCATATACCGCATTGTTCGCATGCATCGTCACCGCTCAAAGCCTTTTGAAGGTGGAAGGAGACCTCGTCTTCTCCCCTCCGAAAGTGTGCACATCCACAGAAAGGAGCCAACGGCTTAGAGACAAACTCCCTGGGCTCTTTACTTTTGACAAAGGCTGTAGGCCCTGAAACCTATAAGGTATGCTTAGTTCATGACGGCAGCCTAAAAACACCCCTGAAACATTTATTGCAGCCGCCTGTACATAGCTTGGGAATATTAGTCGGTGCTCAATATCTTCTTTGAACATCGCTGTCGCGCACATAAATCATTTGGATACACGCCTCATATGAGACCGGCACCGCAATGAAATTTATTTATTGATTCATTTAGACGATGCTGGATACGTGTAGCAGTCAAGGCAAGAAATAAAAGAATGAAGAAAGAAATAAAGAAATGCTTGCTCTTTTTGCGAAACTTGAGCCGGCTATCCCCTCAGTTTACGGCGCGCATGAAAGCTTGGGGTCGAAGCGGCGGCATGCATCAGATCGGCGCTGGCCGTAACACGAGCTTACAGAATCTTGTCGCACGCTCCCATATGCAACCTGCGATCAGGCAGCATAATTACACCCCACTGTCCTACCCGAGACGCTTGCGCGACAGTCAATATTTATGCGTATATCAGAGGCGACGCCTCCAAAAAAGGTTGTGGAACTTCACCGCGGCTTGATAGCAGCTTAACAGCCGGGAAAAAAGAAAAGATATGCTCCGATTAGTGGACGCCAATTATATATGGCGGTGCTCCCGATTAGCTAATATGCAAAACGTTTTCTTTGTGATCTTTTCATTACTCATGCTTATTGGCGGTAAGTGCACGCAAAAACAATAAAGCGCCCAACTGTATATGGTCTTACCTGCCCACATAACGCGCCGATAATCATCGACGGTGTGGTGCAACGCGTCCACATAAATGTGGGCGCGGATAAGCATAGCGTATGCCGCGGAAAGCCTATTGAGCGACCAAAAATTTCGCAGTGCTATAGCTGCCATAGCTGCCCGTGTAGCTGTATACCTCTATGTCCGCGTGTATATAGATGCCGCGGAGACGAGAGATTTCGAACATTGATTAAACGGGTAAAACCGGAGTGCGCTCTTATGGGCGCGAAGCGCGGGGCGTTTGGGCAACCGCCTCGTAAATTATGCATGACTGCGGAGCCCGTGTGTGTGTGTTTGTGTGTGAACCGGCCGTATACCGATGCCGTCTTTGCTGAGCTAAGCGTTGTGGACGCTGTGTGCTCGAAACAGTTTTATGCATGCAAGAAGCTAACCTGTGCATGCACTACACGGTGCTTCCGTGTCGAGAAACAAAATACGAAATGTTCTGTAGTGCATGCATACATCTTCGTTTATATATAGTGTGCTAACCTACACCACGTTCTCTATACTGTCGTCGAGGAGACCTAGACCACCAGGAGAGTACGTCGGTCCCCCTCAGTGAGCAACGACAGTATGCGTTTTTTTGTTTGGCCCACGGCACTTGCTCGAACGCTGGATCATCTTTTGATGCACGACTCTGCAGTGTATAGCAAAAATATATATCGTTCACGAATGCGGCGCCATGCATATATTTGGGATGTTGAGGTCCGCCTTTTTTTTTCCTTGGCGTGATCACGGGATCATGACCAAGCCGTTATTCTGTGGCTTAATTGCATGATAGGCTGCAATCAGGCAGAACATGGAACAGACGCGGCACCTGCCAACTTGACGTGTCGCATGCAGTGTTTCCCTCTTATGCATATATAAGCGTCGCAGTGGTCAGAAATCCGCCGTATCTCGTCCACATTACACGTCGTGCACCGTTGTTTAATTGTGGATTGTAGATACCGCACTCACATTATGGGCTATAGGCATTTGTTTTGCTATTTTCGTTATAGCCATCCTTCCAGCGGTTTAGTTTAGTTTGGCTGGAATCAAGTATTATAAGTAAACTGGCCTGCTGACTGGTATGAGTGGTCTTCGATCTTGCGAGGTGGAAAATTAAAACAACATAGCATGAGGTCAAGAAACGTTGTCTGATGAAAAGTCAACATTAAGAAAAGGCGTAAAAAAGCTTGCTCGCCAGTGACGGCGCCAAGTGAAGGCGAGGGGTGGCAAAAATAGGCCTGGAAACAGAGAGCCCTGCCAAGTGCTTTGCTCAGACCCTGACGAGGAGGGCGTTTCATGACAATGCTAGTCGCACTGAGCCCCCTCGCTGGTATGCGTGAAGCTCTCCACTGCATTTTGCTCATTAGCAGCCGTGTCGACAGATTTGTCCGCGTTTCGGCGTCACTACTTAAAAAAAAAACTGTGTCGAGGCTGGGAGTCGAACCAGGGCCTTTGGTGTTTATTTATTATTTATTTATCTTTTACCCACAGCGCCATTTGGCATTACATTGGGGGGGTTGATACAGTAACACAGCGCATAAATGCAGGTAAATACAAAAAAAGAGAAACAGCAGCCCAAGCATTCACAAAGAAAGCAAACAATAACAACATTGACGCAATGCGCATCTATGTACAGAATTTGGGGTACAAGAACGTCATCTGTGTTGTACACCCAATTAACGTATGTTTTAGGACAAAGCACCAACGCAGTAGACATGCATATACAAAAAAAAAACTTCAAATGTGTATTTCACGCAGGTATACTGCGCATTGACAGGAAGACACTGGTATGAACTCCGCCACAAAGGCTTTTTTTTTCTTTCATGGTATTTATTTACATGGTTTTGTACAGAAAGGATATATATACATAAGTGTGTGCACACACACACACGCACACACACACACGCACACACACACGCACACACACACACACACACGCACGCACACACACACACACACACACACACACACACACACACACACACACACACACACACACACACACACTCACACACACTCACAATAACAACTATTTACAGAGCCCCTAGGTAGGCGCTACAAGGCACGAACATAATAGTAAACATATAACTAAAAGGCCAGTAAGGATATACAGCGCATCAGGAGAGGAAACCAATCCGGTGAAAAGTCTGTAAAGTGCATTTATTCATGCTCAAACCCTGAGCCTTTGTGGCGGAAAGGTAACGGACATTTCCGCCACAAAGGCTCAGGGTTTGAGCATGAATAAAGGCACATCTAGTGAATGCATGGGTTTCATATAATGAAAACAAATAAAAAATTAAAATAAGAAAAGAAACAAAAATTTAAAAAATATGAAAAAAAAACGCTTTCGCCTTGCAGCACTTTAGAGAGTCAAAGTTCCCCCTGAATTTTTTTTTTTAATTTCATTGAGAGCAATGTCAGAATGGCATCAATGAAAATTAGTTTTTGAGCAAAGGAAATTGCGCAGTAACTGTCTCAGATCTCGCTGGACATCCAGACGGAGTTGTAAGGAAAGGGATAAAAGAGGGAGTGAAAGGCACTATTCCTACTTGACATTTTCTGTCACCCTCGCCCCCTTCCTCTCCTGCTTCTCCGCGCCGCCCTGCCAATGTCGCGGCTCTGTCCCAGTCGGTCATTCTGTGAGGAAATGAAAGGTACATTGTTGTGTATCAGTCGGACGCCAGGCTGGAACTGAACAACGTTTATTGATACAGTGCCTTTTTATAGGCCGATGGACATGTGATCTGCCGACGACTGCTTGCGTGGCTGATAAGCGATACATGAAAATGCAGTGTTTAAAACATGCGCATGCGCTGTTAGTACACCACACATAACTTCGCACACATAACTGACAGCAGTGCGCAAGCTGTGCTGGTATATAGACGATACTACGTAAGCATATATGTAGGGTCGTATCTGCTAGACAAAAAAAGAACGTTAACTTGTCACGTTCTGCGTGTGGTATACTGAAAGGAATAAGCTTAGACGCCTTCTTTCAAGAAAGAAAATGTCTCACATGTTCTCTCAAGTTTTCATACTACGTGTACTGGCTGTCTCCTGCATACTCAAGTTCTTGTCAGAAAGCAGTACGCATCAAAATGAACTTAAATACACCGCCACAATAAATCTCTATTCGTTCTCAAAAGACTTTGTGTTCTATAAATTCTGGAATTAAAATAAAATCGCTAGGATTAACAAGTCAGCAACCTTCATGCATATGCAAAATACTGCATACCTCTATGATCACTTTATTTATAAAAGCTCCTCATCATATTCACCAGCCGAACAACACGTTCAGTACAGGGCTACAGACCTCTTCCGTTGCCCTTATATATTTCCTCTTCTTTATCCAGCAGGATATCATTAACCTAACTCACTTTGCTCTCTTTCTTTCTGTTACCCAGATAATTTTTGTTTGCATAGCTCCCCGTGTTGTATTCAATTTACTTCTAAGACTTTTTGTTAGTCTACAAGTACAAGCGAGACACAACTATTGTACGTTTTCTTTTTCAGGGATAATGGTGAGTTGCTGCTAATTACATGAGACTTTTCATATTCTCCTCGTATTTCATTCTCGTGCTGCGAGTCTGCATGCGGTCCCTGCTTGCCCTTCCCGCTCCCTTACCGCTGCCAATAAGTCGCTGTACATATCGTGAACTGCTATTCCATTTACAGAAGACATGGGAATGGAAAGAAGTGCTCGTTATAACACAAACGACGGAAGCCAGCAGTCACCAGAACCGAGGAGCATAGGGGATGTCTTTCTTTATATTTTTGTAGTTTTTATCAATGGGAGAATAATAAAAGCAGAAGAAAAAACAACCACATGCCGCCAGTGGGATCCAAACCCACGACCGCCCCGCCGCGGTGGCTCAGTGGTTACGGCGCTCGGCTGCTGGCCCGAAAGACGCGGGTTCGATCCCGGCCGCGGTGGCCGAATTTCGGTGGAGGCGAAATTATACAGGCCCATCTACAGTGCGATGTCAGTGCGCGTTAAAGAACCCCAGGCGGTCGAAATTCGCGAAGCCCTTAACTACGGCGTCCCTCATAGCCTGAGTTGCTTTGAGACGTTAAGCTCCAATAAACCAAACCAAACCGAACCCACGGCCTCCAAATTTCGCGTCCGGTGCTCTACCAACTGAGCTGCGGCGACGGCTGTCCAAGCTTCTGCTTTCGGGGGTATTTATGTGCAGTGTAGGCGAACATTGAGAGTGTTCACCAGCGCCACCCTCGTCCATAGCGGCGGACGTAGTACGTCCTGTATTACAGCGAGTGCCACGTAGGATCGTGGTCGAACGGTGAGGGCGGAAGCTGTGCGAGAACCCTCTTATGCTATACCTTATGTTATACCCTCTTATGAGCCCCGCCGCGGTGGCTCAGTGGTTACGGCGCTCGGCTGCTGGCCCGAAAGACGTGGGTTCGATCCCGGCCGCGGCGGCTGAATTTCGATGGAGGCGAAATTCTAGAGGCCCGTGTGTTGTTCGATGTCAGCGCATGTTAAAGAACCCCAGGTGGTCGAAATTTCCGGAGCCCTTCACTACTGCGTTCCTCATAGCCTGAGTTGCTTTGGGACGTTAAACCCCAATAAACCAATAAACCAAATCTTATGCTAGGCTCTTATGCGTAGGTGTACTGCGGCGTCAAGACTGCCAGGTTCAAGACCTTCGATGAACTGTTCCGTTTACAGATAGTTGAACATGGTTCTAGCTTTGCTTATATGCACTTTTGCACCCACCGTTCTGCTTGAAAACATGATCATTACGGTGTATTTGACGATGCAATCGATAACCAAAATTTTCCCCTGGTATAAACAGAAGGTTCCTCGGGAGCAAGAAAGCTGTTCAGGTCGGAAAAACATTTCAAAATGTACCAAGCTCGCATTCGTATATGAACGCTCATATGTACGACGCCCAAGCGGTTGCACTCCAAGTCTGAGCGCATGTAGTACACACGCAAACTACAACACACTGCTACCGAGACACGCACGCGCACAAATTCACAAAGCGAAGACAGTGCTCCCGGGAGAGACGGCCGTCGTCTGGCGCAGCGCCGGACGCACACGGCGCAGGCATGCCTGCGCGGGTAACGCAGGCGCCAACCCATTAACTCGCTTAATCGCTCGAGTCCGTCTCGTCCGGATAATTGAATTAAAGGCAGCGCTGCTCCTCCCTGCACACTCGTGAGGGCGCGCGCGCGTGTGTGTGTTCTGGATAGGAAGCGTGCTTTCCTTTCTCCGCTGCCGGTGTCCACGCTCCAAGGGACACGGCTGTCCGGCGAGCGGACGCGTGATTACGGGGAGTATGTACGCTGGCTGTGTACACACGAGGGCCCGCACGCTCTCGGGGCCCAGCCGCGTCTCTAGGAGCATCGAAGCAGCGCACTCGGGCCAGGAAGCGACTGGCCCCGCATGCTCTCTGGACAGGGAGAAGCCGCGCTATTACGCTCCTTGGACGTCGCCATATTGCTTACTGGACTGTTGTGTGCACATGGTGCAAGCGCGGTAAAAGCGATAGCACGAGCCCTCCGCAGCTGCTCAGTGCAGTCGAGAGAGTAGGTGTTTCGACATTTGAACTACCCGATAAGCTTCTCTCAGCAACTCCTTGGAACAGTTCGAAGAGCAAGTGTTCTGACATTTGAACATACTCGATAAGGTCGCGTACGTGCGGATGTCAAAACACCTGCTCTTAGACTGTTCTGAGGAGGTGCAGGGAGCTCGCGCTATACAGTTTGCACCGTGTCAGCGCCAGGTGCACGCAACAATCCAGCGAGCAATATGGCGACGCCCAAGAAACGCTGGTTAATTGGAAAAGTCTGTAGAGAATCTGCGCTATAGGGTTTGCCATGGCTCGTTCAGTGCTAGCCTAGCGTGCGGACACAGAAGCATCGAACATGGCATGCGGCACTTTCACGACGGCCCCTATCCGAGCATATCTCGAGGTACGAGCGACCGTGCTGTGCCGCCATCGTTCATAACGTGTGTCCGCATTAGCAGCCTTGCCTGGCCGCACTAAAGCGGAGAATTCTGTTAGGCGCGTGTCCGTATCGTAGATCAGGATGTGATGTCGCTTTCTCCGCTACCCAAGTGGGTCGTACTGTTATCTTTCGGTTGTGCAGAGAAACAAACGAGGCACCTTCTGGGCAGCGCAGGTTCTGGTCCTGAAACTCAAGGGACCGAGTTAACATGTATCAGTTGACCCGAATCTATACGCCGGCATCCAACGAAGGAAAATCGCGGTTCTCAAAAAAGCGCGATGTGAACGATTTCGGCTCGTATAGTTTCATGCCTGAGGTATATACTTGAGCGAATATGGTACGCACGTATGTAGTTGAATATGTACTTGAATACCATGAGTATATATATATTATTCGCGGGAGCTGCCAGTATGCTTGCGTTCATATGAAGCAAAAAAAAAAAAAAATGTGCAAGCGCGAAACGGTGTTCATCGTTGAGCAAACTGAGCTAACCGTGCGAAGGATCAATGCATGCCTGCAGAAGCCAGGGAATACACATGTGGTAGTGCATGCCGTGGCAGGTAACGATGAAGCGGCCTCGAACTCTTATTTTTTACCACGAAAATCAGGAGCCCGCAACCGTCGTGCGATTCCAACATAACGACTGTAAGCGTCACAAAAGGAGTCCCAAGTCATCCCACATTTGATGCGTCCCAGTACATCTGGAATGCTTATTTCGCATAGTGGGGCTTTTGGTCACATTGAAATCTTTGCCAGCGTCAACACTTCTTTGAAGCAATTAAGACCAAAATAAAAATAAACTATTCCTGTTTCATATGAACTCATTTCGATTCGAAAATTTTCTTTCCTTCTTTCTAAGCAAAGTTCCTAACATCAGTAACTTGAAGTGGCGCTATAGACCGTTTACACCGCGCAGTTCTTCCGTTTGAGACCGGATGGCGCCACAGGCGCCCCCATAACACGGCGCCATTACGGGCCTCGTAAGTCGCCGACGTGTACGCAGCGACGCAGCAGTGGAAATATCGCCGGTGGCTGCCGAATGTGTTCTTTCTGCGAAGATGTAGTAGAAAAACAGAGGAAATACGTGTTGTGCTATGGACTGCAAGGATCGCGACAGAGAGCTAAAGGTGCAGGATGAGATCGTCTGCGAGTTCCACGGAACCGAACTGCGCAAGGACGTAGTGTCGCGTTCGTCATGAACCCTTTCTGAACGGGCGAACGCAACAAACACACTCGCAGCGCTAGATAACCAATCTAAAAAGAAGGGTTTCGATGTTGGAAAATCTCCGAGGGTAAGTGCACAACATAGCCGCATGAACAATATGTTCCGCCGCCGAAACCGTCACGGCGTGCTTTCAGTTGCTGTCATTGCGTCTTCGTGTGTAGCGAGACCTCACTGCTAATAAGTTAAGGCTGTGCGACCAATAGTGACAGGATCGTACGAGGCCGAATTAGGAACGAAAAAGAAGGAAAACTTACGCTCCCCTACATCTACTGTACACTATGGAGTGCACAGCCGTGCGAGAGGACAACGCTTACCGTCAGTCTGTGTATTACATACAGTCTTGGTGCTACTGTGAACATCGCTCCGAGAAGCGCGGTTTTCAGGACCATATTTAGAATAAAGCATTTGCGTTATACTGCTGGTGTTCTGAGTGGTTGTCCCTTCCTCGCTCTCCATACGAGACAGTCATTAAAAGTGATTCGCAGGCCAGCTCTAACAGTGAAGCTGATTACTTACCACCGAGCACTTCCATGTCTGCATATCGAGCCTGGCGTGTACTCCAATTTTATGTGAGGCTGACATAATTGTGAACTTCGTGTAGCATGAACGCGCTGCCATGCGCGTGTTATGGCAATTAGCTCGTGAAGGCTGCTTGATGCATGGTATACTGCCGCCATGATAGTTGACATTTGTGTATATATTTATTTTTGTCTCCTTTCTGTGTCCTTTCTGTGTTTAACAAACCAGTAGAAAATATTTTAGGTTTCCTAAGTAATGTTAACAGATTGTAAACAAATGCGTACGATGTACATGTAAACGTTTTAGAGCCGTGTCCGGGTGCATGTATAGCAACGACCTGCGCTGCCGCAGGAGCATTGAACCTTGCCATTTTAGATTTAAAAAAAATCTCTGCCTCTCCCGTAACCGAGAGTAGAGTAAGCATGAAATGTTTACGGGCCTAATGTCATCTCGGTGGACACCCGAACCGCACCGTACAGGAAGGGAGGAACGCCACCACCCGTTCAGCGCGATGCCTTGCCATTTGGTTTTTTGAGGAAAGGAAATGGCGCAGTAATTCTCTGCCATCTCGGTGGACACCCGAACCGCACCGTAAAGCAAGGGAGGAACGCCACCACCCGTTCGGCGCGATGCCTTGCCCTTTGAACGCAGCGCTTCTCCCCCGGGCCCCTGTGCACCTGCGCAGCTTTGCTTCGATGCGCGAAGCCCCTAAGAGATCACGTACGACAACGAAGTGTACGTGGCATTTATGTGCTTTTTGCAGGCGTTATTAGAAATCGGAAATTATAATTCCGTGCATTATCAAACGCACAGCGCGACTGATATCTTGATAAACATTGAGAAGGCACTGGCAGCAGTTATTTTTTGTGACTCGTTTGGAGACCAACCGTTGCTTGCATGCCGGTCGCGTAGGAGGGCTTAGAGAGTCTCGTTAAATCTCGTTAAGTCTCGTACGGTGCCCGGATGTTCTCGTTTCAGAGCCCGGATGACTGGAATTCAGTGCCCGGATGACTCGATTTCAGTGCCCGGATGACTCGATTTCAGTGCCCGGATGACTCGATTTCAGTGCCCGGATGACTCGATTTCAGTGCCCGGATGAGTGGATTTCAGTGCCCGGATGAGTGGATTTCAGTGCCCGGATGATGGCTCTCGGTCTCGGCGTGACGTCACCACACTGCCGACAACGGGGGCTAAAAGCATTTCATGCTTAAAAACATTAAGCAAAGCCTTCAGCGGAAGGAACGTCATGTATTCAGGCGATCCATTCGTTGGTTCGAAGAGGCGGAGAGCTGAGCGGCTCTCTGCGACATGAAACCCGATCACTTTTTGACGCCTCAAGCGATCAAATTTGGGTTCTCACATGTTCTTTAAAGCTTTGGCCAAATCCTAGCGTCGTCTCCCCATTCCTTTATAACTGTATGAGTCGAAACGCTGGCTGCCGGAACAGAACTATCAGACGCAGCAGCCGTCGCGACGAGCAGTTAGGAGGTTTGTAATGGCGACGTGATCACGTGATCAAAGATGGCAGCCCCCATGATACGACGCTGTAAGGCTTCTTTCTATACATTACGTTTGCTTAACAGACAGCGTCGCAGAAAAACCGGCATCGTCGTCGGCGTCGTTGACCGTTAGCGAAGAATCCACGAAAAATTCCCATAGAGAAGCAACCTAGGTCAGCCACATAGGTAACGTGACTTTTTGTGGCGTCATGCCAACCTGCCCACCGGACTGTGAGCAAACTGTCCGCCGTGGCAGGTGGCAGTTATATTAATGACTGGTCCCAACAGGTTGCTCGAGAAGAGCAGCCTGCGTCGCACAAAACTCACCGGTGGCATCACCTGCCATCTCAGGGCAGTGGCGCATCGCCTAACCACTGTACTACTACGATAGTAGTGGTATGAGGAACGTAAAGAAAGAATGACCGATTCCGCACATATGGGCATTGGCCCATTAACGCTATAGCTTCATACCCTTAAGGCGGAGCTTAAGCGTCCATTCCAATTTTTGTAGCGAGAGCTACACTACGCCAGTCGCTTCGCGAGGACCACGCTCCGCCAGCTGTGCGCATGCGCGGACTGACGTCAGTGTGCGCACCATGTGTGCGCGCCGCGCGCCTCGCCGCGTTGGTAGAGGTCAGTTCCGAGGGTGATATGTCTACTCCCTCTACTACATGGATACCATGCCGCCGTCGAGGCGCCGACGCGCCGGTGGTCTCTAGCGGCGTTCGGTATCGCTGCTGCGCCGCGAGGATTAGCCTCTTAGCGCAGCGCTGTGAGGAAAAGATATGGACTTTCCCCTTGATGCGATAGTACAAGCCGGGAAAGGTTGGTATCGGCAGGTTGCTGACGAGAAGCGGAGGCTGATGATACTAGTTTCAGACGGTTGGGATGAGTTAATCCGGTCGTACAGGATAAAGTCTGCGGAGTGCATGTGAAGCGCGTCCGCTCACACGGCCTCTGAACGCTGCGTCGTGTGTCATATTTTCAAGCGATACCTAAGCGTAGCCAGGGTTATGTACCTCTAGCTACTCTACCAGGCTTAACCAGAGCTAAACAACAGCCAATTTTTTTTTTCGCATCTATATTAAAGGTACACAGATGGAGTCAATATGAAAGTGATCCATTTAGAGCTAACCTACTCAGATAAAGTGCTCTGTTTAGTTCATACTTGCAAGAAGACCGCATAAAATATGGCACAAGTCTGACTCATTCCTTCTATCCTTCAAAGCCACTTTTTTTTTTCGCAGAATGAGGAATGTTTACAGCAGAAAAAAATTATTTGTGTCGGCCGATCGGCATGAAATAGATCACTTTTATATTAACCCTAACTGTGTGCATAACTTTCTGACACATGGGAAATTACTAACAGAGATACCGATAGGAGAGGGAATGAGGTTAAACCTAGAAAAACGTATTTACATACACACTGCAACCAAAGGAGCTGTGAACAACGAACGTATTCGCTAAAAGCTTTACGAACGTAGTTAAAGCATGTAAAGAGCAAATTCATTTCGAAAAAGAGAAATAAAAATAGGCGCTGTTTTTTCTTCTCAACGTTTACTTCCAGTAGTTATGCTATATGGCTCCAAAGTATACCGATTTTATCTATGCCGCATACTCGTAACCAGGTGTTAGACATCGCACCATCAGTCAGAGTTTTGTGAGGCCATAAACGTCCGCTCGAAAACCGGGCCTCTCACATAGCGAGGCACACCCGTGTAACTATAATTCTCGCACTTTGCGTTGCCGGAGTGCGGGCATCGATTGGGAACCTGCGCGATGGAAACAAACCGTGATAGGCCAGAAGTAAAGCGCGTATACTGGAGGACTACCGGTTCACGTGACCATTTATCATGGGTGGACGGTCGGTGTGGTTTGCGCTCGAAGGTGCGCAAACAGGATTCATCAGACGGAAAGGAAGTTTTCGAAGTTGTGTGGTTGTTCTCCTGGGTATTGGCCCGTTGATACGAATAAATCTTTGACGCCCATTTATATAGGTGGTGCATGCAATCATGGCAGTGTAATACTGTAATACTGAGCAGCCATTCGACAGGTAGGTGCGGCTCGTATTTACAGAGCTATTCCCCAGTGCTCCCTGCTTCCGCGTTTTTACCGGCATTTTCCCGTAACCGGTGTTATTTTCAGTCGCGGGAAAAAAATGAAGGAATCTAAGACCTGAGCCCAGCAAGCTAGGCGGATTAATGGAGATTAATGAAACTTCGCTCTAGTTATGTGAGGCCGGTACACAGCTCTGTGTACGCGATAAAAAGAAATGTGGCCAAAAGTAAAGAAGCTGGCCTGCATATAAACCACACTGGCGTTGATGCTTGAGCACTGAAGATTTTTTGTTGGCATTAAGGTGCTTCTGTTTACTTGCGAGGAAAAATTCGAGGGCTTCGCACAGGACCTGCAAAGCATTGCTCTGTTTAGTTATTCAGTCTATGCTAGACAGTAATCCAAAAACTGCAGAGCACTGCAGTCTGCTGCTTCGGAGAAATGCAAAAGCCTTTATGTTTGAACGTCAGCAACATTTTTTTTTTGCGAATCATTGCTGACACATGACACTTATCACGTGACCCTTAGATGATGTCAGCAACTTTTTTGTAAGCCATCGTTGTCTAACAACAGCACACATCACCAACACACTGAAACCAACGACCCTTCGTGGCTCAAAAAGGATATTGAGATTACGCCCTATAATATAGAGACTTTTGCCCACGATGGAAGATTCTAACGTTCCATGTGATCTTTTAGTGCTCATGGGAGAGTTTAGCCTGAGCAAGAGCCGCATGACCGATCGCCACGAAGAGCCTCCGCGTTCATCGAAGTCTCTGTTCAGAGAGCAGTGTGCTATGGTGCGGGGGGTGTATGCCGCGCAGGATAGACCTGTTGCCTGGCTTCCTCTCCTCGATGCATGTGTGTGTGCCTCCCTGAATTTCGATGTGTTGACAGACTGAGAGCTCGATGCTGGTGTGACTGCGTATGACGGGTTGCGGGCTGCGACCTGCGTAAGGCGGGCTTGAAGATTCGCAGGGTGGTTGTACTTCCATGCTACAATGAAAAAAGAGACCCTTCGTGCGATTGAGCACTGTTTCATCAACGGTAAAGATGCAATACTCTTCTGGGACACCATGCAACAGACATTGAAAAGAAGACTTAATTTGACGCCGCAATCTGTACGATTTCTCGCTGTACTACAATTCGTTGATTACACAGGCTGTGGAAAACACGCATGATGGACCGACATGGTGAATCTGTTGTTTCTGCTAAGGACCATTTCTGTAGAGTGATTGTACACCTAAAAGAATTGTATGAGCAGACCGAGTTTGAACCGGAGTGGTACTCACTATTAGTGCTGTGTTGTTCATTGCCTTTTTTCTAGTTTCTTGTTGCTTAGATGTGTCGCGTTATGATGTGTTAGCTATGTGCTCCGAACTGACTCTTTTCACGTGCTTCGTTCCTTATGTGTACTGATGTGCCACTGTCTTCTTAATGTTTGCAGATAGTTCATGTACTTAAAACGTCGCATCATTGTAATAAATACCATGTTGAAAAAAAAAAGAGAAAAGAGACCCTTCGTCCAAATGGTCATTTTCGTGCAGACACGCTCTGATGACCGGTCCTGTGCATGCCACTCATGAGACAAGAAATGCTTCCTCATTAAAAACCTTATAACCAATAACGCCAACTGATACCCTCGTTCTTCAGATGAACTCTGATGACGATGATGATGATTATGGACGTGACGTTGATGACGGCAGTATAGTGCTGGTAGTGATGTTGGTGACGATGTGTTCGCATTTCAGTGCATGTTAAAAGATCTGAGGGCGTCGAAATTAACACGTGCCCTTCCACGACTGCGTCCCTCGAAATCCATACGGTAGCTTTTAGGTGTTAAAATACGCGCTGATGCATTCTTGGGAATTATCACATATTGAAGATACGGTGAGTACATCGTCTTTTGGTATCGAATAGTTTCAAATGGTTTGGGATCGCAACAAAAGCTGTTTAGGATGTTCGCGCACGCGTATGTAGCGTCGAAGGCGGGAGCTATTTCACACGCCTTTGAAGCATACATAGCATTTCAAAAATTCCTAAAAATATAGGATCTCAAAATGGAAAGGGAATGTTTTCAGGAACACACCGACAGCCATGGCGGACGTTAATTAGTTTAAAAATAATAGTTAGGTAACAACTGACTAAAATTCAGTAATTAACTTTTAATGGGGAGATTGAAGTCATGGACTAGACGGTGCCATATCTGTTTTTGAAACGAAAAAACAAAAAACCATGCAGCGCGAGGAAGTCTGGCGCATTTTAGCGCAAAAAAACTAAACTTAGTACATGAGGCGCGCAGAAAGCTCGGTGCGAAAGCAAGGTCCGCTGATGACGCATTGAAGTGCTTGCAGAGCCCATTTCGCACTGCCGGTGGAATTGTACCGTTTCCCTCAAACTATTTTGCTTCACCGCTTGGTACAAGGAAAATGATAGTCATCGCCGACTGTGTGGTCTTTATTTTCGAGAGCGACGAAGCACAAAAAAAAAAGTTTTAGTGTTTTAACGTATGATTTAACCCAGTAGACGTGCGAAAGCATGTGTTTAGCCTGGTTGGCTCATGGTTTTGCTTTTCTGCTTTTTTTTTTCGGCACGTCTGGAGACGATATTAGTTTGAGAGTAGTGTTAGTTGACGAAGACGACGATATGCAATGCACTGAGCGAGGGTGTGTTGCAGTTCAAAACGAGGCGTGATCGGATGTGAATTGCCGTCTGTGTAACGTGCCTGAGACAATTGATCATTGCTTCATCCTGTGCCGTGATGCCATGTTCTTTTGGGACATACTACAACGAACTCTTAAGAAGGACATTGAAATTGCACCATACACTATTAGATTTCTGCCTGTTGACAAAAACTCTGTTGTGCCTTATGATACTTTTGTGTTGATAGGACTATTCAGTCTTTGGAAAAGCCGTATGATTGACAGACATGCCAAGCCACCAAGATCGTCCAAATCTGTGTTTCGTGAACAGTGTGCTTTGGTGAGGAG
The DNA here is from genome assembly GCF_055824585.1 of Amblyomma mixtum. Classification (NCBI taxonomy): domain Eukaryota; kingdom Metazoa; phylum Arthropoda; class Arachnida; order Ixodida; family Ixodidae; genus Amblyomma; species Amblyomma mixtum. Next base: position 87,603,846 of record NC_143016.1, read on the forward strand.
TGTATATGCTGCACGCGAAGAACCTCCAAGCTGGCTGCCGTGCCTCGATGCATGTGTGTGCCTCCCTGAATTTTGATGTTTTGATGGGGATGCAGTGTTGAGTTAGGGCTATGGCGGGCTCCTATTAAGCAGCCCGGTAACTTGAGACGCGAGCAAGTTTGATTGAAGTTTTCCCCCTTTTTTACGGAAGTTCTTCCATGCAATAAAGAAAAAAAAACTACGGCGATTGCATAGTGCTCTCGCCCACTGGCCAGAGAAGATGACCTGTTCGCCGCCGCGGTTTCGAATCCCAGTCGCGGCAATATTCAGTTTATTTACTTTTTTACTTATGACTTGTCCAAGGTCACCCTCAAGCTCAAGCTTCACACAGACTCGATGAGCTTGCTTTACCTCCTGAAGTGGTGCTTTCGGACCAAAGTGCATGCCATGGTTCAACGGAGCAGGCAGTTCGAGTTTGGCGCCGTGGTTATTGCATTATGTCATGTGCGTTTGCACCGACTTCCGGCGCTCCTCATTCGCTCAGTTCCGGTTTCCTGCAAGAAAAAAGCGTCGGATTTCCTCGCCTGCAGAACTTTTTTTTTTTTCGTTTCGAAAACTGATGTGGCGTCATCGTCTTGCCCATGGCTTCGAGCTCCCCATCGGCACTAGCCACCAGACAGTGCTAAACAAATTAAAGAGCTTTAGTTGGTTACCAACCTATAGGATGATTTTATTATAACTGACGGCCGCCGCTGCTGATCGTATGCTCCTAAAAAGGTTTTATTTCTATTTTAAACTCCCTATTTTTCATGTTAATTTGTGAAAGTGTTCGCTGAAACACTGTGCCATAGACAGACAGCCTCGGCTCCACATCGCGCTCGTCACGTTCACCGGCGAAGAGAGAGTCATCATCCGCGTGGTGCTCTGCGGCAGCTCTGCGGGCAAGCCGCTGCCCTTTTGTTTCCTCTCTGGCTTCGCAATCCGTCAAAATTTAAGCTGGCGCGCCACAGCTGCATAGCGACAGGTGCCGCGTGACGACGGCGCCGTAATTTCACTCACGTCTTAATCTCTTCTTCCCTCCCTCCCCGCTTCTGTTCCTTTTTTGTCGGCCCTCCGTTTGGCATATGTCGGTCACGGAACGATGTATAACAAAGGACAGGGGCTTCTGCGAGTAGCTTGCTAAGCAAGCACTGGCTGCGAAGTTTTAGGGTCAGAGCAGAATACGCGTGCGCAGTACGCCTTGGGGCATTGCATTCATTAGATCCAAGGAAGTTGTTCTTGTCAGTGCACTATATGTCTGTTCACTACTTAACTGTTTGCGAAGAAGTATAGCAGGTAGTTTTCTGCTATTCAGTGAACATTGATTGATTGATTGATTGATTGATTGATTGATTGATTGATTGATTGATTGATTGATTGATTGATTGATTCATTCATTCATTCATTCATTCATTGATTGATATTGACTGACTGACTGTTGCGGACGTAACAAGAAATGACGGATATGTTGTATCTTTCTTTTTATTACTACAGATTATTTTTTTTTTTTCTAGAGCACTGCTATGAACATTTCAACCATATTCGAATAAAGCGGTGTTTAAAAAGCTGCTAGTACTGAACCAGCTGCATAACACGAAAATAAAAAAGGAAAAAGCAAATTCACGCTCAAATAGCTGGATCCATCGGAAGAATTAAGTGCATCAATATTAAGCGTGATTTAGGCTGGCCAATAGCAACAACACAGCCTGCGCAGAAAAAAAATAACGGGTGTAGAAAACTTTGCACAGCGAGATCTCCCAATGATTACGAAGAGTGCGATCCTCGGCAGTGTGCCTGGCCCTCCAACCTGGCTGAACTTTTTAATTAAAAGCAGCAAAGCCAACTTCGATTGTTTCAGTGGCTGCCAACGGGGGATAACTCACCCCTTATAGGTCAAACGGATAGAGCTAAGAAATGTCTCTTGTCACCTCTTGCACGCTGTTAAACGTGTAGACGTCGTTCAATATTTGTGACACGAACCAGTCGGTTATCTACCACTCTCAGATTGTCTCAGTTATTCAACCACAGCGACATAGTTCGACGTGCATATACATCGTGTCTTCAACCTCCAAACACAAATACGCGTGAACTTTCGGCTTGGCGACGAGCATAATGTGAAAGAAAAAAATGTTCACAAATTATTTTTTTCTCCATACATAAGCCGTAAGTTTGTTCGTCGTCTTACGGGCGCGTTCCAGAGTTTAAAATAAAAAGAGAAACCCCTAAAAAATCCAGCTGCAGCTCCATAGCGTACAAAAACGGGCAATTAAGCGTACACGCGGGGAGAGTCTGCGGAATGTCGACGTTCAACAAGCGGGAAGAAGGACGAGCTCGGAGAGGCAATTTTCGAAAATTTCGGCTCGGCTCGCGAACGGTGAGGCGGGCAAAATGCGTGCATTGCACTGGGCCGGCAAGGCGACCGTGCACAGCGCCTCGGGCGCGCATCTTCTCCTCGGCGAGCACGCCCATCCAGCGCCCGATATTTTACCGCGCGTCTTCCCGTTTTTGTTATTTTCCCGACGTCGCTTTTACCGGCCGCAGCAAATTGTTTTCTGCATGCCACCCGTTGCCGCCCCTTTCTCCCTGCTGCTGCTGCTGCTCGGTACACAAACACGGTGCGTGTATATATGGATGGGTGTATATACAAGAGCTGCCGGTCGCCATCGCAGCAGCTGTTTTTCTTGCCGCTCGTTAGCTATACACGGCGGCGCGTTAACTCCGCAGTCGCGGACGCTCTGGCAGTGCATAGGCCCTCGACGCCTGGACTGCAGGCAGACGCGTAATGGTGTCTTAAACGCGCATGCAAATGATCTGTATTCTGTATTGGTAAACGCTTGACCATGTATCACCTGTCGACCGGGCTGTCTGTCTCCCGCAGCCCCAACCAAAGTATAGACAAACAAGTAAATCAGTCTTCTTGGGAGGTATACAGCACCTGCGAGAGGAGACGCATGCACCCGCGACAACTTGTGTCTCGAACTTATACGCGTGGAAGTAGTGATGCAAAACTATCGATGATGCGAAACTATAGTACTATCGACAGTTCCATTGATAGTACTTTCGATAGCAGTATCGATATTAATTGTTATATATAGTACTATCGATACTATAAAATCAACTACGCGTACCCACTGCATCCTAAAGTTGGTTTCCCGAGTGTGTGGTATGGAGGTGATGGTATGAGTAACTGACAGGACTCGCCCGTTTTCGCGACTTACGCGTCACCGAGCTCTGCAGATGTTCTCTATGTAAAGTTGCTGGATAAAATGTTAGCGTGCGAATGTCTCAGTTGCGAAACATGTGTGCGAAAACCATTTCTGCAGCGGTTACGTCAGCAAGCCCGCACAACTTGGGCTGTTTGTTCTTTCATCGGATGCAGTTCCAGGTATTTTCCGAACTGTCCCAATGCACGTCAAAGAACCACAGCTGGTCGAAATTTACCCGGAAACCTCTACTACGGCATCCCTCATAGCTTGAGTCTCTTTGGGACATTAAGCCACATGAGACCGTCAAACCAATCAGGTATCGCAAATGTTTTGGTTAGATCGCTGGCCAACAAATGCATAATACCAATATTGTTACTATCAATAGTCTTACCATCGACAGTTTCACTATCGATATTCTTGCTATCGATAGCAACACTATCGATACCAATACTATCGATTCTGCTATCGATAATAGACTATCGATAATACTATCGATAGTCTATCGATAGTTGCACTATCGATAGTTTTTTACACTATCGATAGTTTCCAAAAAACTATCGATACCATCGATAGTCAATTTTTCGATAGTTTTGCATCACTAGGGTCTTCCGTGCGGATGCTAGGCTGTAGGAAAACCGAGAACTGAGCTGTGCTGGTTCACTGTGAAGGCGAAAACATCGCTGCATGCGACACCTCACAAAAAATAAGACAAGCACCGGTTGTTCAGTGTCTTCGGTTTTTTCCTTCGGAATTCATGCTTTTTTCCTGCTTATTTACTTCAGAATGCTGAAGGCTGTAAACGATATTCACGTCCGTTAAAGAGAGAGCATTAAGGCTGCCGTTCTGCCGAAAGTGCGCCGTCATCGTCGTCGGCGTTGTGAGCTATGAGTCCCCGGAAAAGCAACCTAAGTGGGTCACCTACAGCTAGGTCACGTGACCTTGTGACGTCATCACAACCTGCTCACCGGAGTGTGAGCAAGCTGACCACCGTGGCAAGTGGGAGGTTTCTCGTTAAGAGCAACCTTGGTAGCACAAGCGAAGCCAGTAGCAGCACCTGCCATCGCAGGGCAGGGGCGCATCGCTTAACCGCTGCGCCATTGCGCAAGGAGTGTTTTCAGGACTCCGAGGGATGCATGAATCTAAAGTCGAAAAGGAACAATACTGCGTATGCAGACATTCACCCCTCAATGTTATCGTGTCATACCATTGAGACGAAGCTTAAATGCTCCCCTTCCCGCCCCCAATTTTATTTTTCTTAAATCTCAAATTTGAGAGTTCGGAGGGGGATTAATTTCGAGGATATAGGATTCTCTAACGTGCGGTCACTACACGGACGCTTTTATATTTTGCGTCCCTAAAGATTCGTTATCCGCAGCCTTCTAGGGCGACAAAGCTTCCCGTGGATTCCTGCTGATAACTCGTGACGTGGTAATTTTCTGAACCGGCCATGCTCAATGGCGACTGAAGGATCGTACAGTAAACTGAATGTTGTGGTCGGTCAGAAATCGCAACGTGTTACTTAATTAATCTTAAATGATTGGTAGCAAGTGATGCCGAGGCAACAAATTGAAGCGGAGTGTCCCGCGCGATTTTTTTGCGTTTTCTCTTTCTGTGGCAGAAGTAAAGGGCAACTGCGCCACTTTTTGATAATTTTGCTATATGCAAGGTTTGAAATCTGTACAGGCTGAATGTGAAACATGCAAAGTTTTTTTTTTTTTTTTGCGCCAGCTTTTAAAGTGCTGACGCAATCGCCGATTAAAGCTCATGCATCTCCTCACAGCGCAAGAAAAGTGCGGAGAAGCTCGGTGATAAAGTCACTGACGGGGAGGTTTCAAATTTGCTCTGCCTTCGCCCAAACCATGCCGCGCGCCATCGGATGCCAACAAACAACGCTCAGCGGGCTTGCCTTTCGTGGCAGTGGATTTTTTTTTTCTCTTCAAAGCAAGTGCTTCGGCGCTGATAATGTACTGACAACGTAGATGACGCCATCATGCCCCCTCTGCGAACTCGGCGTTGCGGAGAAGCCTGAAAGGCGTCGTGGTTTCAATTGGCGTTTAAGTCACCGTTTCAAATGCTAGTCTCAAAAAACACCATGCTTTGCCTTCAACGTTGACACATTCGACCCCTTTAAAATCATAGAATTCTGAAACCTATGCAGTTGCCCTTTAAGGGCCAACACCGATTGTCGGCGCTTTGCATTTATTTATTTTTTCGCTTTTTGTTTGTTTATTTTCCACAATTAATTATTTTCCACACTGCGATATGTCCGAACAAACTTACCGAGATGCAAAAGAACAGTTAGAGCCCAGATGCACTTATTACAAAACTGGCGCATTCCCAAATGGTACGGGGCTCGAACTCAGTACTCCATCAGATACGAGGCGACGCATATATTCTCTCTCAGATCGATGCTGCATACAGCAAGTAACGGCGGGAACTAATCTCGAGTGAGTGAGTGAGTGAGTGAGTGAGAGAGAGTGAGTGAGTGAGTGAGTAATTGAGTGAGTAAATGAGTGAAAGAGTGAGTGACTAAATGAGTGAGTGAGTGTGTGAATGAGTGAGTGAGTGTGTGAATGAGTGAGTGAATGAGTGAGTGAGTGAGTGAGTAAATGAGTGAAAGAGTGAGTGACTAAATGAGTGAGTGAGTGTGTGAATGAGTGAGTAAATGAGTGAGTGAGTAAATGAGTGAGTGAGTAAATGAGGGAGTAAATGAGTTAGTGAGTGAGTGAGTGAGTGAGAATGAGTGAGTGAGCGAGTGAGTGAGTGAGTAAATGAGTGAGTGAGTGAGTTAGTTAATGAGTGAGTTAGTGAGTAAATGAGTGAGCGAGCAAATGAGTGAGTGAGTGAGTGAGTAAATGAGTGAGTGAGTAAATGAGAGAGTGAGTGAGTGAGTAAATGAGTGAGTGAGTGAGTAAATGAGTGAGTGAGTAAATGACTGAGTGAGTGAGTAAATGAGTGAGAGAGTGAGTGAGTAAATGAGTGAGTGAGTGAGTGAGTGGGTGAGTGAGTGAGTGAGTGAGTGAGTGAGTGAGTGAGTGAGTGAGTGAGTGAGTGAGTGAGTGAGTGAGTGAGTGAGTGAGTGAGTGAGTGAGTGAGTGAGTGAGTGAGTGAGTGAGTGAGTGGGAAACATTTATTACTGAAGTGTGTTTATGTGTGTGTGTTTGGGGGGCAGGCTGTACATATCGTGGGACTGGGAGTTACACCTCTAAAATGTATGCACGTCCAGCCGTCCGCACCAAGCGAATATAAGGTCTGCAGCTAGCGCCGATTAATGTACGAAAATAAGAGGGGGAAATAGGGACGGCATAGCAGCTGCACACTGCGCACGCATTGTTGCCGTTTTTCTTCGCCACGCGCTTATTTATTATTTACCTGCAGCGCCCACAGGTCATTACTGCAGGGAGTTATATCCAGTCTATACATGGCGAGAGTATACGCAAGGATGGAAAAGGTATAAAAAATATGAACACAAACAAAACAGAATTACGAAAGTATAAACATTGTGTATAACACCCAGAATGCAATAACAAGTGTCGAATAGGCTGGAAAGAAAGCTATGAAGAAGATAAAAATCTATGCAGAAGGTACAAGAAAACAATGAAAAAAAAAGCAAGCGAATGCTCACAGGACTTATATGGGATCCCTGTTCATCTGCCCAGGAGCAGTGCCATATATGTACAGGTAGCCAACAGTCATCAGAACCAAGGAAAGCAAATTTGATTCTTTTTTTTGTGTGTGTGGCGTTGGTTAATGGGAAGATTAGTAGTGTAGTCACTTTATGGCTCGAAGATAACTGATAAGCAAGCAGAAGAAAAAATGACTACATGACACGAGTTGTGTCCGAATTCACGACCACCGTAAGTCGCATAGTTCCGCGAAGTTCGCTGCTTTTTCTTCTCTTTCCTTTGGGCAGAAAATAACAATATAAACTGTGCAAGCACTACCAAAAACTTTGTGGAAGCCTCCTAAGTTGACTCGCAGCGATTTCGCGCAATTGACTCTAATGCAATTTACGCTAAACACAATTCCTTTCAAATCAGAGCTCGTGAGGTATTCAAGCAAGGTGGTGTTCTATCGGATTCTGAAGGACGGGGAGGGGAATTTTTGAAGAGTTTTGACAGTGTAAGATGCAGTCTTGAAGGCTATTAAAGACCTGTGTAGCACTTTGTGCGAGCTCTAAGTACACTATAATAGCTCATCCAACATTTGAAAGCAGCGTCTCAAAGTGGTCTCATTTGATCAATAGTACTTCGTGCTTTCTCTTAATTTTTCTTTTGTAAACATGTGAATTTAGCGTGTCATATATCACAGACCTCGAACTTCCCGTGGTAGATCAATATTATAGTCTGCGCTCTTCTGCTGAGATAATAGACAACGTGAAACCAGCTTGTGCCAGCCGCCAATTACAGCTTGCCTAAAAACATGTCATTACCCACGAACTAACGTTACAAACTAAGCAGTTCATATTTTTGCGCAATACGACTGAACAAGGCAGAAGCTTAATGAGCACTCGCTAGAGCGGAATCCAAAAACACAAATGAAGACGTACCGTCTTTGTCAAAAGTAACCAGGCTGCATGGTTTGCTTTTAGCTTTTAGTGTGGAGCCCTCGTGGCTTTCCTAATGATCAAAAGGTGTTGGAAGGTAAGAAGACCTCCAGTCCTTGCCTTTAACGACCATTACAGCTTCAGGGAAGCTGCAAGGGCTCCACTGTACGAGAAGCAAACCATGCAGCCTGGTTACTTTTGACAAAGACTGTGCGTACAGAACGCAAAGCGCGTGAGATCAACCATTGTTTAAACCCGTATATCTACTGTGCACGTCAATCCATTTATTCGAAGCGTAATTGTCTTTACTCGGGCGCAGCTTCCTGTGGTTATGCATGCTGAGCATAGGAGCGTGAGGCGACTGTTTCCAGAAATATACTATTCTCACGTGCATACATGTTCACGAGCCAAAACGGGCCTAGAAGTTGATGCTCACGTAACCGTCGAGTGCACATATAGCCACACATAGTTGTCTGCGCGCTATTTCATACGCCTCCGAATACAGAACAGCGCCGTACCTGCTGCTCAAACAGTGGGGCTCGTTATATGAAAAGCGAAACTATCGCCGCCTCCTTAATCTCGGCAGCCGGCATTCCTCTGAGACGACTGTCGTTTTTCTACGACACGGAGACCACGAACTGGGTTGGCTCCGTGCGCACTTAGGCACAGGTGCAGACACTCGAGGCTTATTTTCCGAACAGATCGTCCGACCTAGGTTTGTCGGACGAATGCCGGGGCGCCTCCGCGTGTGTTCGTGTGCATCGAGTGCGGGGACACGATGATTAACGAGCCAGCAGAGAGAGCGGGGAGACAAGTGGCTCTAATGGCGGGCGCCGCCAGAAACAAGCTGCAGCGCGGGAGTGGGACTGATCAATTGGAACTACGCCGGAGAAGAGTCATTCGGTCTGTACGCAGAACTACTACTACTACCGGCGGCGGCGGCATCGACTTTTCGCTGGAGAAGCGAACGAGCTCGGCACTGATCGGCGCGCAGAGTCGGACGCACACGCGGCGAGGAGAGTGTGCGGGAGCAGCATCTTCGGACTCGGTGCTAGGACGCACCGCCGGTGCAGGAACAAGCGAACAAGAACAAAAAGGGCAGAAATTCTCGATGAGGGGAAGAACGGCGAGAAAGAGGGGTGGGTTTGAGGGGCGCAGGGGGAGGCAGGAGTGTGTACGCGCTGGGCTTATGTGTACGTACGTGTGTGTGTGAGAAAGACGCCGAGCGGCATCGGCGGCAGCCGGGGGAAACGGGGAGGGGGTGCTATGTGCGCGCCGAAGAGGAGGGCCGGGCGATCTTGTACATAGATGAAGCCGAATTGGCCGATGGGGGCCGAGGCATGCGCGCTTACTGCGGCTGCTGCTGCTGCTGCCGCCGCCGTGCCTTGCCTGCAGTCTTGAGGATTTCGGCTGCAACGCGATGCCTCCCTGGCCATCGCCGAAACAAGGCGGGCGCTAATAAATAAAATTTCAAGACGGCCCGATGGGGGAGGGGAGGTGGAAAAGCTTCGGTTATCGGTCACACGAGAACGCAGCCTGTAATTACGGCCTGACGGTTGGCGGGCTGGCTGGACGGGCGGCGTATGTGTGTGTGTGTACACCCGGGGATATCCGCGCGCGCGCGCGCGCTCGCTCGCTCGCGCAAGCCATGAGCAAAAGCGAAGAGCGAAAATGAAGCGAAGAAGAAAAGAAGACTCCCGAGAATCGAACGATGCGATGGCCGCGTGGCGGTGTTAGGGCTCCGCGCATGCGCCGCTGGGGCCGCACCAACACCATGCGCCGCCGCCGCCTCAGCATGCTGCTGCGCGGGTCAGTCGGGTCAAACGGCCGGCGAAGCACCCGCCAACACGCGCGCCGGACTGCGTAGACGACGACGGAACGGCCGCCGGCCGGGAATAAGAGAAATGGACGAAAAGGCAATAGAAAGAAAAATACGGCGCGAAAGGCAAGGGGAGCCAGTGCGGAGCGGCTCAGCGCGAGCGATGGTGGCGGCGCGGTGTATCGTCGGCCGCAGCTGGCCCTCCGCCGACGCGCCTCCTCGCGGAATGATACGCATCGGGGGTGCTGAAGGCTTTATGGCCGGAGGCGGGTCCGCCAAAGCATGCATGCCGCCGACGCCGCCAC